>NC_056728.1:504886838-505244338 GCF_019279795.1 Protopterus annectens | reverse complement strand
GTAGATGCTATGGTGGTGTCGGCAGTCACAAAAAAGAACTAGCAGAACAGAGATGTTATGTCCATCCGCCAAACAGATGGTCCAATGTGCTGCACTGATTGGAAAGCAAGTCTTTACCTCTGTGACCTTCAAATTGAGGTCTCTTAATTACCTGGCACATTTCACAGTCTAGAGAGATCTGACTAAGGCACTATCAGATTCTCTATGAGTCCATGTCTGCATAGGATTTCAAGAGAACATCCTCTCAGCTGAATACTCTATTGTAAATTTTCAACACTTCCATGAGGTTGATCTCTCATGCAGCTGAAGGCAACTCATGGGCTGCTGGTTCAGGTATTGCCATAATGAGACATGTCTGGATGCGACTGTGCAACTCTCCGGAGCTTTTTAAGATGTCCTTCATCAACATCTCCTTTGATGGTACATCCTTATTTGGTCTGTCAGTTAAAGAGATGCTTACAAACAACAAGGGAAGACTCTGTCTGCCATGGGAATCAAGTTTTCTACCCCTCAACGAACCTTTTCTAAGAATCAAAGAGGTGGTAAGAAAATGTGGTTCCACAAATCTCAGGGACCTTTCTAAGATTTGCACAGGGACAACTCCTGCAGAGGCAGAGGAGACAGTTCCAATGGTAGATGTCATCCTAAAGGCAGAGGAGGCCCACAAAATCAGGATTTTCATGACTCATTTCTGGACAGACCCTTCTAGTGCTCCAGAAATGCTGCCTAACTGTCTACCTCTGGAGGCAGTTGGGGGACGATTGTCCTTGCACCCAGATGCCTGAGCAAATATAACAGAAGATTCATTGGTGCTAAGAATAATATCCAGAAGTTATTTAATTCCATTTTACCAGCTTCCTATTTGCAAAAGCAAGATGCTTCCAGTTGTTTCACCCAGTCAGGGAAAGCAGCAGCACATGAAATTCAAAAGCTGCTAGACAAGAGTCATCCAAGAAGTTCTGCCACACCAAATAGGATTTGGAACTTGTACTTCTTTTTAGTGCCCAGAAAGACAGATGACTTTAGACCAGTTTTGGATCTGTGCAAATTGATTCAGTACTTAAGAAAGTCAAAGTTCCAAATGGTCATGGTTCAGTCCATTCTGCCATTTCTTCGCAAGGACAATTGAATGTGCTGCATAGATCTTCAGGTTGTGTATCACATCAAAATAGGCAGGTGCTTCAGAAGACATCTGCACTTTCAGCTTGCAGCCAGTCATTACCAATTCAGAGCCCTGCCATTTGGACTCTCCCCAGCCACCAGGGTGTTTACCAAATGTATGGCAGTGGTGGTTGCTGACCTGAAACTCGAAGGATTCAGAGTGTTTCCGTATCTGGATGACTGGTTGCTCACCACCCCTCCATGCATGTCCTTCAACAAGCCAGAGGCTATTTGCTCCAGATGTGCCAGTCACTGGGGATAACAATAAATTATGCCAAATCAAAGATGACACCAGTTCAGTGCCTGGAGTTTATTGGTGCACATCAGAACACAACAGAAATTGCATCATTATCAACTCATTGCATAAACATTCTTAGATTTCAGATTCTTAAAATTCATTCCCACCCATCTCCTCCAGCCAGATTAATTTTTCAAGCACTGGGGTCTATGGCAGCAGCAACAGTATTACTTCCCTTAGCACAATACTATATGTGCGTTCGTCAGTGGACTCTAGCAGTTCAATGGTCTATTCTTCGAGAATCCTTATCCTTTCCAGTCAAACTTACTCCAATTTGCAAGCAGCATATCCTTTGGTGGATCCAGATGGACAACATTTATCTAGGCCGACCCTTTGTTTTACTGTCTGCAAAGGCCATAGTGACCATGGATGCCTCCCAACTGGGGAGTGGGGGGCACTTCTTGGGAAGGATGGTCCAAGGCACATGTCCCCCCCCAAGAGACCAATTTACATATTAATGTACTGGAGATGAGAGCAGTCCTGTTAGCGTTGCAGGTATTTCAAGATACTGTTCCTGTAGGGATTATTGCTCTTCAGGCCAACAGCATGTCTGTTGTCTGGTACATCAACCAACAAGGGGGATCCCAATCTTACCATCTTTGCAGAGAGACCATGAGAGTGTGACAGCATATTAGTGGACAGATTAAGCAGGTCAGTTCTGATGCCTCATGAATGGTGTCTCAAACAATCTGTGGCAGAAGAGATTTTCCGTCATTGCTGCAACCTCTTTGCTTCACCCCACAAGAACAAGTGCAGCAGGTATTTTGCCCTGATCCTGCCTCAGGGGCAGTCACCATGAGATGCTGTAGTTCACGTTTGGCCAGCTGGTCTTTTTTATGCTTATTCACCTCTTTCCTTGGTTCCGAAGTTCCTACAGAAAGCAATCCGGTAGAAGAGCTCAGTCATCCTCATTGCCCCCTACTGGCCTCAACAGGTGTGGTTTCCCTTCCTTTGGCCACATCTTCATTGTCCTGCATGGATACTGGAACCAATTCCAGATGTCCTCTCACACCCTTTAGTAATGAGTCATCTCAATATTCAGGCCTTCAGACTGACTGCATGGTTTCTCCACTTCCAATAATAACCAAACAGCTCAGGTTGTCTTCCCCAGTACATACTTTTATATTATCCTTGCAAAAAGATTCCACAAGCAAGTTTACAAGAGCAGGTGGAAAAGATTCCTCCTTAGGGCATTGAAAAATGATGTTGTCCCCTTTTCTGCTCCATTTCTCATTGCCCTTGAATTTTTGGCTGTTCTTTTTAAAGAAGGAGCTATCTTTTCTACGATTAAACTATAATTGGCAGCCATTTCCAGTTTTCATACAGGAAACAAAGATTATTCTTTGGCTTTTTCCAAATTATGTAAACCATTTCTAAAAGTCAATTCTCTCCTTAGACCACCAGTAAAGGATACTTTGCCTTGCTGGGATCTTAAGTCATGCTACAAGGTCTAACTCAAGAACCCTTTGAAACTTCAGCAAAAAAAATCACCTAAAATTTCTTTCATGGAAAAGTCTTCTTAGTAGCTATTACTTGTGCAAGAAGGATTTCTGAACTCCAGGCTCTTTGATCTAAGTATTCCTCCATTATTTTCCATAAAGATAGGGTTACATTGCAAACAAATCCTTCCTTTCTACCTAAATAGCATCAGAATCAAACAATAACCAAATCCATTCATTTACTGGTCTTCTTTTCAAAATTTTCAAATAAAGGAGAATGCATGCTACACATCCTAGATGTGCACAGACAGTTACGTTTTGCCTACACAGGACAAAACAAATCAGTAAGTCAGATCAGCTATTTGTTTCCTTCTCACCAAAAAGACTGGGTTATCCAGTTTCTAAAGTTACTTTAGCTAAAATGGGATCACAGATTGCATTTCCTGGATCTGTTCTCAACAAGGCATTTCCCTGCCTAGACCACCTAAAGGCCATTTAACTAGATCTATGGCTCCTCCTTCTGTTTTTTGGTCAAGAGCCTCTATTAATATTTGCGCAGCAGCCACATGGTCCAATGCTCATACCTTTGTTACTCATTACAAATTGAATCTAATATCCAGAAATAGAGCTACCTTTGGCTCAGCAGTACTGCTGAATATCCTTCCATGAGGGCTACCTAAAATCAACATAGCTGGGGACTCTGTCCCATATGTTGAGGAAGGATGAAAAGGATAACATCAGATTTTAAAGTTATGTACTCACCATAACTAGGCATCTGTGTTATCAATTTTTATTCTTCCTCAACTCCCTTCCTATCCATCCCCCGTCCTTAAATCTTCTGGTGGAACCTGATATATTATTTATTGGAACTTACAGTTCTAGGTTGGAGCCCTGTTCTTTCAACTATCCCTTCTCTGCTAGTTTATAGGAATTTTATGACAACAAACTTGATCTGAAATATTAAGGATAGACAAGGGCATTATGGATAGAGGGAGGAGCTCAAGAGTTGGATCCAAAATCGAGAGTATATAGCTGAATTGGATTCTAGGATAGGATCCAAACCCATTTGTTGAAGGAAAAACATTGTTCTTCTGATGATGTTACTACTGTTAAAAGTGATGAGTTCCTTGCCTTGGTTACAAATGCATTACAGGCAGTAAATCTTAGTACACAAAAGTCTTTACAGATGAGCATTCCCTAACAAATTATTTCTTAGGAAACAGGGTCTGACGATACTGTTTTTAACAGATAAAGGGCTTCTTCTTCCACAGATTCCTAAGCCCAGTTCTCAGATTGTAAGAACTCCTTAATGCTTATCATCCTTAAAGGAATTGTCTTTTAATTAGACTACTGCCAGGATGTATTAGATAATTTTATTTGTACAAATACACACACCTTATTCCTCTCCCATCCCTCCTATACTGCCAGCCCTGGAGGATGTGTTCAGTGCTGCCTGTGCTCACCCTGATGTCCAGTACGCAGTCCCTAAAAAAAAAAAAAAAAAAAAAAGCAGGTGAGCTGTAAAATGTACCTCAGTTAATACATTTCTTGTCCTTACCACAGGTCAGACCTAGCTGCCATTGCAACTGTGTCTCATACTGGCAACAGACTTGTGCTTAATACCAACCCTTTTCCTGGTGATAAGGAAGATAAAATGTTAGACTGTATAGGTAACAGAATGTTTTTTTTTTCCACTTAAGTCTTCAGAATTCTGAAATACTTGGCATATACATGGAAATTTATGCTATTCCATATGGATAGTCTGAGGGAACTGGCTTCATTCTTCCTATAGAAGAAAGCGCTTTTTGAACCAAACTGTTTCTATCCTTTCTCAGGTATCTAACCATATTTTGAAGTGTGTGTATAATTAGGCAGATGCTGTGTCTGGGGCTGCTACTACTGCTACAGTGTAGGTATGCTTGGGTACGTAACTAAAAGTTTTCCGAAGAGGTAGTCTGAAATCTTCGACTCAGTGTAGGGATAACGAAGTATTGTCTGCTTGTTCTGCTACCTAGGTTCTCAAACAATATGATGAAAGAGGAAAATTAATTGGGGAGTTTCTAAGATATGTCATGTACCCCAATATAAATCTTATAGGTGTCCCTCTTAGACTAAAAAGACAATTAAAGTAAGCCAGTCCTTTTCCTGCAAACAAAATGCAAACAAAGGTATGACCAGAAGTTAACAACAGTAAAAAACAAGGGTCTCTTCAGAGAAGGACACGGACCAACAGTATAGCATGATTATGCGTGCTCTCCCCATTCCAGTGTGTCACCACATATTTGTTGGATTTTGCTTGAGGAGCAGTTTTCAAATGGGTAAAAGTGTAAGGCCTATAGAGTCCTTCAGACAGACCAGACCATGTAAACTTAAAAGAGACATTGGCTGTGATCCATGCCTTGAAGTCTCTCCATCACCTCCAACAATCCCCAAGACCTCTCCAAGTGATTATCAACAATATCACAGTCATGTGGTATATATGCAAGCAGGGAGGTACAAGGTTGTAACCGCTGTGCAGGTTGGCAGTGGTAGCTTGGGAGTTAGCTCTTCAGCATTTTTTAACCTTCCAAGCCTCTTAACATTCCATCAGAGAAAAATATAATGGCAGACAAGCTGAATAGGACCAATACAGACCCTCACAAGTGGAAATTGAACAAGGGGGGGGTCTTCCAGGAAGCGATCCAGTTGTGGTTAACACCTAAAATAAATTGTTTGTCTCCTTTCAAAACAGACATCTAGAGTAGTTTTGTTCCAGGGCTCCTTGTAAGCAGGTCTCAGAAATAGACACATGAATCACTGGCAACCATCCTTTTCATCTCAGTAGACTCTGTTTACTGCACTGTTTCTTCTGTGTCTGTTTTCTAGCTAGTACTTAATTCATGCCACCATTCTAGGACAGATGCTGTCTGTTTTGATTGTTTACTAATCTTTTGTGTGTTTATGAAATTGGCTAAATTTTATGTAGGTCGCATAAATAGTTTGTTTATTGTCAACTACACTAATTACCTTGTCAAAGAAGCTAGATTTGCATCTGGTTATATTTCCAGGACTCGACATTACTATTAAGTAAAGTAGACTGGTTGTGAGTTGACAAGCGGTTAACAAAAAAAGCTCCTTTGTGCCATCTCCCTTGGCATAGAGGAAAAAGGCCTTGATTACAGCCTTGGCGACCAGAGTTCGATTAGTGGCATGAGTGTCTCTTGCAGTAGATTTGAGAAGTATGGGGGCATGTCTCTTCTCGTGAAGAGGTACAGGTGGACTGTAACCATTCAGGTTTATGCTCCCATGGAGGAGGGGCAGTGTTATAAGGACATCTGAGAGGCAGTTTTTGGCCACAAGCCACAAAAGCAGTAGTCAGAAAGGGAGATCATAGTGGCTCCTGCTGTGACAGGGAGTGATTTTCTTCACTCAGGAGAGGGGTTTGGGTCCATACTAGAAAAATTCTTTCATTGCTGAGATGCCAGCAGACTGCCTTGTGTGACTGCCTTCCTTTACCCGCTCTTCTCATTATTTGAGAATAACTAGGCTGAGGTAACAAATGCTCCCGTCTTATAAGAGAAGGTTTCAAGATCAGCAGGTGAAAAAGGATTTAGGGAAAAAAATCTGCTTCTTGGAGTATAGAACTTACTTTACCTCCCTGGCAGATGTCTTTTCTTAAGCACTTTTTAAAACTGGTACACCCACACTTGAAATCTAGTTTTCCATTTTGTTTATTTGCTGAAGCATTGATGTAGTTTTTCAGAGATGTAGATGGTAGCAGGTTTAAGAGATTTAAGAAGACATAATAGGGCATTAATAATCACATCTGTACCTTTATTTAGAGACATGGTGTACTTAGCAGGAAGCATATGATGTAACCCTACACATTGAAGTCCTGAATCTGCTTGTACTACTCGCACATGTTGCTAACGTTAACATGCATAACTATCAACCCAGCTGATTTTGGTCATATGGAGTCCAAAGGGAAGCATGTGAACTGGCAAGGGAGAGGGGTAAGTCAACTGCAGTGTATTATGGGAAGCACATTGACCAAGAATGGCTATCCCTGACCATATGTGTAGGTCAAGCTGTTACAGCCCATTTTTTTGTCTTTTTTGCATAACAAACATAACAGAGTTAAACAAGTTAGCAATGAGCTTGCCTTTTCATTTTGGGCCACTGATGAGGAATAGGGCAAATAGGTTGGGTTTGTAAGGGTACTTATTTGGACTGCCTCGCAGTAACAAGGGTGATAGGTATTTGATGACATTATGTCAGTGAAGTCACTGATAATAGGAAAAAAAAGGGGTGAGAGATATAATTAAATGAAGGATTATTACAGTAGGATGTAAAGTAGACATAAGGGGGTCAAAACATCTTCCTGCTGAGATGTAGTAGTTATTCATTTAGGGTATGATATCAATATTATAAGTCCGAATTTTATTTTTAGGTTCTTTATGGCCTCACACTTGCTGACCATCAAGCCAACACCCTTGATCAGGCTCTGCTCATTCATTTCCCCATACAAGGGGCATATCCAGTACTTTACAGTGGCAAAAGCCACCTGAGCAAGCTGTTATGCAGCTTGTGAAGATTATTTGTGCCCCTGCAGGCATCCTGGTAACTGAGTGCATTTGCTATGGCCCTAACCCCACCCCCTGATGGTGAAGTGAGCATCTGTATCCCCACAGGACCCCCTGATCCCCTTTACACCTCACATACATGATGTTCTTTGTGTTTCACTGTTGCAGTCATTACATTTGGGTTATCTGCTTGCAGTAGCCCTCAGTCGGCCTGATTAACAAAGTCTTGGGTCCTGCGTTGGTTGCTGTCCCTTCTTCCATGATGTCAGGTCATCAGGGGTATAAAACATGCAGCCGACGCCATTACATCTGTCTTTCTTGCTGTGCGGTGCCTAAAGCAGGAGCAGTTCGCAAGTGCTGGTCGGCCGACTCCTGAAATTTTCGTTTTCGAGTTTCAGAACCAAAGTCTTCAACTAAAGCTAAGTACCCCGTTGGGGAAACTTTTTCTTGATCCTTACTGATGTCAGTAAAAGTTAATAATTGCATTACTTGTGGAAAGCAAATACCTCATAAAGATTTTCATTCGTACTGTATTCCTTGCCTAGGCCCTGACCACGATGTACCTTGCTGCCGGTTTTGTGCTTTATTTAATCAGTGCACTATCCGTCGTCTGTATATTTTCGCCTCTAAATATTTCGGTTCTCGGTTTAATTATCCAGAAATGTCATTGGTTAGCCATCTGACTACCAGGATTCCGAAAAAATGCAAAGGTAAAGACAGAGACAGGCCATTGAGGTCCAAAACTGCCGACGACACTTCTCCTAAGCCAGTCGCCAGTTCGCCGGTACTCAGTGTGGCGCTTTCGCAGCCCCTGATACCCGCTACTTCTGATTCGCAGGCCTCTACTGAGACCCATTCGGAGTCCAGTATGCCGCAAGATGCTTCAACAATGGAACCTGCGGATGTCTCTACCTTGGATGGGTCTGGAGCCGCTGTGCAGGCACCGGCTTCTGAGGGTGTATTCAGGCCTATGGACATGCATATTAAACCGACGCTTCCTTCTTTATTTAGGCCTAAATCTCGAACCATGCTTAAAAAAATTACGTCCAGGCCACATGCTCATGCCTCTATGCCTAAAAAACAAATGATTAGAATGGCTGAAGATCTTATAACTCTAATCGGGGAAGCCAACCTCCCCCTTCAAAGAGACCTAGGACTGAAGTTATTTATGAACTTTCTGACCAGGATTCTAATTTTTCTGATTCTTCTGATGATCATCTGAATTTGCCCTTACCAGCTTATGAGGATTCTGATGCAGAGGACTCTATTCCCTCTCCTTCCCCTCCAGAGGATTTTTCTTTTGGTGAAACCTTACATACTCCTAGCGAGCATTTCCACTGGGAAAGTCAGGATTTCTCTGATTCAAAAAAGAGGCTTAGGGATTTCTTACTCCTGCCTCAACATAGGCCTTTAGCTATTTCTGCTGTACTAGACATTGTTGATGATGCTTTTTCGGAACCTAGTTTGGCCCCTGATTTCTTGCCTCCTGCTCCCAGAAAACCTGACCGATATTACAGGGTTCCTGATTCACACAAATTCCTTTTTAAAAATCCTATTGCGGATCCGGAGACTATTTCACAGGGACCCAAGGGCATTAAGGCTTCTACTGCTAAAAATCCTACCCCTTCTGATAGAGACTCCAGGGCATTGGATAGATGGGGTAAGAAGGTTTACACTTCTGCAACCTTGGCCATTAGGGCTTTAAACTGCCAGTTTCATATATTAAAGTATCAGCAACATGTTATTGGATTGCTTAAACAGAAAATTATGTTGATTCCTGACTGTGTGGAAAATAAAGAATTACAGGATTTAATGCATTCTGCTGAACAGGTTGGAAAACACACTTTGCAATATGGTTTTGATTCATTAGAGGCCTCTTGCAGGGCTGCTGTTACTGGGTCTGTGCTCAGAAGGCATGCTTGGCTTAAGGACCAATCTTTGCCTGATCATGTTAAAGCTAAATTGTTGGATGCTCCCTTAAATCAGGACCGCCTGTTTGGCAACAAGGCTGAGGAAGTTCTTAAAAAGATGGAAGATAAAGCTAAATCTATGCAAACTGTTAAAGATTTCTTACAAGTTCAGCCTCCTAGATTTAGTAGGCACTGGTCCTTTCCAGCCCCTTCCAGGTCTTCTCAGGCCAAACCCAGACACAGCTGAAACCCCAGGTTTCAGTCACAGGGGACACACAAGACTAAGCAGTGGGGGGTTTCCGCACCCAAATCAGGGAGTATTAAGACTCCCCCCTATGGAAAACTGTCTCAATGACTTGCTTTTAAAACTTCCAAGCACTTCCCAACTGAATGCCCCTTTAGGCGGAAAGATTGGTCTGCAGGCCAAAAACTGGGAACTCATTACCCAGGACAAATGGGTTTTAAATATAGTGTCCCAAGGATACAGATTTCACTTTCACACTTTACCAACACCAAGCGGGTGGGCCAGATCTACCCCCAAATCAGTGGGCAGAGGCCCAAAATCAAGTACTCTCTCTCTTAAGCATGGGGGCTATTCAATTGGTTCCAGAAAAGGAAAAGGGACAAGGTTTCTATTCAAGACTTTTTCTGGTACACAGAAAAGGCAATACATGGCGTCCTGTCCTGGACCTTTCTACTCTAAATACCTTTCTGGTGATTCCAAAATTCAAGATGCTGACTCTTCACCAGCTGCTTCCTATGCTAGGCAAAGATGCATGGTTGGCAACACTAGACTTAAAAGAAGCATACCTGCACATCCCTATCAGGGAGTCTTGCAGAAGATACCTACACTTCAAAGCAGGCTACATGCACTATCAGTTCTCTGCACTGCCCCTTGTCTTATCTACTGTGCCCAGGGTATTCACAAAGTGCCTAGCTCCAGTCAATGCATTTTGCAGGCAAAGAAATATTCAGATATACCCATACCTGGACGATTGTCTAATTCGGGCAGAAAGCCGGGACATACGTTTGAATCATCTGGCCTTTGTTCAAAGGGTACTGACTTGTCTGGGGTACAGCATAAACAAAAAGAAATCACAACTGGTACCCTGTCAACAGATTATATCCCTGGGAGCAAGCTTGAATACAACTTCCCAGATGGCTTTCCTCATGCCAGAGAAAATGATTCATTTGACAACCTACTTCAAACAAGTGGCCACAAAAACCCAGTTATCTGCAATGCAAAAACTGCAAGCCTTCGGGTTCATGGCCTCCTGCATTCTTCTAATTCCATGTGAAAGGCTGCTCAATTCCTGCCAGGAAAATTAAATACACTGGCAGACGGACTAAGCAGAAACCTCATGGACCCACATGAGTGGAAACAGGAACCAAGGATTTTCAACAGGTTGACAAGCAAATGGGGGGCCCAGATATAGGCCTGTTTGCCTCCCCCCAGAACCATCAATTGGACAAATTTTGCACAAGGATTCCCCACAAACTAGCTTGGAAAGTGGATGCTCTATCCTTCAGTTGGAAAAACCTATCAGTTTATGCCTTTCCTCCACTGCCTGTGCTCTCCAGGGTACTACTAAAGATCAAACAGGACAAGCCAAGGACAATTTTAATTGCACCAGACTGGCCATGCCAACACTGGTACCCCCTCCTGTGCAGTGTGTCACTGTTGGCCCCATGACACCTGCCTCAGACTCCTTCCCTGTTGTCTCAGCAGGAGAACCAATTTCTGCACCCTCAGCTGCAAACCCTGAACTTAGCAGCCTGGCTAATTACCTAATCAATCCTTTACCACCCCAAAGTAAATCAGTGATGGGTTTCATTTTAGAGGCTAGGAGGCCTAGTACTAGAAAATCTTATGCTGCAAAATGGAAAAGATTTTGTGCCTGGAGCCAATCTCAAGGGATGAGCACAGCAGTGCCCAATTTATCTCAGATTCTACAATATTTGACTGAGATGCTTCATATGGGCTTGTCCTTTTCCTCCATCAAAATTCATGCCTCAGCCATTTCAGCTCATTCTAGCACAGAGCCTCCCCTCTTCTCGCACCCACTGCTCAAGCAGTTCCTCAGAGGGGCCAAAAATTTAAGGCCACCCAGGGGAGCTCCAACTCCAGCCTGTGACCTTAACTTTGTCTGGGAGAAGCTTACTCTTCCTCCTTTCGAACCAGCTGCTACTGCAGATTTAAAATTCTTTTCCTGGCAAACAGCTTTCCTTTTAGCAATCACTTCTGCAAGAAGGGGTATCTGAATTACAGGCCCTTATGGCAGTGGAGCCTTTCATCATCTTTCATGCAGACAGGGTGTCCCTCAGAACCAGTCCCTCCTTCATACCCAAGGTGGTATCCAGTGCGGCTCTTAATCAGTTCATTCATTTGCCTACCTTCTTTCCTAACCCACAGAGCAAAGGGGAACGGATACTGCACTCCTTAGATGTGCACAGACAACTGAGATTTTACTTGGACAGGACTAAACCTCAAAGGAAATCTGAACAACTGCTGGTGGTATTTGCTGCAGGGACAGAGGGGAAAGCTATTTCAAAGCAAACCATTTCAAAATGGATAGACCACTGCATTCATTTCTGCTATAAGCACAATGGAAAACCTATCCTACAGGGCATCAGACCCCATTCAACCAGGGCTGCATCTACCTCTACAGCCTTTCTCAGGGGCATCCCTACAAGGGACATCCTAGAAGCTGCTACCTGGTGTTCTGTACATACTTTCACCAAGCATTATCATTTTCCAATTTTCTCTAAATCCAGAGCTGGTTTTGCCACTGCAGTCTTGCAGGGCCTTATAGCTGGTCCTAATTCTATTTAAATTCCTCCTCCCAACCTTAGCTTTGGGAATCTACCCAAATGTAATGACTGCAACAGTGAAACACGAAGAACATATTACAGTTGTGTACACTTACCATAAATGTAGATGTTCAAGTGTATTCACTGTTGCAGTCCTGGTTACCCTCCCCCCAGCCTCCTTTCTTCGTTTGGCTATACCTCTACTCTCACTCACTATGCTCAAAAAGCTTTTTGGTGTATTTGCTTTTTTGTTGGAGGTATATCCTTGTATTATAGATTTAATTGCTTCCCATTAGGGAGGCACGTGACATCTGGGGGAAGAAAAACTGATGTAATGGCGTCGGCTGCATGTTTTATACCCGTGACGACCTGATGTCATGGAAGAAGGGACAGCAACTGACGCAGGACCCAAGACTTTGTTAATCAGGCAGACTGAGGGCTACTACAAGCAGATAACCCAAATGTAATGACTGCAACAGTGAATACACTCGAACATCTACATTTATGGTAAGTGTACACAACTGTACTTTTCTTCACAAGCAGTGGCAAGATCTACAGTCCCTGGCTTGGACAACGACTTGCTGACTGCTGTTGGCAAAACCTTTGTTTTTGCCTGGAGCCACAGCTGAGCCAGCTAGGAACAATTCTCTTCCTTCCAAGATGAGGAAGCCCATCCTGCACTGTCTGTGACATCAAGTGCAAAACCAGTAGTTCAATATGGAATTCTTGGGTGATAGTCGAGCTGAGCAAAGCAGAGGGAAGGTAGAGGAAGACCTGGTCTGTAGTTTTACCACTATAAAAGCTCCCAGAATGTAATCAAAGGTTGCAACTTTGCAGCCAGCACCATGGTGTAGAAGGTTAAAGCCCTAACTAGTGGCCTGAGTTGATTATCATCTTGGACATCAGTAGGAGCAGGTGGGAAAGGATGGGAGTAAACAGATGTTGCCAGCTTGCCCATGCTGTTGGAATGGACAGGCTGTGGTCCAACACATTGGAGACATGTAGAGGAAGCACTAGGCTTTTACCCCATGGAGCTCAAGCTAAGTGAGCCCTTTCTGCCATGTGCAATTTGTAGTGTAAACCGAGGGGCATTCAGAGCAAAGAGGCATGCTTCCAATTGGAGGGTGGCAGTTGTGGAGCTTGCAGGATCTGCTGCAGGGGAGGTGTTGCTCACTGGGGAGACCCTGACCCCGACCCCGGGATTCCTAGCTCCTATTAATGTAGAATGAATGAGATTATTGGTTGCAGGTAGAGGAGTCATTGGGCTCACTTGGGGGGTGGGGGATTTCTTATTTCTTTCTTTATTTATTTATATTTCTATACCAGGTAGTGCACTGATCAATAGTGATCAATTTCAGGCTCAGCCTGAATGAAATACAAAACCTTTCTCAAACAAAAAATACATAAATGAATAACAGAGTAATTCAGACAAGTTACACAGAAGTTTACATTTACCTTCTAGTGAGTAAGCACAGTGTAATGTGCAAAATATATATACCAACTCCGAGATAGCACCACAGTAGAGTACTGTCATAACATTAAACAGGGTGAACGTCGAGACCGGACCACAGTGTCAAAACTCCTTGTGTCGACATTCTGAGGTTTTGGTTAGATGAACGTTTGCTTAAAAGCTATCGAGCATGTCGTACTCAGCATTTTTAGCGTTCATTCATCTAATAGAGACCCTTTGTGTGTGTGTGTGTGTGTGTGTGTGTGTGTGTGTGTGTGTGTGTGTGTGTGTGTGTGTGTGTGTGTGTGTGTATATATATATATATATATATATATATATATATATATATATATGTATATTTTATTTTATTTTTTATTTTTTTTTATTTTTATTTTTATTTTACATTTGTTGACCGGGCTAGTCCAGCTGGATATATGTCCATTTTCAGTGGAGGCCCGGGGAGAAAAGCTCCAATGGTTATAACAAGTATAGGGAATACAAAAAAAATAACAAAGCAAAACAAAACAAAAATTGAGCATAAAAGATAATCAGACTTTAGTAAAGGTAATTTACATGTCAGAGGAAATATACATAACAAGATAGTATTCCTAAAAAAAGTTATTAAATAATTGCAATACGCAATTTGATAATATCAAAACGTAGTGTAAATAATACATAGTCATACTAATATCGGTCAAAAATTTTTTTTTTTTTTTTTTATAGTATATATGAGATAAGTTATATCCACAAGGATGTTATGTCAGTGGGGATCAGTCAGGATGTAGTATAGAGAGAAGGAAGTATTGAGGTAGAGGAATATATATATATATATATATATATATATATATATATATATATATGGGAGCCCTTCATTTGTTCGAACTTTCAAATGTTCGAAACTCATATGGCTGACACCATATGAGCGAACGTTTGAAAGCCCGACAAATGATAGTGGAGATCCCGCTACAGTGCAGGTCTGGGAGATTCCCCTTTCCTGCACTGTCTTGCAATCCCAGAATGAGAATATTTAAGTAGCAGGGGTTGTGGTAGGTATATATATATATATATATATATATATATATATATATATATATATATATATATATATATATATATATAAATAAATATACACCCATACACATATATGTATATACAGTATTAGTTTCTAAAGTGAGTCAGCCTTCAATAAATCTAAGAGAAAAAAGACCTGGAAAGAAGTTAGGGATAGTGTGTTAAGTGCTATGTCCTGTGTTGAAGCAGGAGCCTTTGGCTTAGATAAAGAAGTACTTTTTGAGTTGCATTCTATATTTGGAGTAAGAGTTGATTTCCTTTAGATTGATGGGGAGAGCTTGCCAAACAGTAGGTGTCTAAGAAGAGATTGCATGTGCAGTACTTGTAGTTTGCATCTAGGGGCAAGGAGAGTTGATGTGGCTTGTAATTAGTATCTCATGTTGTATGAGGAGGTTTTTCACAAAATTAAAAGGTTGGTAAATGTCTGGAGTTGGAGTGGTTATAGAGTTGGGATTCATACAGTAGGTTAGAGCTTTATTTTGTGGGTAGCCATCTGGCTTTTTCTAGGGTGATGCAATGATTTTCACAAACAGGTGAGTTTGTAATGGACCAGCAGATGCTGTTAGAGATTTTCTGGAGTTTGACAATGTTTTCTTTGGAGGCAAAAGCAAAAATATGAAGTCTGTATTCAAGCTGACAAAGGCGAACTACTTTTCTGATGGCTGCTCTGGCTGGGTGGTGTGGAAAAGGGGAGATTGTTTTGACAAGAAAATAAGGGAGTTTACTTTTGCTTGCACTGTATCTATGTAACAATCAAGTCATAATCCTAGATATTTGAAGTTAGAGACTGTTTCCATGGAATGGTGTAAGTCAAAGATAGAGTGTTAGGTGCTTGGTGAATTTTCTCTTAAGTTCTACAAAGCATAGTTTTGGTTCTGAAAGTAATTTTATGATTTATGAGACGTTGGTGGAGCTCATGTAAGTCACACTGGAGTTGGGATTGATTGCTGGTGTGAGAATGACCTAATCAGTAAATAACCATGTCATCAGCATAGAGGATGATGAGTGGGAGGTGGGGGAGGTCACAAGGAAGTTTGTTAATGAATATGGAGAATAGTAGGGGGTTAAGAATAGATCCTTGTGGTACATATTTGGTGATAGATGCAAATTCTTATTAGGAGGATCCTATTTTAAATTTGAAGTGTTTGTCAGTGCGAAAGTTTATAAACCAGGGAGTGGCGTGTGGACTTGATATTAATTTCAATTAATTTGTTTTTGTGAACATAGTGGTCAGTGAGGTCAAATGTCTTTGTCAGGTCTGTAGATAGGGCACTTGAAAGGAGGCCACCATCTTTGTTTTGCAGAATGTCATCATTTAGGGACCAAAGTGCTGTTATAGTACTTAATCTGGGCCAGAATCCATGCTTTTTGGAGGAGAGTGGGTGGTATTGCTGGATATATAGAGAACATAGGGTATAAGCAATCTTTTCTAGAAGTTTGCCCAGAGTTGAGAAAATGAGTATTAGAAATGAGAGGTATCTTTTAAGCTGGTTCACTTTGAAAGGAGTTTAATTAGAGCAATTTTCCAAATCTGAGGCATAATGATTTGTGTGACACATATATTATATATATAGGTGAGATGAAGGTATATATGACAGCTGCAGTGATATATAAACCAGGTGTTTATGTTGTCAGATTTGGGGGTGGGGGTTTGGGGTTGTCTGTGAGAATATTGTCAAGAACAGTATAAACTTATTTGGGATGTATGTGTTTGAAGTGGAAGAGGGTGGTGTTATGGTGGTAAATGCACGATCTGTGGGAGATGTGGAGTTTATTGGTGGGAGATTGCTAAATCCCCTTTAAGGAAATCTGGGGAAACTTTTGTTGTGCCACATTGAATGTGTTTGTAGAGAGGGTGTCATGAGGAAGTTTTCTTCCCATAAGACAGTTAGCTTCTTTCCAAAAAGTGTTTGGAGGAATGTAAGAGAGTAATTTGTTTTTGTCCGGAGATTTCTTTTGTGCGTTCAGATAGACTTCTTGGTTAGGTTACATACGGCTACAAAGGAAGCTCAGTTGTCAGTTGTAGGGGGAATGTTTCTATCTTTGTCACACTTATCCCTTAGAGTGAGAAAATGTTTGTTTTTGGTGGATAGCCATTCAGTTTTGGTGGGTTTATAAAACCGTGGATTAGTGGGAAGAATTTGTCTGGCAGCTGGAATGGAACATTGGTTAAGCTTATAGTTGATTTATTAGGATTATCTAAGGAGATCATATGGTTCTGTGAGAAAGTTTTTACTTTTGTCAATATCACTGCTAGATTGGTTTCTGAATGCTATTAGTATTGATGGTAGTTTTATGTGATGGTTGATAACTGTACAGGTGACTGGGCAGTGGTCACTTAGTGATGGTGGCAGAATGTTTATGTTGGGGATGGAATTTGGTATGTTTGTAATAATCAAAATGAGTGTGGAGTGTTTGGAGGATCTGATATTAGGTTTTGTTGGTTCTTTTATGAGTTAGAGGAGACCTATGTCTGCTTGGCAAGTACCCATGTTGGATGAAAGAGGGCTAGTATAAGGATGAAGTCACCTAGAATTATTATGTTATTATTTTTGGGACAGTGATTAAGATTGTTAATAAGTGATTTTATCCATCCTCTCAACTCTAGTAGTGTAACGATCAATAGTGGTTTACTTTTATGAGTTGGAAATTTTAGAAGAATCCATTTAGGACTGGAGTCTGAGGAGGAGTTTCTTTTGATAATGACTTTTGTGTTTAGGTCATTTTTGTACATAATTAGAGAGCATCCATCAGATCGTTTACCAGGTCTGGAATCATTGAGATACTTGTAAGAGGTTAGAAAGTATTGGAAGTTGGAGGAGTCTTATTTGACGTGGGATTCTGTGACTACTAAAATGTCTGGGTTGTGCTCTGAGGTAAAAGCACTTATGTTTACGAGCTTGCTTCTGATGCTATGGGCATTGGGGAGGGCACAGGCCATTGTACAGAGATAGTGGTTCTGTTGCTGAGGAAAGGGAGTTATTTATTGGGCCTGGTTGGGTTTAGTGTTACTCTTCAGAAGGAGTATAAAGATTATGGAGGATAGGCTGAAGGAGATGTATATAGAGAGAGATGTTTCTTGAGTCTTTGTAATTGTATGAAAGAGTGATCCTGAGAGTGGTAGGCTGAGGAGTGGGTTTGACCTGAGTACTGGTAGGTTGTGGTGGTGCTTTGTTGTTCAGGAAGTTAGTAGGGGTAATACATAGTGATTTTGACGATAGGTTGGCTAAGTATTTTTTGAAAATGTTTGTTACTGGTTTTAGGAGGGTGATTGAGGTGAAGAGGAAAGAAGAAGGAGTAGAACAGGGTAAGTTGTGGCAGGATGTAAATTTTATTGTGTTTTGCTTGCATATGAAGTTGAATATAGGTGTTAAGACCTCCAGTAATATTGTAGTTCTGACTTTGAGGGCATTGAGATAAAGAAGGTTATGTGGTTTTTTGCTGTTGTCTGTTTAAGAGGTGTGTCTTGAGGGTGTGACTGTTAGTGGAGATTAGGGTAGTTTTATTGGGAGTTAACAAGCTAAGGCCTGTCATTAGCCATCACCTGAAAAAAAGGTGAGTGAAAATGCATGAGCTGTTTAGAAGTCAGAGCTTGGAGAACAGAGACTGTTAATTGTATTAAAATATATTGAATATAAAATATGTATTGAATTAAAAAAAACTGTCACCTTTGATTAGTATTCTGATAAATGTGTAACTGAAAGTTTACTACTTGTTAGTAATAAGAAAATAGTAGAAAAGATGCTTATTATAAATTACAAAATTATTATGTAAGAGAGTGGTTAGTTTAGTCATTTATCTGTTCAATTTGTGATTGCCTGTTGAATTCATCTCAGTATGACAGATTTGCTGGATCCTATTCTGACATTCACTGGGTCAAGGCTGATAGAAATAATTCTGAAAGAGACACCGCTGCATTGCAAGATGGTGGCTGATTTAGATATTACTGAATTAAAATAGGTGGATAAAAGTATGAAGTAATAGTATACGAGCAGATGATGTTTCATTTATACATGGGTATAAGCTTAAAACTCGAACTGTATGATAAAGATGTTTGTGTTGTCACAAGTATACTAGTAGTGTGGGTGGATTTGTAAAATGTGTGAAACTGAAATGGAGATAAATTGCATGGGCGTAGTGCATGAGAGAGTTGTCGGGTGGAGAGACTTAAGTGTAGGGAGCAGTTTGAACATACAAAAGGTATTTGCTATTGTTAAAGTGTAATGTGCCTTGAAAGAAAAGATGGTGTACTAATTAAGAGTTTCTGTGCCTGGGGAGTGGTGGTGGTGGTGGAGTTTAAAGCATCTTATCAGTCTGTGGAGTATATTACAAAGTATGAAGCCGTACTTTTGACTTAGAAGGTTGATGAACAAGAAGATTCATATTATAAGGTATTTTATGAAGATCAGAAAGTGTGTAGGTATAATTTTTAACATTATTTGAAGGTTGCGATACTCAGTGTTTTCTCACAAAAGCTTAACATTAGACAGATAAATATTTGGAGGAAAAGTCAGATAAATTGCTGAAAACCAGAGACATATGGGAGGGACGGTTCCTTCCTGTTTCCAGACCAGAATCATCTCTCCTTCCCTCCTAGTTATTTTGCTGTTTGTCTGGGACCTTCCCCTTGAAGGGCTTCAAGAATCATCAAACTTCTGGATATGACTATAGTGTCGTGAAGTCCCCATCAAGAATATTTTTTCCTCTCTTTTCCTAAGGTTATATTTCTTCCTTTCCTTTTCTTTTTCTTCTCCATACTGTATACAGAACCCGGGATGGTTCTCTTACCCCTCCCAGACTCCATTGTAACTCCTTGTGCACATCTTCTCCTTGTTGGCTGTTTTGCTTTGAAACTTTACCTGATATTAAAGGCTACTGCTCCTACAGTTTTACTTCTTCAGTCCCTCATATAAGCATTGTGCTGTGACACATTTATCCATAGTTTCAGGCATTCAACTTGTATACCCAAACAAATTCAAAGGAAAAAGATGGAAGATATTCTTAATGCCATCAGGCTGGCTGCTGTAGAGGGAATATATCACAAACATCAGCAAGATTGTCCCATACAGGATCACAAATGGGAGTCATAGAGGAGGAAGAACACATGGGATGAGGATGCCCAGCAGAGACCAAAGCTTCCTACTTCATCTGAGTCCTAAACAATGGTGGCTTTCATCCCTTTGTAGGCAGATTGTTGGCAGGGGACTGTGAATGATGGTAACTGAAAAGCACATAATGGTGACTAATTTTGGGAGTAAGTCCCAGCAGATGAACGCTGCATTGACCACACTTCATTACACAGCCACATAGTAATTCCTAGTGCAGGCTGTGATGCTGAATTTGGGCATGAGAGGGGAGATTTATTCCTTTTATTTCCCCAGAGGCAGCAACATGCTGTTGAGAGTAGAGAATGATTCAGTAAGCTTTCTCATACCTTTTGGGTCTTTGGTGAGTGCCTGTACACACAACTTGTAGCCACTGTTCACAGAGTACTCTGTTATGATTGAAAAGTTGATGAAGCACATAATTAGGACATTTAATGTGGTGCACAGGGCCATATATAGGCCTGTCATTTGTTAGCATCACAGTTCTCTGTAATTTCTCTCCGCCCTGTGCCATAAATTTAACACTCTCTCTCCTGAGCTCATCTGGCCACATTTTCCCTGTGATTTGAGAGATTTGCAATCTTATTTGCTGGTGTCTGGATTTAGAATGTCTTCATCAATCTTTGAATTTTTATGGAAAGGTGACTCAAAGAGGGTCAATGCCAGTGGTTTCTGCTGCTAATACTGTCCTCTTGACCCTTTGTTTAGGAAACCTTGGTCAAATGAATTCCTCTGTGGAATGACATGTTATCTGTCATCCATATCTTAAAAAGAACTGTTATTATCTTGGGAAGAGGGATGGAGAGCTTGAGGTCATCCCATTCCTGGAAATTTCATAAAAGATGCATTTTTTGTTGCCTGAAAATACCCAGACATTGTCCCTTCAGCTTCCAAAAAGGCAGATGTTCTGTGCATGTCCCAGGTATGTGGTATGGTGTGTTCTGCAAGCATACCAGGATAAATTATTTTAATGTTCATTATATAATTTGCTTCTGCAGTAATGACTCTTGGGACTTCTTGACACAAAAATCTCAGTGGCTAGCCTGATTTCCACAGTTTTTCAATTTCCCCCTCCTGGCTGTGCAGACACACTCCCACCTGAATGTCAGGATGTCTCTGCTGTAAGACAGATGTTGTCTTGCATCATCATCAGTTCCAGTTTTTTTCTTGCAGCAGTTCACTCAAGCTGAAGTCCATTATTGCATCATCAGTCTCTCAATGCATCAGCAGTCTCTCAATGCAGCCTGGCTTCCAGAGTTCAGGTAAATACCCCGTTGGAGGAATGTCTTATCAGTTTTTTTTTTTTGGTTGCTGGATTGTTTTAGCTTTTGGGTATCAGGACAATATGTCAGAATCTGAAAAAAGTTAATAGTTATGTTATCTGTGGGAGATGGCTCCCCTATAAAGATTCCCAAAATAGATGGGTATTTTATCTTGGGCCTGGGCTTGGCACACCTATTTGTTCCCAGAGTTCCAAGTTTAACCAAGAGGATAGTAAAGTGGACAGCGAAACCTCTCTGAGGCTATTTAGCTGAGAAGAAGTTGTATGTCTTATCTCAACTTGCCATGGAATCAGCTAGATTCACTACTTGCTGTGCAGATTAGCACTGTAAGCATGAGATCTGGCCCAGGAGTTGGGAATGACCCTCAGGACCTCTTACATCCCCATTAGGAGAATCCTTTAGCAAAGCAGCTGAACAAGACAGAAGCAGACCCACACACGTGGATGTTATTTCAGGATTTAGTCCCCAAGTAGGGTACGTCAGAAGTAGACCTTTTTGCTTCTCTGGAAAACAAACATCTCAGCAAATATTGTACCAAAATACCAACACTGGGGGCCTGAGAAAAATATGCCTTCTCCAAAACTTGGGCAGATCTGTTTCTCTATACCTTTCCTCCAGAAGTCTTATAAACCAGGATCTTGCAGAAGATAAAGGAGTACAAGTCAGAAGTGTTGTTCATAGTACTCTTTTGGCCCAGGCAAAATTAGTTCTTCCTTCTACTGAGCTTAGTAAGGACATAACCAGTCCTGTTTTCTAAGACTGTGGACCTTTTGGCATATGACAAGAAGTCATTTATACATCCCATACTAAGGATTTTGTGGTTAACAACTTGAATGATTTAGCTGTTATCCTCTTTCTGCACTTATTTTTCAGAGGATGTGCTGTCCATTTTTAAGGAGGCAAGGAAGCTAAGTACAAGAAAATCATACCTAGCTAAACTGAAAAGATTCTCCCTTTGATGTCTCAGAAGAGGTAAGGATCCAAATGCAGCATATTTTTCCATGATCTTCACATATTTGTCAGATGTTTACAAAACATTGTTATCTTATGCCTCAGTGAAGGTGCATATTTTAACAGTTTCACATTGTCTTTTGTGGTATTCCCATCTCTAGTTCTTAACAGTAAAGCAATTCCTAAAGGACATCCTACATTTAAGGGCCCTTTTATTCTTCAGTGAAGGTACATACTTGCTGCTGTTATCAGCTTATCTGTTGTGGTATCCCCCTCTCCAGTTCTTGTTAACAATAAAGAAATTCTGAAAGGGAGTCCTACATTTAAGGCCTCTTGAGAGAGAAAGAGATAACTCAATCATGAGACCTCAGTTGCATTTTAAAGAAACTTTCACTATCCTCTTTTGAGCCTTTTGCTTTTTAACCCTTCCAATTTCTCTCCTATCTTCTCTGTGGCATTTACCTCTGACAGAAGGATCTTCATCACTTTTCAAAACGGATGGGGTCACACTACATACTAATCCAGCTTTCATACCTAAAGCGGTAACAGAACTACCACTTAACCAGGCTATCTAGGTCTATGTATTTTTCCTAGTCCCCCAGAACAAAAAGGAAAGGATCCCACAGTCTAAATGTCTGTAGACAACTGAAATTTTATCTGGATAGATCAAAGAAATTAGAAAATCTCGTAAGTTGTTCATTTCATTTGTTAAAAGCAAGGAGAGATGGTCAATTTGCAAACAGAGCATGTCCATTTGGATACCTCATTGCATCTTCTGTTACTTCTTTCATGGCAATACTGCCCCTGCTCATGTTAGAACTCATTACTTGAAGGTCACTGCAGCCACCACTGCTTTCCTTAACGTGGTTAGTTCACAATACATCCTAGAAGTAGCTACCTGCTCATCTGTCCACAGTTTTTCTAAGCATTATCATGTGGGTATTGTATCGTGGGCCAGGGCCGGGTTTGCCACATCTATTCTGCAGGGACTTTTACAACCACATCTTCCCAAGGGTAGGCCACACACTAGTTCTTAAGGTCTGGGAATCTGGGTATCTTTCCAAAAATCATTACTGCAACAGTGAATTATACAATGAAGGTACTATAGTTGTGTTGAAAATGATCATAACTGTAGATGTTCAAGTATACACTGTTTTACTATCGGCTCTCTCACTTTAACCTCTGTTCTCTTAAATGCGTTGGGAATCCTTTCATACAGCTGGGTACCGTAGTTACCTTCTATCATTCCTTCTTTCTGTGTTTCCCTAATCATGTGTATTCTCTTCTCAGGGATGTCTTACATCCTGGAGAGGCAGCTTGATCATTTGTGGGTGGATTTGTTTCCTGGAGCTCACTGTCCCTAGTACCAGATCACCACAGTTTGGCCTTCCAGTGCAAGAAAGAACTGGAGATACTATGAGCTAACGTCTGTCTTTTATAGTCAGTGTTTTGATGTCCAGGTGGGAGGACATCTGCCTGGCCAGGAAGAGGAAGGAGGAAAAGCTGTGAAAGTCAGGCCAGCCATCAAACCTTTAGTGGCAAGAAGTCCAGGAGTCATTACTACAACAGTGAATATATTCAAATATCTACAGGTAAATTCCTAACAAGCTGTGTTTTATCTGTTTAACACATCATAGGGCTAGAGGCCCTGTCATTGTGCTACATTTCCACTGGAATATGAAACACTGGACATGCTTTGAAATGGGATGATCTCTTATACCACATTAGGCCTCGACTCTAAACTATCTGTCTTGCCATTCCATTCCATTGTGTCCTACTGTATCAAGCTTTGTAAAAGCTTGTATAGCTCCCTGAATCTGAGGTTAGAAAGTTTCTGCAAAAATTCTTTGACTGTTTTTTTCCAGATTGGACTTCCATATTGCCTACTGTAGCTTTGACTGTGCTGACATAGTCACATGGCAGTAGCTGCAGCTGTGTTTCTGCACCAGAAGTTTATGCTTGGGTTCTCCTCTGTCCACTGCATGCTTCGTCAGAACCTTCTTGTTACAGTGCTCTGAGGGGATGGCCCTGTTTGACAAAGATTTTTATAAAATTAGTTGGGATTTTCTAAAGAACATAAGGGCTTTATCTATCTAGTGATCTGTTTATTTATTTATTTATCATTTGTTGACCAGGATAGAGCACTAATCTTTTGGACCATTTTTCAGGTTTAGCCTGGGAAAATGAATGCAAAGTAATAGTAGACAATGAAGTAGTTTACAGTACAAATGATGCGGGGTATGTTCAATACCCCTCTTATAGTCTTCTTCCTCTTCATATTGGCCAGTTCAGAATACTAAGAAGATGAGAACTTCTTAAAGACAGAGAAGATGCAAAAGCAAGAAGTGTTTCCTCAAGTCTGTCACATAGCAGACTTGTCAAGGCTTCTGCATTACTCATGACTGCTACGCAGAACTTACCCCATGGGAGGCTGATACTATGATTTGCCCTAATCTGGCATGCCATCACACTGGACATGTTGGCTTTGTATGTGGTCTAAGAAGGACATGTGCTATAGCTTTTGGATGTTTTCCATTAACAGCCACTCATGGATTTGGCTGTCTTTGCAGAACTCCAAATGGTCCCAATCTCTACTCAGATGGACAGTAGAGTCTGCACCTACTCTAGAAACAAAAAAGGGTTTTAATTCCCACTTCTTTTTCATTTCAGAAAAAAATTTAGCAGTGGTCCATCTTATTCTGTATCTAATGCTCTTCGCTGAGCACATTTGGTACATCATTTCAAATGTTAAATTTGATTAAAGTCATACATCTGCTGCCACAGGAAATGTTGTTGGGGGTCATTGAATATGATGGATGCTGTTTGAGACATCACTGGAGGCTTGTGTCCTTCTCCTTTGGATAGAACAAACTCAGACTCAGTAAATGGTATTGCAGTTTGGCTGCTCATCTTTGACCATAGTTTTCACCAAAATGTTGGTAGTACTGGAATTTCAAGAGTCTGACATTCTTTTACTTAGACAGCTGGTTACTGGTGTCTTTTTCATAAAACGTATTGGCCATATCTCTCTGTCCTAGGCATTTGCTGTGGTCACATTCCACAGGAGTAATCACAAATTGGGAGAAGTCATAGCTGGATGCAGTGCAGTCAGCTGTATTGGAAAGAACTGCAAACTTTCAAATGCTGTCCTCTTCCTGCTCAAAAAGAGGGACTAGGAAATCACAGCTTTGGCTTACTATGTGATCGACCGGAGGCGGTTGGAAACGATCATCCATTAATGTCTGCTAGGGTTCATGACCGTTACGGTGTTCACACTTCAACTGGCTCAGCTACATTTTAGGGTGTGCCAGGATTGTGAAGTGTCTTTGTCTACAAAGTCACCATGTTGTCATACATCTCTTGTTGTCAGACACTTGCCACTGCATTCTAAAGTGTTGGCCCATTCCCACTAACTTAAAATGGGATTTCCTTTCTGCTGACAGACCTGTCACTGGTTCTGATGTTGGATGATTCTGATTAGTGCATGCAAAATGGAACCCTAGGAGCTGCAAATAAATCTGCTTGAGCTGAAGACAATACTGTTTGCTGTCAAGGTCTTGGAGAGGAGCTGAAATTCAACAATATACTGGTGTGGCCAGATAACGAGACCACAAAATGTTACTTAGACATGGAGGAATCCTTTTATTCCATTTGTACTGAGCAGTGATATGGCTCTGGTTGTGGGCCATCAGTCACATAAGCTTCCTGACAACATCTGACATCATAGTGGAAGTGAATTATGCAGTGAACTCCTTTAGTCAGAATACTAGATGTCTTTTAACTAAAATCTTGGGCTTTGGCATTTATAACATATTCCAGGTATGTAGCACCAGCCGAACCTTATCTGTTTGGACACCTGATGCATTCTTCCTCATGTGGAGGGAAAGGTTCCTGTATACCTTTCCTCTGTTTCCCTTGAATTTAGGCATGTTAGCTAAATTAGCTAGGTAACTCCAAGGCTTATTCACCTTTTCCCTTTTTAGCCAAGAGAGATGTAGTTTCAGGTGCTCAGATTGTTTGCCTTTCCAGAGGCCATCCCATCCAAATCACAATATCCAATTCAAGTATAGAGGCAGCTGACTACATCTTATGGCTTGGTTGCTGTAGCAGGTATTTTGACACAGATAGACCCTTGGGATAAGGTCTTGGAGGTCATTGGAGCTACCAGAAAAATTTTCATTAGGCAGATGTATCCTGCCAAGTGGGAGCAGTTTTCTTTGTGGACATCTCGGTGCATCTTGTTCTTCTAGACAGCAGAAGTCTTGCTCAGCACATGCTTGTCTTTCAGTTTCTGAAGGAAGTGTGCCATCTTCCCTTGTTTTCTCCTGGCAGTATTTTTGGAGCTGTTCATTATTCATACCAGCCATGCCTATGTTTTCTTACAAGTGGTAGACACTGAGGCAAAAGTGGACCCTTCATACTTTTGACATGCACAGCCAACTGAAATTTTACCTGAAAATGATGCATGACCCAAGTAATACTGAGCAGCAATCCGTGTCCTATGCCTGAGCTAACAGGTGTCTAGTAGGGGCCAAGTAGATTCTTTTTAAATGGATTGCTAATAGTGTTTTTATTGCAACTGGGTGGCCAATTACCCTTTGGCCAGATATTTAAGAAATTGCTGCTTCAAGTGCCTATTTTAAGAATGTGTCCTTTCATACCTGACTGCTGCAGCATTTTGGTCATTGGTGTATACCTTCACCAAACACTACTGTTAAGATCAGCATTGCAAGAGCTGAGCTTCTCTGGCGCGTCTGTAGTCTAAGCTTCAACACACTGAAGCTTGTCATTTTGGGCTCCCTATCTCCTGCATCTTGCAATTCTTTCAAGCTGTCATCCTCTGATAATTTTCTCTTGAATTAGGGAATTAAGATTGCATAAGAGAATAAAAAAGTGTTAATTGTATCATTTGATTTTCAAGAGGCCATCCTCAATGGTCCTTCTGTTGTTAGATAGTTCTTTACTACCCTTGAGTTCAATATTCCTTATAAGTATAACAAACAAAAAAAAACAAATTGGAAAGTTTTGAAAGAGAAATTAGTTGAGTGCAAAAATCAAAAAACTGTTTTAACATCAGGATCTAGGCATACAACATCAGGGAGGATATATTTCCATAAGAACAAGATATCTGATTAAGTTGAGAGACAAAAAATATAAGAAATGGAAGAGAGGTCGAACTACAACTTTGAAAACTGAAATAAACCAGCTGGACAAACAGCTTAAGCATACTGTGAGACAAGATCAAGAACATTTTGAAGAAAATTTATATAAAAATTTTGAGCATAATAGGAAATTTATAGATACATAAGATGTGGAAGGAGTAAAGACACACAAACTGATAAACTATAAACTGTGTGCAGATTCTAAAATATATTCTCAGACACAACAGATTATAGATATATTTACAAAATCATATGAAAAACAGTTTGGCCCCACAAAAGCAATGATAAGTTGTCCGAGTGACATCCAGGTAACTCCAGATACTGGAACCAAATTAGATTATACTGAAAAAAAATGCACAAACTGGATCCAAACAAACCACAGGGAGGAGATGGAATTAGTAAAAATGGCATGAGAACACTTCAGCAAGAACTTGCAGTACCGTTATATCTTTTATTCACTAGGTCATATAAATATGGGGAGATTCCTCAAGATTGGAGACATGCACTTTAAGGGAAAGGGGCGTAGGACAAACCCAGAATCATATAGACCCTTAAGTCTACTTTCATGTTGTGGAAAATAATGGAAAGGGTAATATTGGATAAGGTATTGTCAGAACGGGATAGGTTGGGTCTTATATATCAGCATGCATATGTGGAAAACTGATCTACTACCACCTGTAACATGATGTTCTATAACAATATAATAAGGAATGAAAAATTGTGTTGTGATGTAAATTATATACATTTAACTTCAGCAGGGTCATACACAAGACACTGATTATTAAATTAGTACAGCTAGGTATTGATGTACTCTTGACAAGATGGATAGCTGCATGGCTTACAAGTAGGACATGACAAGTGTCATACAGCAACTGGAGAGGTGAAGTACTTTGTTACAGTCAGAGTGTCCCACAGGGATCAGTCCTAGGCCCTTACTTGTTTAGATAGTATCTTTCAGACCTATTTTTTTTCATCTAAGGTGTTCTATAGTCTATATGCAGACAACCTGAAGTTGAGTAAACTGATTACATGTGTTACTGATAAGGTCTGTCTGCAAAATAAATTGACTAAATTGACCATTTGGGCACAGGAGAATAATATGCTGATAAATACATCAAAAACCAAGCATATGAGATTTGGGAGACATAAATTGAAAAGTGAATATTTAATACAGCACACAGTGGTTGAAACTGTAGACTCATTTATGGACCTGGGTATATGGGTAGATTCAGCTATGAGTTTTTCTAATCATGTCAACCAGTTGGTTAATGATAGTTATAGAACTATAGGTTCTATAAAAAGATTTGTAAAATCTAGGAAATCAAAAATAATGAAGTCAATGTTTGTTAGTTACGTTAGACCCAAACTTCAGTATGGAATAACAATATGGAAACCCTATATGAAAACAAGCATGAGTAAACTGGAAAGAATACGGCAGCAATATACCAAGGGCATCCATAGATGTGAAAATGTAAGTTGTTATGAAAGACTAAAATATATGAACTTGTACAGTGTTTCTTGCAGATATCTAAGAGGAGAGCTTATTCAGGTATATAGGGCATTTAGAGACATCTACCTCTGGGAATGTTTGGGGTTATCAAAAAGTACTAGAGAATCATCAGACAACCTATGTAGAAGATTCTATAGGAATGAGAAGTGTACTAACTGGTACTCTGACAGAGTAGCTGATGCATGGAACAGACTGCCAAATTACATTAAAGCAAGTACTAATTTAGATATTTTAAGAACAGCTTGGACACTTATGGGAACAAGTGTTTTGGTATATTGGCAAGCTAAAAGGGCATTAATGCCCATTGTACAACAACCCCCCATTAATATTCAAAAATGTGAACGCTGATTGGTCAGCGTGCACGTTGTAAATCACAGTTATAGTAATGGAAAAAGGTCCGGTCGCCCGGACTTTTTCCATTACTATAACTCCTTTTTTATAGCAACGGAGAACGCAAGATCCTCCATTGCTTTACACTGTCTCGCTATGTTAAACAAGTTTAACATAGCGAGACAGCTTTAAAAAAAGCAACGGAGATTCTCAGTTGTTTTTTTTAAAGCTGCCTCGCTATGTTAAACTCCTTTAACATAGCGAGGCAGTTTGTAAAAAGCAACAGAGAACTTGTTTTCTCCATTGCTTTTGCCCACAGCTCTGATGTACTGCATAGGCATACGCATGCGCAGTACATCAGAACTACCACAGAATACCAGACAGCTGCGGAAGGTCAGCAAGGAGGCATTATACAATGCCATTATTTAAGAAAAGTAATTTTTTTTTTTTTTTAAATAATGTCATTGTATAATAACAATAACCCACTTCTGGGTGTGGGTAATGCTGGATTTACCCACAGTTGGCTTTGTTTGGCCATTCGAGCTTCGTCCTTGTGACCAAACCACACCAACCGTGGGTAAATCCAGCATTACCCACACCCAGGCGTGGGTTATTGCTATATTCTTGAAACATTTGTATGTATGTAACAAAGTGTTTGTTAATTGGTTACCCTGTAATTGTAACATGTATTATTCTCTGCATGTTCTACTAGACAAAAGAAACTACTACTACAATCTACAACAAGCTAACCAACAAAAATCCTCAAAAGTTCTGGGCAGGAATAAATAGTCTCTTAAAGCCTGGCCACTCTGACACCCCATGCCCTATAGGTACTCCCCAAAACAACCCTAAACAAACTGCTGATGTCTTCAATACCTTTTTTTCTGAAACTGTCCAGTCCCTAGCTAATCAACTAGCCCCCAATCTCTCTTCTCAGTCCACCTCCTCTAACACATCAATTCCCCCTTTTCTACTGTATCCAGTACCTACATCTCTTATCTGCTCTCTTTTCCAGAAACTAAAAACCTCCTCCCCTGCTGCTGACCATCTACCAACTCAGTATCTAAAAATTGCAGCCAAACCATTAGCCTATCCCATTTCCATTCTGATTAACAGAACCATTGTCGAAGGCTTCATTCCTTCGGTCTGGAAAATGTCACATATCATTTCCCTGCATAAAGGTGGGAACTCAACAGAACTCTCTAACTACCGACCCATAGCCCTTCTCTCCGTCCTAGCTAAAAGCATTGAAAAAAATGTCCAAAGACAACTTCTTAAACACCTATTAAGTAACAACCTACTAGCTGAATGTCAGCATGGCTTCCGACCTTTCCACAGCACCACTTCAGCCCTCCTTTCCTTCACTGACCACATCAGCAAAAATCGAAACAATAGTTTACTCACCTCTGCTCTCTTTATAGACCTGTCCAAAGCCTTCGATATGGTTAATCACCATATTCTGATAAATATACTTAAAACTTTCGCACAAGACTCTAGTGCTTTAAAGTGGTTTGTGTCATATCTGCATAACAGACAACAGGCTGTGCTCTGGCAAAATAACTTATCCAACCTCCTTCCCATTACCCTTGGAGTACCCCAAGGCTCTATACCTGGCCCCCTTCTGTTTTCTATTTTTATTAATGATCTTCCTACCTGTATTCTCTCTGCAACCTGTATACAATACGCTGATGATTCTACTTTGATTTGCTCTGCCTCATCCCCCTCTGAACTGCATTCCATCACTCAACAGACTTTCAAAACTGTTGAAACTTGGTTCCTAAAACGTTGCTTAATCTTAAACCCCAAAAAAAAAAACAAACTGTTACTTTTTTCCCCCACCTGTAAATCCTCTCTGCTCAACTTCTCTCTCCTGTCTAATAATGGTACCATCATATCACCTGACCCTTCCACCAGGCTCCTCGGAATAGAGATAGACCACAACCTATGCTTTGACTCTCACATTAACAACACTATAAAATTAGTTAACAGAAAACTAGGCTCCCTGTATAGAATTAAACCATTTCTTATACCTTTTGCTAAAACTACCATTGCCCATTCACATCTGATCTCTACCCTACTTTATGCCTCCTCTATTTACACTTATCTGTCCAAAACTAACCTCTCCAAACTGGCAGTCACCTACAACAGTATTGCCAGATTTGCCTCTAGCTCTACTTTTAGAACTCACCACTGCTTAAACCTAAAGCAGTTAGGATGGCTTGAGCTTCAAAATCTGATCTTATTTCATCAGCTCTCCTTAGCCCATAAAATCCTCTATAAACCTAACAACACCCCTAATCTGAAGACACTTATTACACCTTATTGCAACATCAAAAGCCTACGTTCTTCTAACAAACGTCTTATATCAACTTGTAAATCCAGTAACTTGGCAGGCACCTCCTTGTTTTCTAACACAATAGGAAAAGCTTGGAACTCTCTTCCTGACAACCTCACTGCCAACTCCTCTCTTCCCTGCTTTAAATCCCATCTCAAAACTCACTGGCTTTGCCCCTGTACTAACCCTGACTAGCTTGCCTAATGCCACTAGTATGTTCACATTCTCCTGCTTACAAATTAGTACAAAAACTTACTTTTCTGCTATCTTTCTTAATTTTGAACTCCCTCATCCTGTAATTAATTTCCTGTTGTTGCTTCTGTAATATATGTCACTGCTAATTTGTGTTACTTCAGTAATATATGTCAGTGCTATTTTATATATTTTTTCGAGGTGAAATTTTGTAAGGTTGCTATCAATATTTATGTATTTTTTTTCTCTTGGAGCTTTTCTCCCCGGTTCTCTGCTGAAATTGGACATATATCTAGTTGGACCAGCCTGGTCAACAAATGTAAAATAAAATAAATACAATTTTAGGTACAGCTCTCTCAGGTTTCATGGGGTAGAAATGGAGATGATATGGGCTGAGAATACATGCCTAATCCTCACTGGTGTGAAGCCACAGTATATGTCAGCAGGAAAAATACATGCTTAGAGTGTGGGGAGCTAAAGATCATTTATGAACTGTGGTGAGAGAGGCTTGTTAGGAAAGAGATCCTGTCCTGTAATCTACTCCGAGAGACCCACTTTCAAATCATTTGATCCGATGTTCTCTTTTCCATCTGCCTTCAACCTCTGGGTTATTGGATCTGACACTAATCTGATGGTGTGGGACTCTCCATGTCCTGGGTGGTTCCACTTCTGGACACACTTATAGATCTGCTGACCAGAAGAGCATGGAGAGAACCAGAGATTGTGGAACTAATCCCCAAGAAACCTGACAAGATCTTAGCATCTGCTAAGGGCCGACCACATTGAACTATGGGCCCACAGCTGATATGATTGTGGTGGCAGCAACCACCAAAAAGGACATTTTGGAAGGGGATTCCTTGGTCCATTCCCCAAAAAGGGAGTCTAGGACTTTGGACCATTTAAGATTGTGCACTTCTGTCTCAGCAACTTTCCTGTTGAGAGCTTTAAACTGTTTAGATCATTTGATGAGACTTTAGTGGGACCTAGTCTCAGACATTTCAAAGGCGGTGAAGGCATAGCAGTCCACAGATACGCAGAAGACTCTTCTGGTGCAGTTGTCTACCATGCAGTTTAGTGCTGATAAGCTGATGCATCTGCCCTGCATTGCAGCCCATGGTATGTTTTGCGCAGCAGACGCTGGCATTGCTTTGCACCAGCACACTTGAATGTGGTTGTGCAATTTCATGGACTGCTTCAAGGTGTCCTGTGTCAATGCCGTGTTCAACAGTTCTTCTCTGTTTGCCCCAAAGGTCAAGGACTCATTAACTAGGAGCAAGCAAGTCAGAAAGAGTCTGTCTGTCATTAAAATATACTTTGCCACCTTCCAGTGATCCTTCCCCTGTAATCAGAAGGGAACATATGTACTGTATTATATAGCTGGACACCACCATTCATAGAAAGACAAATAACTTTGGGGAAAAAGTCTCTAAAAACTGAATTTTAAGAGCTGGAGAAGGGCCTTAGTCAAGCAACAAGCATGGTAACATTTTTGGAGATACTGACTCTACATGCCAGAATAAGACTAGTCTGAGCAGGTAATTCATTTGGGAGGAATCAAATCCAGTTGTAGCTTAGAGGCAGTGTGAAGAAGTGCGACATAATGCATCTGGGAAATAGACCAGAAGGAGTGACTATAATGGAAAGTGAGGTACTCATAACAAAATGGAAATGGACTTTGGAATAATTTTATCAAATTACCTGATGGTTTGCAGTCATCATGAGCATGCAGTAAGGAAAGCATTGGAATTCTGGAATGCATAGTGAGGGCTTCAGCATTAGAAAATGGGAAGTTTTACAGTGTAGATTGGGCACGTATTTTCATTAAACCATATTGACTTCTGAATGCCTGCTTAAAGTTCAGCAGTGATGTTTTATAGCTTGTGTATTTTTACCTATTTATGTGTATGTCTGTGATAACACTTTACAGTATAAAAAGTCTGTAAACTGGATAACAAAGTACAGCTGTAAATGCTATTGGGTGACTACAGTTTAACAAATAGCATTATCACAGTGGCGGTAGTAAAATAGGGAATCGCACCAAAATATATTATGGGAAGCATAGATTGAAGGGGGCTGTGTCCACAACACTACTTTTGACCTTCTATATTATTTTACTAACAAATAGTTTCATAGTTTAGTACTAGGCTATCTGCCCTGGGGCATTTGTAAGCCTAGCCATAGTGATGTGGCTTTCGCCACCCCATGAAATGGTACAAAAATGTACAGAATAGATTTAGAATACTGTGCCTCTGTCTAGTAGTGACACAGTGAAGGTCCCCTTATATAATATAATTAGTTTACTGTGCCCCTGTCTAGTAGTGACACAGAGGTGACCCCTGGGGCAAACTTACGATCTCCCATCCACTCATCAAGATTTCTCTTGAAGATAGTCAGTGAGGGGCTCTGCCTAACATGAACTGGGATTCTGTTCCAGAGCATGGGAAGCCTCTGAGTTATGAATCTATCCCTCCAGCATGTCCTATTCATACTTGTGCCAAGGTTTAAGTCTTTAGCTCTCGTGGTTCTGATGGATTTGGATTTTTTGAGGTGGAGCATGTCCATCAGTTCCTGATTGGACATGGCCTTGTATGTCAGGCACAGATCACCTCTGAGCAGGCGGTATGCTACTGAATAGAGCTGGAGTTTCTTTAGTCTGGCAGAATAAGACATATGTTGGAAACCCTTGATCCTCTTGGTGAGGTACTTTTGTGGTCTCTCCAGCTGCTGCAAGTGCCTGGTGAGGTACATACCAAATGGGGCATTGTACTCAATCATGGGTCTGATGAGGGAGGAGTATAGGGGTACAATGACATCCTTGGATCTGGATGTGAATCCCTTCATGATAAGGTGTGCAAGGTAGAATGTCTTTCTAACCACTTTGGCAACGTGGGTGTCAAATGAGAGGTCGCTGTCGACTTGGGTTCTTAGGTCTCTGATTACTTTTTCCGTACTCAGTGGGTTACTGTCTATGTGATAATTTGTGGGTACTTTGTTTTTCCCAAAGGGGATGACTATACATTTTTTGGCATTTAGTTTAAGGCCATGACTCCGGCACCAGTTGTCCGTTTCTGTGAGGCCTTTTTGTAGGATGTATGTGTCAGCTGGTGTATCGACTATGGCGCCTAGTTTGCAGTCATCTGCGAACTTTGTCAGCCACAACCCTCCCATGTTTGCTTTAACATCTGAGAAATAAATGCCGAACAAGAGGGGTCCCAGGACAGATCCCTGTGGGACACCACTTGTGACTGGCTTTGAGTCTGACATGGCTCCAGCGATTTTGACTTTATGGGTTCTGTCTTTTAGCCAGTTTACAACCCATCTAGTGACATAAGGGTTTACATTTAAGCTGTTGAGCTTATCTATGATGCCTGAGTAGGGTATTGTGTCGAAGGCCTTAGCCAAGTCCAGGTAGGCTGTATGGACTGCTTTGCCCTCATCAATGGCTCTAGTGACTGTTTCGAAAAAGTCAACCAGGTTCAAAAGGCAGGATCTGCCCTTTACAAAGCCGAACTGGGTGGGATCAAGTGTATGTAGGTCCACAATGTCTCTGTTTATGAGTTCCATAATGATTCTTTCCATAGCTTTGCAGACTAGGCTGGTTGAACTTATGGGGCGGTAGTTCCCAGGGTCTGTAGAGGTACCCCCTTTGTGGAGTGGGACCACTGTTGCTGTACGCCAGTGTTCAGGTACATATCCTGTAGTAAGGCTAAGGTTAAATAGCATTTTTATGTGTGGGTTTAGCTCCTCTTGTAGTTCACGTAGCACGCAACCCGGGATACCGTCAGGTCCCATTGATGCTGTGCTTTTAGCTTTGCTGAGGGCGGCTCTCACCTGGACATCTGAGATGACAGGGAGATTGCATTCAGCTGGGATAAGTATTTCTTCTTTTGGGGGTGAGGGAGGGGAGAAATTTGCACTGAACCTGTCTGCCAGAATGTTGGCAATGTCTGTGGGTTCAGTGTATTTTTTGTCATTGTGAACTAACTCTGAGCATATCTGAGGGTTTCCGCCCAGGTTTCTAACATAGCTGAAGAAGGCTTTGTGGTTATCTTTAGTGTCCTTAGCGATTTTTCTCTCAAAGTTGGCCTTGGATGTTTTTATGAGAGAACGTAGTTTTCTGCTAGTGTTGATCAGAGATGTCTTCCCTTTATGAGATTTTGCTCTGTCGTGCAGTAGCTTCCTTCTTTTGTTATACAATTTGTTAATGGCTGAGGTCCACCAGACAGGACGCTTGCCTTTGGTGGAGAGGGTCTTGGATTTATTTGGGATTGCATGATCCATGCATTCTTGAAGATGTCCATAGAAAGCATTTGTGAAGGATTCAGCATTGTGGGATGTGGTTTCCACTGGCCCAGTGGGCTTAAAGCATACGATTTTTCTCTCAAAGTTGGCCTTGGATGTTTTTATGAGAGAATGTAGTTTTCTGCTAGTGTTGATCAGAGATGTCTTCCCTTTATGAGATTTTGCTCTGTCGTGCAGTAGCTTCCTTCTTTTGTTATACAATTTGTCAATGGCTGAGGTCCACCAGACAGGACGCTTGCCTTTGGTGGAGAGGGTCTTGGATTTATTTGGGATTGCATGATCCATGCATTCTTGAAGATGTCCATAGAAAGCATTTGTGAAGGATTCAGCATTGTGGGATGTGGTTTCCACTGGCCCAGTGGGCTTAAAGCATACCATCTCAGTCTTAAGAAGAGTGAAGTCAGCTTTTGAGAAGTTTTTCACTGTGGTCTTTTGTGCTGGGGATGGAGGTGGTATATGTATATCCAGGGCGATTAGTTTGTGGTCAGATCTCACCAGTGAGGGGTAAACTTTCGGTGTGGAGCATTTTGTCCCCATGTTTGTGATGATCAGGTCCAGTATATTATCTCCCCTAGTGGGAGAGGTGACTAGTTGTTCCAGTGCATTTGAATTTATGAATTCCAGGAACCATTGGGCTAGGGTGTTAGGGCTAGAATAATGTACCCAATCTATGTTAGGGTAGTTGAAGTCTCCTAGTATGATGGTATTTTGTGATACATTCATATCCTCCAATGTCTTCAGGAAGGCTGAGTGGGGTTCCTGAGATTGGGAGGGTGGTCTGTAACATGCTACCAGTTGTATAGCAGTTTTGCCTATGGTTAGTTGCACCTGTATGGTCTCTGATGCTTCATGTGTTGCTACTAACCTGGAGATGTGGGTGTCCTTGATGAATATGGACACTCCCCCTCCCTTTGTGGTTCGGCCTGGGCTTTGGGGCCGAAAAGCATGATACGAGGTATAGCCTGGTAGCGCTGGGGTGCTCTCTGGAGCCTTGAACCAAGTTTCAGTTACTGCACAGACATCGATGTTCTCCATACTGAGGAGTGCCTCGAGTGCCTGCATCTTGAGATTTAGACTTCTGGCATTGAGCAGCATTACCCTTAGTTTTTTTCCATTTTTGTTTTCTAAGGAGGTGGGTTTGTCTTTTGAGCCTTGCCTAAAAAAGGCACTATGGGGGTGGCAAGAGCCTTAGCCAATATCCGGAAGCCCAGTGGTGACAGGTGCAAGCCGTCCCTTGCGAAGCAGCGTGGCTTGCCCAACATGTCATCCCAAGCAGACAGACATTGGATCCCCTTAGAATGACACCAGTACTTGAGCCAATTATTAAAGCTGATCATCTTGTCTTTGTATTGTGGCATCATTCTTGGTGAGGGCAAGATGCTGCTCAGGGTCAGGATCATACCAGCCTGGGCTACATAATCAGAGAGCTCCTCTATGTCTCTTTTCATGTAGTCCAGGGAGGTACGTCTCAGGTCATTCACGCCAGCATGGACAATAACGGAGTCATATTTGTACTTGCTTTGGAGTGACCTGAGTGCGTGTGTTATGTGGCGGATCCTAGCTCCCAATAGGCAGTTCACAGTCACCCTCTCCTTGTTCAGCCTGGTAAGCGGGACATCAGTGTGTCTGAGTATAGAGTCACCTATTACTAGTGTATCAGGCATGGTGTTTGGCCTTAAGGGCTGTGATTGTTTGACACACTGATTTATTGAAGTATGTGTTGCATGTGTTTTGTTTTGAGGTGGTGGATTTTTGGATGTCTGCTTTGGGAGCCTCTGTTGTTTTGGTAAGATTTTTATTAGAGCCTCCGAGTATGTCTTTGTGTTTTTATGTGTTTGGTTTGCAGTTGTGGTAGGTCTATGTGGGACTGGGTTTGTTGTGTGTGTGGTTACCATCTCCTCCTGTCTGGTCATGCCAGCCCTGAGTTGAGAGAGTTCAGCCTTCAGTTTGCCTATATAGTTGCATCTCTCACATGTATTTGTGTTTGTTGGGAGGAGGAGAGGGTTGTCTGTGTATATGAGACAATTGTAGCATTGTCTCAAGATTCCCAGATTGACCAGCTGAACTGGAGAGGATGTCAGTAATCTACCACTCGACATGCTAGAATAGTATAAGGGAGTGCTGTGCCTTTAAGGGAAGTGGATATTCACAGGGATGGTAGGTGGATGTAGTGCTTACTTAGTATGAGAGTGCTTACTTAGAAGAGAGGTTTTGAGAACAAGTGCTAGGCTTATAATATAGCGAGTAGTCTGATTGTACTAAGACTAGAGCTTCCTTAAGGGAAAATTTGAAGAGCAGACTTGGCGGAGCCAGAAGAAGTTTAACCTTGTTAAACCGCTGCTATCACAATCTGCATAAAGCAGCAAAGCAGATTTTAAACAGGGAACTTCAAAAGAGCTAGAAATGGTCCAAAACAACCATTTACTACAGCTCTTGTGCTGAGGTCACTCCTTCAGGGACAGGTAGGCTGCTCAAGGCTCCCGACTTCCACTGGTGAGCAAAGAAACTTCCTTCTATCCAAGTAAGGTAATGGACAACACAGGAACTACACCACAGCCCAGAATACAGCAAAGCCTGTAAACTGGTCTAAACTAGTCGAGGAGAGGCGGGAAAACAAGGATTTTTTTTTGTTTTTTTTTTGTTTTTAGATAGAAAACACACAGAAAATGCAGAAACAGTAATAAATCAGTTACACAGGCTAGCACACTTTAGTGGGCAGCCTCAACAGTTAAATTGAACAAACAAACAAACAAACTTTTGACCAATTTTCGACTAAAATGTAACTTTAAGTGCAGATATTATATAATGCAACAAACAGCTAAAAAAACAGTTTAAGCTTGTTTAAGGTAAGCTAGAGAAGGTATTTCAAGTAAAAAAACAGCAAAGATACTTAAATCAGGAAAGTAGTCACTTATCTGAGTTCTCTGTAGCTAGGACCACTCTGCAGGACCACGAGGAGGTTGTCTGAGTAGTATAGCCAGAAAAAAATGCCCAGAGGCGGACTTTAAAAAGGGAACTTCAAAAGAGCTAGAAATGGTCCAAAACAACCAATTGCTACAGCTGTTGTGCTGAGGTCACTCCTTCAGGGACAGGTAGGCTGCTGAAGGCTCCCCACTCCCACTGGTGAGCAAAGAATCTTCCTTCTATCCAAGTAAGGTAATGGACAACACCGGAACTACACCACAGCCCAGAATACAGTAAAGCTTGTAAACTGGTCTAAACTAGTCAAGGAGAGGCGGGAAAACAAGGATTATTTTTTTGTTTTTTTTGTTTTTAGATAGAAAACACACAGAAAATGCAGAAACAGTAATAAATCAGTTACACAGGCTAGCCCACTTTAGTGGGCAGCCTCCACAGTTAAATTAAACAAACAAAAGTTCGACCAATTTGCAACTAAAATGTAATTTTAAGTGCAGATATTATATAACGCAACAAACAGCTAAAAAAACAGTTTAAGCTTGTTTAAGGTAAGCTAGAAAAGGTATTTCAAGTAAAAAAACAGCAAAGATACTTAAATCAAGAAAGTAGTCACTTATCTGAGTTTTCTGTAGCTAGGACCATTCTGCAGGACCACCAGGAGCTTGTCTGAGTAGTATAGCCAGAAAAAAACGCCCAGAGGCAGATTTTAAACAGGGAACTTCAAAAGAGCTAGAAATTGTCCAAAACAACCATTTACTACAGCTCTTGTGCTGAGGTCACTCCTTCAGGGACAGGTAGGCTGCTCAAGGCTCCCCACTCCCACTGGTGAGCAAAGAAACTTCCTTCTATCCAAGTAAGGTAATGGACAACACAGGAGCTACACCACAGCCCAGAATATAGCAAAGCCTGTAAACTGGTCTAAACTAGTCGAGGAGAGGCGGGAAAACAAAGATTATTTTTTTTTGGGTTTTTTTGTTTTTAGCTAGAAAACACACAGAAAATGCAGAAACAGTAATAAATCAGTTACACAGGCTAGCACACTTTAGTGGGCAGCCTCAAGAGTTAAATTAAACAAACAAACTTTTGACCAATTTTCGACTAAAATGTAACTTTAAGTGCAGATATTATATAATGCAACAAACAGCTAAAAAAACAGTTTAAGCTTGTTTAAGATAAGCTAGAGAAGGTATTTCAAGTAAAAAAACAGCAAAGATACTTAAATCAAGAAAGTAGTCGCTTATCTGAGTTCTCTGTAGCTAGGACCACTCTGCAGGACCATGATGAACTCTGGTTAGTTATGGAGGGTTCCAGGCACTTAAAGTAATCACAATGCTTATTCAACAACTGTCAAACCTTTCTCCATTTTTCAGACACTACTGGGAGAGTACAGAACATGCACTATTAATTACTTGTTAAAAATGCCTAGGTGACGTTCGGTAAAGAGGCTACTAAGCGTTAGAAGGCTGTACTGTTATTCTACTACATAGAGAAGCAGCAGTTATTTTATAAGTGTAGCATAAGCATACATGATGGTATTCTAGAAAAAATTACATAAAATCACTGCTTGTTGTTTATACTGCTGATGTGCCAGTTATTCCTATTATGTCATGTATAACTCTTAGAGGGCTTCGTAATGAATTATTAAGTCCAAACTCATCTCATAGGGTAACAACATGATTTTTTTTTCTAAAAAAAATAAATAAATAAGAAAGATTTGGGTGCTGTGTTGGACTGCACCCTCTGCGTTCACCCAAGTTATGTAGCTATATTCCAGGTCACACAACCTTAGGGAAAAGGGAAAAATGTTACTGAGTGTGAAAGATTGTTTTGATGGTTGTTGAGTGTGATAAGTTTACACCCAAAAAATTCATTAGGGTTCCATCTTTGATGAGCACTTTTTACCTTGATAAAATGTTTACTATAACATGAAAGCTTGTAAAATTAACTATTTATTTAGTTAAATATTTATTTGATCCCCTTAGACCTCGTCTTATCTTGCCCGGCTCCCAGTGCCCTATGTCCACTCCGTGTCTACCAGCCAACCTTTTACCTTCTCCCCCCTGGAATTACTGCTCAGGAATTGTTGGGATTGGTCGTGGATCTTAAGGGCCTCCTGGGGCTCACCCATTTGTGCCATCATCTGGTGGGGAAGCTTTATTTTATATGCCCTATCCACTTCCTTTTCGCCAACTAACCCCCCCCCCCACTCCTGCGCTCATTGATTGCATGAGAGGGTAGCTCCTCTCTTTGGACCATATCTCTCCTTAGGAATGGCCATCAACAAAGCACCCTTAAGTCCAAGACAGGCTCACCCATCCCTCCCTGCCACTCCATTATTCGCCTAAGTTGCTAATCGAACCTGGCCATAATGGCAGGACATTGAAACTCTTTACAGGACTGGCAGTAAATTTAACGTTATTTTTTCATAAATTGTATTGCAGTTTCAGCCTTTGCGTTTTAATTTGTTTGATTGTAAGTAAATACAACATGCTCCTCTTTTATGAGATGGCTGAAGCAGTATAATATTTAAAGCAAAAGTTATTAGTTCTTCATACAGATGACATCTCACAAAGGGTGCTTTATGTACTGCTCTGGAGTTGTGACCTTTGAATAAATATGGAAAGTGTATAAACTTTGCAAAAGAAGAAAACAGAAACAGCATGTGATTTGCTGAAGTGAATACACGTACCACAGAAGAAAGGATTTAGAAGGAGACATAATAGTCATATCTAAGAACCTTAAGCAAACAATGTTGTGCAATAATGGCCCACCCAGTGGTGTTGTGAGGCCTGACACTACAGGTGGAGGGGCTTCCAACTCCTGGAAGGGCTATTTCCCTCACAACATCCACCCAGAAGGGCATTATTGCTCATAGATAATGGTTTGTCTTTTAAATTATTTTGCTTTTTTTTTTGTTAGTGTATATACAATTTGTATTGCTGATTTAAAATTGTTCCCCCACCTAATATTTCAGATTTGCTGTAACATATGTAATTGTTGTAGAAAGTATTTTACATCCAAATTATGTTAAGCATTTAATGTCCACACACGTATGCACACATACAAACACACACGTGCTCATCAATTATAAACACTTTCTTGATTTAGTACACTTCAAAACTACACTTTTCTTTCAAGCAGGATAGTGGATGTTCTTCGTGTTTCACTGTTGCAGTCATTACATTTGGGTAATCCTGCTGGCAGGTTGCCCTCAGCCGGCCTGAATTCCAAAGTCTTGGGTCCTGTGACGATTGCTGTCACCCCTTCCCTGACGTCAGGTCATCAGGGGTATAAAAGAAGTAGTCAATGCCATTTTCTTCAGTCTTTCTTGCCGCGCGGTGCCCGAAGCAGAAACAGTTCACAAGTGCCGATTGGCCAACTCTTGAGATTTTCGTGTTTGAGTTTCAGATCTGAAGTCTTCAAAAAAGTACCCCATTGGGGAAACTTTTTTCTTGCTCCAGACCGATATCAGAAAAAGTTAATAATTGTATTTCTTGTGGTAAGCAAATACCTCATAAGGATTTTCATTCTTACTGTATTCCTTGCATAGGCCCTGATCACAAAGTTACTGGTTGTCGGTTTTGTGCTAGATTTAACCAATGCACTATTAAGCGTCGGTATGATTTTGCTTTAAACGTTTTTGGACGCCAGTTTAATTATCCTGAAAAGTCATCGGATAGCCATCCGACTACCGGAGTTTACAAAAAACACAAAGAAAAGGATAGAGAAAAACAACCGCGGCCCAAAACCGTCGCCGTTTCTCAGTGAGGCGCTTTCCCAGCCCCTGACACCTGCTACTTTAGAGTCGCAGGCCACTACCGACTCCCACGTGGAGTCGGCCATGCCGCTGGATACTCAAGGTATTGGAGCCTCGGACGCTAATCCCTCAGATGGGGTCCGAAGCCACTAAGCAGGTACCGGCTTCAGAGGGTATATTCAGACCTAAACATCTTTACATTAAAACAACTTCAGCTTCAAAGACAAAGACTAAAGCACCTTCTAAAGCAAGGAAACAAACTCAAGAGCCACGTAGGACAGGCCTCTATGCCCCAAAAACAGATGCTCAAAATGGCCGAAGACTTGATTACCTTGATCAGGGGTTCCCATCCCCCTCCTGATAAGAGGCCTAGCAAGACACTGACTATGAATCTTCAGATCAGGTTTCTGTTTCTTCTGATTCCTCTTCTGATCAGGGATATTCTCTTCCCCCCTATGAGGATTCTGATGCTGAAGAATCTATACCTTCAGCATCTCCTCCTGAGGACTATTCCTTTGGGGAAACCTTGCATACCATGAGGGAGCATTTCCACTGGGAGAGCCAAGACTTTTCAGAATCTAAAAAAAGGCTCAGGGATTTTCTTTTTACTACTTCAGCACAGGCCTCTAGCCATTCCACCTGTGTTAGACATTGTTGATGATGTGTTTTTGGAGTCTAGTCTGACCCCTGACTCCTTACCCCCAGCCCTTGTTAAGCCTGACAGATATTGCAGGGTTTCTGACTCACACAAATTTCTTTTTAAAAACCTGCTGCTGACCCTTCTATTTCACAGGGTCCAAAGGGAGTTAAGGCTTCTATGGCAAAAAACCCAACCCCCTCTGACAGAGATTCAAGGGCACTGGATAGATGGGGAAAAAGGTTTACACATCTGCAACTTTGGCTGTAAGGGCCTTAAACTGTCAATTTCATATGCTTAAGTATCAGCAACATGTCACGGGATTGCTTAAACAGAAAATGTTGTTAAATTCTGAATGTGCGGAAAACAAGGAAATGCAGGATTTATTGTATGCAGCAGAACAAGTTGGAAAACATACTTTGCAATGTGGTTTTGATTATCTGGAGGCCTCCTGCAGGGCCGCAGCTACGGGTTCTGTAATTAGGAGGCATGCTTGGTTAAAGGAACAAAATCTGCCTGATCATGTTAAAGTTAAATTACTAGATGCACCTTTACAGCATGATACTTTGTTTGGTGTTAAGGCAGAAGAGGTGTTAAAGAAAATGGAGGACAAAGGTAAATCTATGCAAGCTGTCAAAGATTTTTTACAAGTACAGCCACGTTGGTTTAGTATACACTGGCCTACAAAAAACTGGTCCTTTCCTGCGTCAGACAGATCTCAAAGGGACAGACCCAGATGCCCTAGGGGCAGATCCCAGGCGCAAGGTTCTTACAGGCCCAAGCAATGGGGTGCTTTTACCTCCAAAGTTGGAGAAGACAGATCACAAACATACAGAAAACAGTCTCAATGACTTCCCCCTGCCTGCACCAAGCACTTATCTTCTGGCAGCACCCTTAGGGGGAAAATTAGCACTTTTGCTCAAAATTGGCACATCATAACCCAGGACAAGTGGGTTCTAAACATAGTGTCACAAGGCTAAAAGTTCCATTTCCATACTCTGCCAAAGGCAAACAGCTGGCCAGATCTGCCAAAAAATCAATGGGCAGAGGCACAAAAACAAGTCTCATCCCTCATGGACATGGGGGCCATTCAACAAGTACCAGAGCAAGAGCAGGGACAAGGTTTTTACTCAAGACTGTACTTGGTACCCAGAAAGGACAAGACCTGGAGGCCGATACTGGACCTATCTATTCTGAACACTTTCTGGGATATTCCAATATTCAAAATATTGACTTTCCAGCAGCTTCTGCCCATGCTGGGCAAGAATGCTTGGCTTGTGACTTTAGACCTAAATGAGGCATACCTGCATGTTCCAATCAGACAACCATGCAGAAGATACTTACGATTCAAGGCAGGTTCAATGCATTACCAATTCTTTGCACTGCCCTTTGGCTTATCTACTGTGCCCAGGGTCTTTACAAAGTGCCTGGCACCAGTAATTACATTCTGCAGACAAAGAGGAATACAAATATATTCTTACTTGGATGACTGTCTCATTCAAGCAGAGAACAAGGACATTCTTCTTCAACATATGGCGTTCGTGAAAAGACTTCTAAAATGCCTAGGGTACACAGTCAACAAAAATAAATCAAAATTAGTACCCTCACAAGAGATTACATTCCTGGGTGCAAGCTTGAATACAACTGCCCAGATGGCTTATCTCACTCCAGACAAACAAAGGCAACTGACTACCTATTTCAAAATGTTGGCAACAAAGACCCAGTTATCTGCAAGAAAAATTCTGTAGGCTTTGAGCTTCATGGCATCCTGCGTCCTACTAATTCCATATGCAAGACTGCATATGAGGAAACTTCAATGGTACCTAAAAAGTGTTTGGACTCAACATTGCCACAGCCCGGAAACAGTCGTTACTCTCTTTCCCTGCCTGCAACAGGAGTTTCGATGGTGGGCAAAGGCTTGTCACCAGAACAAGGGACAGCCATTCACATTACCTCCAGCCAGGCAGACACTAACAACGGATGCATCAGACTATGCCTGGGGAGCCCACATGGCAGGAAGATGTATTCGGGGCACATGGTCCTCAAACCAAATGCATCTACATATCAATCAAAAAGAGATGTTAGCTGTTCAAAATGCCCTGACAGTCTTCAAGGACCTACTTCATCCGGGACAACTACTGATAAAGACAGACAACATCACGGTCATATGGTATATAAACAAGCAGGGGGGCACACATTCTTACCCCCTTTGCAGACTAGCCATGACCTTGTGGGACACAGCTTTGACTTACCAAGTACATCTGCAGGTACAATTCCTGCCAGGAAAGGAAAATACTCTGGCAGACGAACTAAGCAGAAACCTCATGGATCCCCACGAATGGAAGCTGGAGCCACAAGTCTTCAGCATGATAACAAGGAAATGGGGATGCCCGGACATAGATCTATTTGCCTCCCCTCTCAATTACCAACTAAAAAGATTCTGCAAGGACTTATCAGAGACAAGCATGGAAAGTGGACGCCATATTTTTCAGCTGGAAAAACCTATCAGTATATGCCTTTCCTCCACTGCCTCTCCTCCCCAAGGTGCTCCTAAAGGTCAGACAGGAGAAGCCAAAGATGATACTGATTGCTCCAGACTGGCCATGCAAGTACTGGTATCCAGTACTAAGGAACCTATCTCTATATCCAGCTTGGGCCTTACCTCAAATACCTCGACTACTGTCCCAGCAAAACAATCAGATCATGCACAGCCAACTCAGGACATTAAGCTTGGCAGCATGGTGGATAATGTAGTCATACAAAAAACACCTCTCAGTAAAGCTGTGATGGATGTCATTCTGGAAGCCAGAAGGCCTAGTACTAGAAAGTCTTATGCTGGAAAATGGAAGAGATTCTGTGCCTGGAACCAGGCACAAGGAGCTGATACAGCGGTACCAAATATTTCTCAGATTTTGCAATACTTAACTGAGATGCTGGACAAAGGCCTATCTTTTTCATCAATTAAAATTCATGCCTCTGCCATTTCGGCTCATTACAACACAGAGCCACCACTTTTTTCTCATCCTTTATTAAGGCAGTACCTCAGAGGAGCCAAGAATTTAAGACCCCCAAGGAGATTACCAATACCCGCATGGGACCTCAACTATGTCTTGGAAAAGCTCACCCTACCTCCTTTTGAGCCAGCGGCTACTGCTGACATGAAGTTCTTATCTTGGAAAACAGCGCTGCTCTTAGCAATTACTTCTGCAAGACGAGTTTCAGAGCTACAGGCGCTCATGGCTGTGGAACCTTTCATCATTTTTCAACCAGACAGGTTCTCCCTGAGGACAAACCCAACATTTATGCGTAAAGTAGTGTGCAGTGTGGCGCTTAACTAAGCCATCCATCTGCCTACTTTTTACCCAAATCCACAGAACAAGGGGGAGAGAATTCTGCATTCTTTGGACATACGCAGACAGCTTAGATTCTGCTTGGACAGAACCAAAGCTTTCAGGAAGACAGAGCAATTACTAGTGGCATATGCTGCAGGATCACAAGGAAAGCCTGTCTCAAAGCAAACTATTTCTAAGTGGTTAGGACACTGTATTCATTTCTGCTACTTACACCATGGTAAGCCAGTGCCTAAGGGAATTAGGCCTCATTCCACCAAAGCTGCAGCTACCTCAGCAGCCTTTCTCAGGGGAGTACCAACCAGAGATTTGTTAGAGGCGGCTACTTGGAGTTCAGTGCACACCTTTACAAAGCATTGTCATCTGCCACTCTACTCTAAATCCATGTCAGACTTTGCCACTGCAGTTCTGCAGGGCCTCATAGCCGCTCCTACTGCTGTCTAGTTCCAGCCTCCCATCCATAGCTTTGGGACTCTACCCAAATGTAATGACTGCAACAGTGAAACACAAAGAAGATAGTACAGTTGTGTACACTTACCATAAATGTAGATGTTCGAGTGTATTCACTGTTGAAGTCCAGGTTACCCACCCACCTTCCCCCTTTTTTCTTTTGGATCTTATCTTTCCTTCTCTGATTTATACTACCTATGTGGTGTATTTGCTTATAGATGAAGGTAAAATTTATATTGGTGTACTTTTTGGGGGTACCTGACATCTGGGGCAAGAAAAACTGAAGAAAATGGCATCGTCTACTTCTTTTATACCCCTGACGACCTGACGTCAGGGAAGGGGCGACAGCAGCCGACGCAGGACCCAAAACTTTGGAATTCAGGCCGGCTGAGGGCAACCTGCCAGCAGGATTACCCAAATGTAATGACTGCAACAGTGAATACACTCGAACATCTACATTTATTGTAAGTGTACACAACTGTACTTTGCAGTTAATGAGCCAGGTGATTTTTATTTCCCAAGAAACTGTGTGTTTCTATGTTAAAACAAAGATGAAGAGGAATCAATTATGAGTCCAGCAGGCAGATGGCTGTATGTCAGGCTGATGATCACTCACAGACATGGAGGAAGAAAAATAGGAAATGGTTGTGAAACTTTAACCATAGATGTAATGGAAGACTGGCAAGGATTCTTGTAAGCAAATGTGTGTATTTTGCTGTTGTCAACTGCTTATGCATTCCTTGAGGTCTGTCAAAATCCTTAGAAACTCCTAGACTTCACTCAACACCTCATTTTTCGAAAATGAAAAATGTCTGGGCTTCTAGTTTGAGAAACTTCTTAATTTGTTTTTATGTATTAGGGATCCTGTGTATTATGAGGAGTAACTGCTGTTGAGATACTTTACAAGACTATTGTTTACTTGAGCATAGACACACTGAAAATTCACACTCAAACCATTGTAACAATGTAACAATTTAAGCTTGCAAGACAAGTTTTCAGTTTAACAAGTTGTAGGCAAAGGAAGAGGTGTATGTCAGTGTGATTCCTAGCTGTGCTAACCTACAAGAAAGTTGGCACACTCATATATCTAGAGAAAGCAGTTAAGCAGTATTGTACATGCTTATTTGGATTGCTTGTATAATAGATATGTGTCCACATGTGTCATGACAAGAGCTGACAGGTTTGAGCTGATTTAAAATAGTTCCTCCACTAATCCTAAAAATAGACAACAGAATGTTATAAAAAAATGTTGATTTTTTCCAGATGTTGTGCGTTATGGTGAAAAGCAGAGCCAACATGTAGACAGCTGTATTTAAAAACTAAGTACCAAAGATGCATAAACAAGAAATGTGCATCGTTACAGCTGAATTTATGCTTTTGAGTACTTTGCTGATGTATTTACGTTTCCAAGTACTGCATTCAAGAAGTTAAACAGAGATGATTGTGCAGAGTCATGGTGTTATTGTGGACAGAAGATTATGACGAGAGAACATATCTTGTCAGGAAAATCACCAGATTAGCATGTACTAAGAAGGCTGAATTTATGCTCAAGAAACGCACACTGTATTTGTGAGAGCCCTCTTAAACACAGACATGAAGAACTGATATTTTTGAGATGTCGGTAAAATTATACAATAGTGTAGTGCTGACACCTGCTGTCCATGTGCTACAGTTGATTTCATAGTAATGTTAAAGGACCAAAAGTTGTTGCTTATTTTGTTCATTTATTTGAAGAGCTTTATCCTACCAAACAAAACAGCAGTCAACATTCTGAATGCAGCAAGGAGCAGAAAAAAATAGTAGTTATATCCAAATATTCAAAGTTCCAGATGCCTGTCTGTAAGTTAATTGCTTGATCAAGCGAGTTGCTTAAAATTGCAGCTTTTAACTCATGATCGTAGCTGTGGCCTGTTTAAATTATGGGATAAATATCTGGGAACTAAAAATTTTAACATAAAGACTGCTGCTTGCTTCTTGACGGTAATAGGAGCAGAGGAGAACAGCTGTTCTTGCACTTCTGTTTTTGTTTGTACTGTCGACTGATTAGGCTGTTAAGCAGAATTTGCTGTAAATGTTTCTTTTATTTGATGGTACATGCATATTAAGACACTAACTGTTGGGATGGAAAATAAATAAATGTCAAAGTAGAAAAAACAGAACAAACAAAAAGAATAAGCATATCTACTGTTTGTGGCTGGTGCAAAGAATGTACTCATCACATGAGAGTTCATTAGTACTGACCAGCACATTTAACAGTTAGTTTTTCATGTCAGTACATAGTAGTTAGTGTGCCTTTAAAAGAGAATTTGATTTTTTTGAGAGGTGTTTAAAATCTGGTTTAATGAAGTGCTCGACAGTTGGTGCTTATGGGATGGGACTTTTGCAGCTGCCTCTTGTTTAGAATTTTCCAGTAAGAATGCTGCGTAACCATTTAAAATTACCTTACATTGACCGAATGTTTGCAGGAATTGTTGTAGCTGCTGATTTGCCAGAAGCCTATCTTTAACTAGAATGCTGTCTAGCAATTTTATATCTGCACATTATTGCGGACCTGTTGACCTAAGGTACCCACTTCGTCTTTATATTCCTTTAACAGTTTTATGACCAAGCTTTTCATAGCTGTGATCTAGGCATATCTGCTGTGAATTTTTTTTCATTCACTGTAGACTTTGTGTTGTAACATTAATATGTTCTTCGTGTTTCACCCTCAGTCGGCCCGAATACCAGAGTCTTTCTGCGTCCGATGTTGTCGCTTCTTCCATGACGTCAGGTCGTCAGGGGTATAAAACAGGCAACGGATGCCGTTACATCAGTCTTTCTTGCCGATGAGGAGTCCGAAGCAGAAGCAGTTTGCAAGTGCTGTTCGGCCGCTACTTGAAATTTTTAGTTTTCGAGTAATAATCCTGAAGTCTTCTAAAGCTAAGTACCCCATTGGGGATCCTTTTTTCTTGTTCTAACCGATGTTAGAAAAAGTTAACAATTGTCTTTCCTGTGGAAAGCAAATACCTCAGAGAGATTTTCATTCTTACTGCATCACCTGTTTAGGCCCAGACCACGATGTCCCTCACTGTTGGTTTTGTGCCTTGTTTAACTCCTGAACCATTTGTCATCGGGCTATCTTTGTCGCTAAATTCTTTTGCTCTCGTTCTCCGTATTCCGAAATGGCTTCGATAAGAATCCAACTGCCTATCTTCTGAAAAAACATAAAGACAGAGACAGACCGAGTTTCTTAGACCCAGAGTACGCACTACACCTAGAAAACCAACGACCAATGCACATGCTGCCATGCCACAAAACAAATGCTTAGAATGGCTGAAGATCTTATTACCCTAATTAGGGGAAGCCAGCCTTCTCCTGCTAAGAGACAAAGAATTGAGTTTCCTTCTGATTCTAAAGACCTAGGAGTCCAGTAACTTTGACCCTTCTGATTATCAGGACATGCCCTTATCAGCCTATGAGGACTCAGATGCAGAGGAATCCATTCCCTCTGCCTCCCCTCCAGAGGATTTTTCTTTTGGTGAAACCTTGCATACTTTAAAAGAGCATTTCCACTGGAAATGCCAAGACTACCCTCAGTCCAAAAAGAGACTCAGAGAATTTTTAGAGTTGCCTCAGCACAGGCCTCTAGCTATACCCCCTGTCCTGGATGTTGTAGATGATGTTTTTTATGGAATCCAGTCTTACTCCAGATACATTATCCCCGGCCCCTAGGAAACTTGACAGGTACTATAGAGTACCTGATTCCCACATATTTATCTTTAAGAATCCTACTGCGGATCCAGAGACCATTTTCCAGGGTCCTAAAGGTATTAAGGCTACTACAGCCATAAATCCTACCCCTTCAGACAGGGATTCCAGAGCTTTAGACAGATGGGGTAAGAAGGTATATACCTCTGCAACTCTTGCCATCAGGGCATTGAATTGCCAGTTTCACATGTTGAAGTACCAACAACATATTATGGAACTAATTAAACAAAAAATAGTATTATTGCCAGATTGTGCAGAAAATAAAGATTTACAAGAGCTAATGCATTCTGCAAACCAAGTCAGTAAGCATACTTTGCAGTGTGGCTTTGATGCCCTAGAAGCATCTTGCAGGGCTGCAGTCACTGGATCTGTACTGAGTAGGCATGCTTGGCTGAAGGAACAAACCTTGCCAGATCATGTCAAATCCAAATTACTAGACGCTCCTTTAAATAAGGACTGTTTGGCAACAAAGCAGAAGAAGTTATTAAAAAGATATGCTCAGAATTAGTCCAAAATGATACAAAAATCACTGAACCCACAGACATTGCCAACATACTGGCAGACAGGTTCAGTGCAAACTTCACCCCCCTCTCCCCCCCTAAAGGATAGATAACTATCCCAGCGGAGTGTAGCCTCCCAGACATCTCAAATGCGCAGGTTATAGCTGCTCTCTCTATAGCTAAAAACACAGCATCAATGGGACCGGATGGTGTCCCCGGCTGTGTGCTACACGAGCTCAATGAGGAACTAAACCCGCACATAAGGCAGCTGTTTAATCTCAGCCTTACCACAGGATATGTGCCCAAGGAGTGGCGTACGGCAACTGTGGTCCCACTCCACAAAGGCGGTGCCTCTACAGACCCTGGTAATTACCGCCCCATAAGCTTAACAAGTCTAGTCTGCAAAGCTATGGAGAGGATCATAATGGAGCTCATAAACAAAGATATAGGGGACTTACAGACATTGGACCCGACCCAGTTTGGCTTCGTCAAGGGCAGATCATGCCTTTTGAACTTGGTCGACTTCTTCGAAACAGTCACCAAGGCCATTGATGAGGGAAAGGCAGTCCATACAGCCTACCTTGACCTTGCAAAGGCTTTCGACACAATACCCCACTCGGGTATTGTAGAAAAACTTACCAGCTTAAATATAAACCCATATGTCACAAGATGGGTTGCAAACTGGCTTAAGGACAGAACCCACAGGGTTAGAGTTGCTGGCGCTATGTCAGACTCCAAGCCGGTCACAAGTGGTGTCCCACAGGGCTCGGTCCTTGGCCCTCTATTGTTCAGCATCTACTTCTCAGAAGTACAGGCCAACATGGGAGGACTTTGGCTGACAAAGTTTGCAGACGACTGCAAACTGGGCGCCATAGTGGAAAGTGCATCGGACACGGATATCCTTCAGAGGGGACTCACAGAAACAGATAGCTGGTGCCAGAGCCATGGCCTGAAGTTAAACGCCAAAAAATGTATAGTCATACCCTTCGGGAAAAACAAGGTAACCCCAAGCTACCATATAGGTGGCAATTCACTAAGCACAGAAGAGGTTATCAGGGACCTGGGGACCCAGGTTGACAGTGGCCTTTCTTTTGACACTCACGTTGCTAAAGTGGTTAGAAAGACCTTCTACATTGCCCACCTGATCATGAAGGGATTCACATCCAGATCTAGTGAGGTCATTGTTCCCCTGTACTCTTCACTTATCAGACCTATGATCGAGTACAATGCCTCATTCGGGATGTATCTCACCCGACATCTGCAGCAATTGGAGAGACCCCAAAAGTTCCTCACCAAAAGGATAAAGGGACTCCAAAATCTGTCATATGCTGCCAGATTAAAGAAACTCCAGCTCTATTCGGTCGCATACCGTCTGCTCAGAGGTGACATGTGCCTGACATACAAGGCCATGTCCAACCCGGAATTAATGGACATGCTTCACCTCAAAAAATCCAAATCCACCAGAACCACTAGAGCAAGCGACTTAAACCTTAGCACGGATATAAATAGGACGTGCTGGAGGGATAGATTTATCTCTTAGAGACTCCCTATGCTCTGGGATAAAATCCCAGTCCATGTAGGCAGAGCACCTCGCTGGCTCTGTTCAAGAGAAATCTTGACCTGTGGATGGGAGATCATAGGTTTACCCCGGGAATCATCTCTGGGTCACTGCTGGACAGAGGCACAACAAACTAATGGGCACAGTATTTTTTCATATAAGGGGTGGCGTAAGCCACAAAACTTTGGGCTAGGCTTATAAATGTCTTAGGGCAGACAGCCTAGTATAAACCTATGAACCTATGAAAGAAAAAGCTAAATCTATGCATACTGTCAAAGAATTCTTACAAGTGCAACCACCTAGATTCAGTAGGCATTGGCCTTCAAAAAACGGGTCCTTTCCAGCCCCTTCCAAGCCTTCCCAGACCAGATCCCGGGGAAACTGGCCACCCAGACCACAGTCTCAGGGTATGCAGCGAACTAAACAATGGAGTGTCCCCACCCCAAAAACAGGGAGTGGTAAGCCACCCCCTTATGGAAAAAGTTCACAATGACTTTTCAATTATCCTTCCCAGCCCGGCCCAATTACTTGTGCCTCTAGGAGGAAAATTTGCCCTTCATGCAAAAAACTGGATGTCCATTACTCAGGACCAATGGGTCCTAAATATTGTAGCCCAGGGGTACAAATTCTACTTCCTTTCACTGCCAACCCCAAGCGGGTTTCCAGACCTTCCTCCAAACCAGTGGACAGAGGCTCAAAAGCAAGTATTTTCCCTGCTCAATATCAGACCTATTCAACCTGTTCCAGAAGAACAAAGGGGGCAGGGTTTCTACTCCAGACTTTTCCTGGTGCCCAGAAAAGAGGGCTCTTGGTGCCCAATCCTGGATCTTTCTATTCTCAACACCTTTCTGATGATCCCAAAATTCAAGATGCTTATCCTGAAACAACTTCTCCCTATGCTAGCCAAGGATGACTGGTTAGTCACTCTAGACTTAAAAGAAGCTTATCTGCACATCCCCATAAGGGAGTCCTGCAGGAAATATCTACGTTTCAGTACAGGGTCTGTGCACTTCCCTTTGGCTTATCTACTGCGCCCAGAGTATTCACAAAGTGCCTGGCTCCAGCCATTGCATACTGCAGGCAGAGAAATATCCAAATGTTCCCATACTTGGACGACTGCCTGATTCAGGCAGACAGTCAGGACTTGCTACTTCAGCACCTGACATTTGTAAAAAGCCTTCTCACTTCATTGGGGTACACCATCAACAAAAAGAAATCACTACTGGTACCCATTCAAAAGATTGAATTCCTGGGAGCAAGCTTGGACACAACTTCCCAGATGGCATTTCTCACTTCAGAAAAACAGGTATATCTGACAAACTACTGTAAACAAATGGTCACCAGAACTGAGCTTTCTGCAGGAAAAATACTGCAAGACCTAGGGTTCATGGCCTCATGTATTCTGCTAATTCCATATGCAAGACTGCATATGAGGAAACTTCAGTAGTACTTAAAAAGTTTTTGGTGTCTACATTCTCAGGACCTAGAAACAGTCATTCCTATCATACCTTGTCTAAGGGGCAGAGTTCCTTTGGTGGGCAGAAGCCTGCAACCACAACAAGGGACTGCCTTTCACTCAACCCCTCGCCGCCCAAACCCTGACAACAGACGCATCAGGCTATGCATAGGGGGCTCACATGGCAGGCAAATGCATTCAGGGCCACTGGAGCCCAGGCTGGATTTGCCTACACATCAATCAAAAAGAGATGCTAGCTGTACAGAATGCTCTGACAGCATTCAAATACCTAATCCTTCCAGGACAACTGCTTATAAAAACAGACAACACCACAGTTATGTGGTACATAAACAAGCAGGGGGGGCATTCTTACCCACTCTGCAGGTTAGCCATGGCTCTGTGGAATACAGCCTTGAGCAACCAAGTGCATCTACAAGCTCAATTCCTGCCAGGCAAACAAAATTCAGTGGTGGACGACTTAAGCAGAAATCTCTTAGACCCACACGAGTGGAAATTGGAGCCCAACACCTTCAACCTTTTGATCCGGAGGTGGGGGACACCGGAGGTGGACCTCTTTGCCTCCCCCGAGAACCACTAGTTGAGCAAATACTGCACCACTACTAAACCTTGTCACCACAATAAACAGAACATGCCGCAGGGATAGATTCCTGTCCCAGAGACTTCCCATACTGTGGAATAAACTACCTATCTATATCATACAAAGCTTCTCATTAGCACTCTTCAAGAAAAATCTTGATGATTGGATGGGAAATAGGAAATTCACCCCGTGGATCACCTCTGTGGCTCTGCTCGACAGTGGCACAGGAAAATAGTTTTCTTGGGTGGCAAAAGCCAGGGTACCTTTTTGGTTGGGCTTGTATAGGCCCCAGGGCCGATAGCCTAGTACCTACCTATGAACCTATGAACCAGGAACCCTCACAATAGGGCCTGGAAGGTGGATACCCTGTTTTTCAATGGGAAACCCTCTCAATTTATGCCTTCTCCCCTCTGCCCCTTCTCTCAAGAGTACTTCTCAAGATAAAACAGGACAGGCCAAGGGCAATTCTTATTGCCCCAGACTGGCCACGCCAGCACTGGTACCCACTCATACGCAGCCTGACAACAGTGCCACCCTGGCACCTTCACCAGACTCCTATCCTGCTGTCTCAGCAGGAGGGGCAGATTTTGCATCCACAATTACAAACCCTAAACCTTGCATCCTGGCTTATCCCGTGAATACCCCACCAGCAACCCTCAGCAAACAAGTGCTGGACGTTATTCTTAAAGCCAGAAGGCCTAGTACTTGGAAATCCTATGCTGAAAAGTGAAAAAGATACTGTTCTTGAAATCAGTCTCAAGGGAAGGACCCAGCAGCGCCCTCCTTACCCTCTAATCCTGGACTACCTAGCAGAACTACTTCACAGAGACCTGTCCTTCTCCTCCATTAAGATTCATGCCACTGCCATCTCAATCATTATAATACTGAGCCACCTCTATTTTCTCACACCCTCTCATCAAACAGTTCTTGAGAGGGGCTAACAACTTAGGGCCCCCTAGGAGAGCACCCACCCCTGCCTGGGACATTAACTTTGTATTGGAAAAGCTCACGCTTCCCCCTTTTGAACCTGCTGCCTCAGCAGAGTTAAAATTCCTCTCTTGGAAAACAGCCTTGCTTTTAGCTATAACATCAGCAAGAACAGTGTCTAAGTTGCAGGCACTGATGGCTGTGGAACCCTTCATGGTCTTCCATGCTGACAGGGTGTCCCTCAGGGCCAACCTGTCCTTTATGCCTAAGGTGGTGTCCATTGTGGCTCTAAACCAATCTATCCATTTGCCATCCTTCTTCCCTAATCCTCAGAGTAAAGGGGAAAGGATCCTGCACTCCTTGGACGTGCACAGACAGCTCAGGTTCTACCTTGACAGGACTAAGCCTTTCAGAAAATCTGACCAGCTGCTAGTCAGCTTTGCTACAGGGGCAGAGGGTAAGGACATTTAAAAACAAACCATTTCCAAATGGATAGCACACTGCATCCATTTCTGCTACAAGCACCATGAAAAACCTATCCCACAGGGTATCAGACCACATTCCACTAGGGCTACTTCCACCTCTACAGCATTCCTCAGAGGAGTCCCTACCAGGGACATTCTGGAAGCTGCAACCTGGAGTTCTGTACACACCTTCACCAAGCATTACCACTTACCTATCTTTTCTAAATCCAGGGCTGGATTTGCTACGTCAGTCTTGCATGGCCTACTAGCCAGCCCTAACACTTCTTCACTGCCTCCACCCTTCCTCAGCTTTGGGAATCAACCAAAGTGTGATGACTGCAACAGTGAAACATGAAGAATATAGTACAGTTGTGTACACTTACCATAAATGTAGATGTTCGAGTGTATTCACTGTTGCAGTCTTGGTTTCCCTCCCTCCAGCCCCCTGTTTTTTCTCTATCTTTCTACCTCTCCTCTCTGTGGCCATTCCTAATGGCATTGGTGTTTACTTTTTACTGGTGGTGTTCCCCACCATATACCAGCTCCCTATTTGGGGGCTTCTGACATTTGGGGCAAGAAAAACTGATGGAATGGCGACGGCTGCCTGTTTTATACCCCTGATGACTCGACGTCATGGAAGAAGCGACAGCATCTGACGCAGAAATACTAAGACTCTGGTATTCGGGCCAACCGAGGGCTACCTGCAGGCAGGATAACCAAGTGTGATGACTGCAACAGTGAATACACTCGAACATCTACATTTATGGTAAGTGTACACAACTGTACCATTACTGCTTTTGGTCAGTATGTGGCTTGAATGCATTATTTATCTTAATTCTGCAAAATTATTTTTAAGGAACTTTTGTAGCAAATTTACTCTTGAAAAGTTCATTTCTCTTTCACTGTTTAATAAATCCATCATCTCTAAAAATTTGATATCCAGTCTGGACAGGTGTAAACCTTTATACCAGTATTAGCTTGCAATCCTTCACATATATTCATTTGTGGGTTCATAGGTTCAGTTGCGATTACTAGGCTAACGGCTCGAGTCCTTACAATCCTAGACAGTTTTACACAGATTTTACTCAGTTTACTATTCCAGGGGAAAATATAACAAGGGTCAGCAAGCAGGGTTTTCACAATTTTTACAGACTGCCTCTGTCCATAAGGGACATGGGCGCCACCCCAGGAGTAAATTTGCAATTTCCAATCCATTGGTCCAAATTGCGCTTGCAGGTGGTCAGGAAAAGGCTCTGCTTCACTTGAATAGGAAACCTATTCCAGAGGGAGGCAATCTGTGGGACATGTATCTGTTTGTCCAGCATGATCTGTTCATGTCAGATAGCAGGTTTAGATCCTTGGAGCAGGTAACCATCATGCAGTTATTTTGTGAATATGCAATATTTCCGTCAGGGCTGGATCAGAGACTGTCTTGTAGGTCAGGCATAGATGACCGCCCACTGATTGGTAGGAAATGGAATACTGTGATAAGGGCTTTTAATCGGTCCATATATGACATGTTGGTTATACCCTGAAATTTTTGGTGGGAAACCTCTAAGGATGCTCCAACTGTTGCAGGTACCTGGCGAGGTACATGCTAGCGGGTGCATTGTCCTTGATTATTGGTCTGATGACGGTTGAGTACAGTGGTACTAAGGCATCCTTAGATCTTGATGCCATGCTCTTACTTATAAGCTGAGCCATGTAGAAGGATTTCTTAACCACCATGGACACATGGTAGTCAAGATTCAGATTACTATCGATCTGAGTACCCAGATCTGTCACCAATGGGTTTACTCTTAGGGGGATGCTGTCAGTGTTGTACTTTGCAGGGGTATTTAATTTTTATGTACTTCTTTGCATTTAGTTTGAGGCCATGACTCTGACTTCCATCATTAGTCTGTGTCAGTCCTTTCTGTAGGATATCAACATTATTTGGGGACTCAATGACTGCTCCCAACTTGCAGTCATCAGCAAACTTGGTCAGCCATAGGCCATCTGCATTTGCCTTGACATCTGAGAAGTATATCCCAAGCAGGAGGGGGCCCAGCACTGATCCATGTGGTACTCCCATGGTGACTGGTCTCTTTCTGGATGTGGATTTCCCTACTCTAATAACATATGTCCTATCCATGAGTCATTAGGCTATCCATTAGTGACACAGAGGTGTATGCCCAATTTTGTGAGTTTGTCTACAATACTTGAGTGGGGTACTTTGTCTCATGGCTTGGCCAGATCAAGGTAGGTGGAATGCACTGTTTTACCCTCATCCATGGCATTTGTGACCTTCTCAAAGAAGTCCGTCAGACTTGAGCAGACAGAACCTGTCCTTGATGATGCCAAACTTGGTTAGGACTAGTCTGCAGATTTCCTGTGTCGTCGTTAATCAGGTCCATGATTATCCTTTCCATAGACTTACATATGAGGCTAGTCGAACTTATGGGCTAGTAGTTTCCTGGGCTCATTGATGGTCCCTCATTGTGCAAAGGGATGACTGTTGCTGTCCTCAAGTCTACTGGGACAAAGCCTGTCTGGAGACTGCAGACATCAGAATGGGTCTGCTAAGTAATGTTTCAAGCTATTTAGTAGTTACCCTGGGATTCCCATTGGTGCTGTTTCTAGGTTTATAGAGCGCAGTGACAGCCTGTTCTTTTGTGATAACAGGCAAAGGAATGGTTGGGAGTATTTCGTGGGGAGTGACAGGTGGTGATAAGGGGGTGCAATTTGAGATGAATTTATTTGCCAGCAGGTTTGCTATGTTTTCTGACTGAGTATAAGTAGTGCCATTTACAGCCAACTTACTACATTGTTGAGTGATTCCCTTAAGAGTTTGGACATAACTAAAATGGTTTGGGGCTATTCTTTGCTTGGGAGGCTATTTTAGTCTCTTATTTAGTTTTTGAAGACTTAATTAGTTTCTTGATTTGTCAGTTAAGACTAATGAGGGATTTTTTCTCTGTTGTACACTCTTCTACTTAAATCTAGACAGGAATTTCTTTCTTCTGTTTTATAGTCTATATATGCCACTAGGGTGACTTGTTTTTCCCTGGCTAGACCTTGGTTTAGATCGGTCAGGTACTGCCATTTCTATGCAGTTGTTTAAGTGGTTGTACAGGGCATTCATGTATACTTCTGCATAGGCTGCCATATTTTTGGAGTTAGGGGAGCTTTAAAATTACCTGTGCTATCACTTAATACACGGTAATTTTCCTTGGAAATATTCTTTAGTGTTTGATGGGGGATCTACCACTGCATTTATTTTAAAGGAGACCGATTTATGATCTAGTCTTACCAATGAGGTCATTAAGCTGGGCAGTGGATGCAACTCTTCCCCATGTTTGTGAGTAATATGTCAAGGATATTTGAGCCCCTTGTGAGAGTGCAGACCAGCTGTTCCAGAGCAGTTGCATTGACAAAGTCCAGGAATCTCTGATACTGCATGTTAGTTGTCATTTATGTGTCTCAGTTTATGGAGGGGTAGTTAAAATCCCCCATAAGTAGTATGTTGGGCTGAATGGTAGTGATTTTAGTAACTTCAGGTATGCAGAGTGATGTCCTTCAAGGATGCATCTGCAGTCATAACATATGGGTTGTCCTGCCTCAGGCAGCCCTTCGGTCGGCCGGATTCCAAAGTCTGGGTCTGGCCTCGGCTGATGTCGCACCTTCCCCGACGTCAGAGCGTCTGGGGTACAAAAGCATCAGCCGACGCCATTTTCCTCAGTCTTTCTTGCCGCGCGGTGCCCGAAGCAGAAGCTGTTCGCAAGTGCCGGTCGGTCAGATCCAGAGTTTTCAGCTACTGAAGACTTCGAAAAAAGCTAAGTACCCCGTTGGGGACTCTTTCTTGCCTCAGCCGATGTCAGACAAAGTAAATAATTGTTTAACTTGTGGGAAACAAATACCTCATAAGGATTTCCATTCTTACTGCCTTCCTTGCTTAGGCCCAGACCACGACGTATCAGCTTGTTTAGCCTGTGCCTCCTTCAACCGACGGACTCATAGACATCGGTCGGAGTTTGCAGAGGAATTTTTTGGAGCCGCTTTTGCTTATAAAATGCCGTCGGAGACTCCGACTTCGCATATGGTCAAAAAACGCAAGGAAAAGGACCGACACTCGCGGCCCGCGGTTTCGGCTGAAACCACGGCTAGGCCTACCGCGAGTGTCTCGGTTTCGGCCGAAACCGAGTCCACGGTGATTCCTACTACCGAAACCATACTTCCGACCACCGAGGACAGAGAGGCCCCGGCTGAGTCAGCTTCAGAACTCCCTACCGAAGCTAGTGTTCAGGAATTGTCCGACACCATACCTTTGGACATTTCTACCCCTGCACGTGGGGCAGCCAGGCCCCCAGCTTCTATGTCTGTTAAGGCCTTCTCCAGGGCTAAAGCTGCCAAACTTTCAAAAGCTTTGCCTGCCAAATCTACATCCCAGAGGCCTTCCTCTAGTTCACAGATCCTCAGCCTTGCTGAGGACCTTATCTCCTTAATTAGGGGTTCACAACCTCACCCAGACAGGGCCTCTCAACCTCCTCCAGACAAAAGGCCCAGGACTGACCCCTCTGAACCTCACTCCTCAGATTACTCCACGGATGGATCTGATTTGTCAGACCACCAGGAAGGGGCCTACTCGCCTTATGAGGATTCAGATGCAGAGGAATCTATCCCTTCGGCCTCCCCTCCTGAAGAATTTTCCTTTGGGGAGACTTTACACTCCATGAGAGAGCACTTTCAATGGCAAGGTCAGGATTTCTCTGATTCTAGAAAAAGATTAAGGACCTTTTTGCATTTACCTCAGCATAGGCCCTTAGCTATACCTCCTGTTCTAAATGTAATTGATGATGTGTACAATGATGTCAGTACAGCCCCTGATTCTCTTCCTCCGGCCCCTGTCAAACCTGACAGATATTACAGGGTCCCGGATTCTCATTTCCATCTGTATAAAGCCCATGCTGCAGACCCAGAAACTATTTCTCAGGGCCCTAAAGGGGTTGCAGCCACTACTGCCAAAAATCCCCTACCCTCTGAAAGAGAGTCTAGAGCTTTAGAGAGATGGGGAAAAAAGGTTTATACATCTGCTACTCTTTCTGCCAGGGCATTAAACTGTCAATTCCATATGATACAGTACCAAGAATTTTTGTTAGATCAACTGAATAAGAAACTTTCTTCTCCTGAACCCTTAGACCGTAAATCCCTTCAGGATTTGGTACATAACTCACAACAGGTTAGTAATAATTTTTTAAAATGTGGCTATGATGCACTGGAGGCTTCATTTAGCTCAGCTATGACTGGGGCAGTTATTCGTAGGCATGCCTGGCTAAAGGAGCAATCTTTGCCAGACCATGTCAAAGCTAAACTCCTCGATGCTCCAATGGAGAAACAGAATTTATTTGGCTCCCCTGCACAGGAGATTCTAAAGAAGGTGGAAGAAAAAGCAAAATCTGTGCAAACAGTTAAAGATTTCCTGCAAGTTCAACCACCGAGGTTCAGCAGAAACTGGCCTACAAAGAATTGGTCCTTTCCAGACTCGTCCAGAGCACAGAGAGGCAGGAACAGACGCCCTAGAGGCAGAGGTCAATCGAAGGGCCCCTACAGAGGCCGTCAGTGGCAGCCTGCCAACCAGAGGAGTAGTGCAACAGCTACAACTACCACCACTACTACAGGACAGACCCAATGACTTGACTCTGATTCCGCCTACCAGGGATCAACTGGAAGCACCCTTGGGCGGAAAGCTGGCTTTATTCTCAAAAAACTGCCATTGCATTACAAAGGATACATGGTCATTGCAAATAATAGACAAAGGATACAGGTTTCACTTCCACACTTTGCCAAAAAAAAGCGGAATGCCAAACCTTGCACCAAACCAGAAGGCAGAGGCTTTAAGACAAATCAGCAATTTACTTCAGATGAAAGCTATAGAAAGGGTACCATGTACAGAACAAGGTCAAGGATTTTACTCCAGACTATTCCTTGTACCAAGAAAAGAAAACCAATGGAGGCCTATTCTCGACCTGTCCGCACTGAACACTTATCTCATTGTGCCAAAATTCAAAATGCTGACCCTACAGCAACTTCTTCCCATGTTGGGCAAGGAGTCTTGGCTGGTGACTCTAGATCTCAAGGAGGCATACCTGCACGTCCCTATCCGACCAGATTGCAGAAGACACCTCAGATTTCTTGCAGGATCAGAGCATTATCAATTCTTAGCATTGCCCTTTGGCTTATCTACTACGCCCAGAGTATTCACGAAATGCCTGGCATCAGTAATTGCACATTGCAGACTTCAGGGAATTCAAATTTATCCATACCTGGACGACTGCCTAATACAAGCGGACAACAAGAAAAAATTGTTAAAGGACTTGGCCTATGCCATACACCTGCTACAGACCTTGGGATACACAGTCAACATCCAAAAGTCAAGACTAGTACCATCCCAAAGGATAACCTTTTTGGGTGCGGATCTGGACACAATCACCCAGATGGCTTTTCTCACAGAAGAAAAACAAAAACAACTTCCAGCTTACTTCATGATTCTGACAAGACAAACTCAGCTTACTGCAAGGAAAGTCCTGCAGGCCCTGGGTTACATGGCATCCTGCATAATTATAATTCCACATGCCAGGCTGCATATGAGGAAATTACAATGGTACCTAAGGAGTGTATGGTCTCAACACAGTCACAGTCTAGAAACCATGATACCAATCATTCCATGCCTTCAAAAGGAATTCTTGTGGTGGGCTCAGGCCTGCCAGTCCAACAGAGGGTTGCCTTTCAACAAACCAAAAACAAGGCAGACCATCACCATGGACGCCTCAGACCGAGGATGGGGAGCACACATGGAGGACAAACGTATCCAAGGCCTATGGCCTCAAGGGCAGCTAAGCATGCACATAAACCAAAAGGAAATGCTGGCAGTGAGGCATGCAATCGAGGCATTCAGACCCTTCCTCCAACAAGGACATCTGTTAATAAGGACAGACAACACCACGGTCATGTGGTACATAAACAAACAGGGAGGCACACATTCCTACCCTCTATGCCGGATGGCTATGAATCTGTGGAATCTATGCCTGAATCTCAATATCCAGCTGCAGGCCAAATTCGTACCAGGAAAAGAAAATGCACTAGCAGACAGCTTAAGCAGAACTACCATGAATGCACACGAATGGATGCTGCATCCAGACATCTTCAAACTCATAACAAAGACATGGGGAATGCTGGAGATAGATCTGTTCGCCTCCCCACTCAACCACCAACTGAAGACATTCTGTTCAAGGACATACCACCCACAAGCATGGAGGGTGGACTCTCTCTCTTTCAGCTGGAATGCCCTAACAGTATATGCCTTTCCACCTCTACCATTGATGTACAAGGTTCTACTGAAGATCAGGGAGGAACAGCCAAAAGTGATACTAATAGCTCCGGACTGGCCGAGACAACACTGGTACCCACTATTGAGAAGCATGTCTCAGGCAAATCCATGGCCTCTTCCCCTATGGCCTCTTCTTCTAACGCAGAACAATTTCAAGACCCTGCATCCCAACTTGAAAACATTGCAGTTAACTGCCTGGAAAATTCCTTAAATCCCAACCAAACTGTTTTATCTCAGAGGGTGAAGGACATTATCCTGGAGGCTCACAGACCTTCCACAAGGAAGACATACTCAGCTAAATGGAAGAGATTTCTCATTTGGAGCACATCAAAGGGCACAGATGTCACAGTGGCAAACTTAGCACACATCCTAGAATACTTAGCAGAGTTGTTCCACAATGGCCTGTCTTATTCTTCCATTAAGATTCATGCTTCAGCAATTTCAGCAGAATATAATATGGATCCACCTATCTTCTCACACCCTCTTCTCAGGCAATTTTTGAGAGGGATCAAAAATGTTAAACCTCCAAGAAGACCCCCTCTACCTACATGGGATCTCAATTTTGTGCTGGAAAAACTGACACTACCTCCTTTTGAACCAGCAGCATCAACAGACCTACAGTTTTTATCTTGGAAAACTGCATTCCTTCTGGCAATCACTTCAGCAAGAAGAGTATCTGAGTTACAAGCATTAATGGCGGTACAGCCTTTTCTTATTTTTCACCAGGATAGAGTGTCACTAAGAACCAATCCTACTTTCATGCCAAAGGTTTTATCTAGGGTATCCTTGAACCAAGCTATTCACTTGCCTACGTTCTTCCCTAACCCACAGAACAAAGGGGAAAAACTTTTGCACACCCTGGATATACACAGACAACTACGCTACTATTTGGACAGAATGAAAACTAGCAGAAAAACTGACCAACTTTTTGTAGCATATGCAACTGGGGTGCAAGGAAGAGCAATTTCCAAACAGACAATTTCAAAATGGATAGGAAATTGCATTCGCTTTTGTTACTCCTTTCATGGAAAGACAGTTCCTGAAAATATCAGGCCTCACTCCACAAGGGCCACAGCCACCACTCAGCTTTCCTATGAGGGGTGGCTACCAAGGACATTTTAGAAGCTGCTACTTGGAGCTCCGTGCATACATTTGCCAAGCATTACAATCTACCTTTATACTCCAGATCCCGAGCAGGGTTTGCAACTGCAGTGCTGCAGGGGATCTTAACTACACCATCCTTCTCTTAGTACCTCCTCTCCCAGATTGGCTATGGTATTCTACCCATATGTTATGACTGCAGATGCATCCTTGAAGGAAATAGTACAGTTTTGTACCTACCATAAATGTAGATGTCCGATAGGTATGCATCTGCAGTCAGGATTACCCACCCTCCTTCCCCTCTGTGGTATTCCTAGGGTACTTACCCCTCTTTCAGCTAGCTGGGGGAATCTATTATGGTGTATTTGTTTGTTTATACATGTATATAATTTGCAAATGTTTGGAACTTTTCAGCATTTATCCAAATTTAGCCTTCCTAGAGGGCACCTGGCATCTGGGGCAAGAAAAACTGAGGAAAATGGCGTTGGCTGATGCTTTTGTACCCCAGACGCTCTGACGTCGGGGAAGGTGCGACATCAGCCGAGGCCAGACCCAGACTTTGGAATCCGGCCGACCGAAGGGCTGCCTGAGGCAGGACAACCCATATGTTATGACTGCAGATGCATACCTATCGGACATCTACATTTATGGTAGGTACAAAACTGTACTTTTTTCATAGCTCTTGGTTGAGGGCCTGTAGCTAGTGATGATATGGTGAGGGATTTTGCCTGTAATCAAATGGACATGGAGTAGCTCAAGTGATTCATCCTGCTTGGCCAATCTAGAGGTGTGATTGTTTTTTATGTAAATGGAAACATCTTCTTTCATTTTTTCCTTTTCAGAGAGTGGTCTGAATGTGTGATAGGTATTGTAGTATTGCACTGCTGAGGTGCTTTCTGCAGCCTTAAACCACATCTCTGTAACTGCATAAATGTTAGTACTCTCCAGGGCAAGGAGAGCTTTCAGGGAGTGCTATTTCTTGTTAAGACTCCTAGCACTGAGCAGTAGTACCTTCAGCTTGGCATTAGAAGAATTTGTTATGTTGGTAGGTCTGTTGGTTTGACACTGCCTAAAAAAGACATGTGTGGGTGGCTAATGCCTTGGCCAGTATTTGAAAGCTTAGCAGTGATACGTGCAGACCATCTCTGGAAAGGCAGCTTGGTCTGCCAATTATGTTGCCTCAGGCTGACAAATACGGGATTCCCTTGGAATGACACTAGTAGCTAAGCCAATTATTGAAAAAAATCATTTTCTGTTTGTATTGTGATATCATTCTTGGTGAGGTTAGACTGCTGCTCAGTGCAAGGCTCGTACCCGCCTGTGACATGTATTTAGAGAAGTCCATCATATCTCTCTCCATGTAGTCCAGGGAGGTATGTCTCAGGTCATTCACACCCACATGGACTGTGACTGAGTCATACTGGTACTTGTGCATGAGTGACCTGAGTGCCTGCATAATGTGATGAATCCTGGCCCCTGACTGGCAGCTGACTGTAACCCACTCTTTAGCCAGCCTGGTGAGGGGGGCATCCGTGTGTCTCAAGGTGGAGTCTCCTCTGGCCAAGATGTTTGAATGTGTGCTGTTTTGCCTTAGGGGCTTCCTTGTTGGTGCTGACTTGGTTTTGTCTTTATGTGGTTTATGAGGGTAGGGTATGGGAGGCCTCTGAAGTTTTGGTAAGTTACTTGTGAGTACCTCTGCATATGTGGGTTTATGTGTCAAAACCTTATTTAGTGAGGGAAATGATGTGTATGTGCTGACAGCCTGTTTGTCATTTGATTTGCCAGTATTTGATAATCTTGTCTCAATTTTCATAATGTAATATTATGTAATTCACATATTGTGTTTGTTTGTTTCAGGATTAAGTGATTGTCATACATGAGACAATTGCTACATTATCTTATGATGCCCATGTCCACCAGGCTGGCCACAGAGATAGCAGGGAAGTGCTTATCATTGGTTTCATGTCTTTCACAATGGGTGTAACCAGGAAGAAGAATGGATAGATTTAACTGGAATGGGATGATAGCACACGGATGAAGAATGGGTGCTGTACTTGGTGTGACCTGCAGCTGTCCAACAAGGCAGTGTTGCTCTGTGTACAACTCAGATGCTCCTAGAACAGCACGGGGACTGGAGAGGCTTGCAGAGATAGTTATTCTAAGGGAAATTTTTATTTGAAAGCATTTGCACCTATACAGGGCACTGCTAACTGCTCCTGGACAGAGAGCAGCCTAGCACAAACACTGGGCTTATATAGAGTCAGAAAAGTTTTAAAAAAGCAAGGCCTATAGACCAGTCAAGAAAACAAACAATACGTTTTCAGCCAGCAGTTCCTGCTATACAGATTTGCCCCAGCACACTTCTGCAACAAGAGTGAGGTCAGAAAACCCTCTTAATGTAAAAATGCTGGTTCTAGAGCTCAAGTGCATGGAAACCACAGAATCTAGATACTACACTCTTGTAAAACTGGCAGACACAATGTAATTAAGTACTACAGCAGGAGTTTTGAAATTGTACTAAAGTGCCAGAAATGCAACAAATACAGGATTCTTATGAAATATAGTAAAAATAATCAGAAGTGCAAAACGATACTTATTTTTATTCTTTTAGCAGCAGAGTCTCTGTAACTCTCAAGTGAAGTAGCCAAACTAAGAGCAGCTCTGAGGAATTAAGCACAAATCCAAACAAACAATGGGCTTATATAAAATCAGAAAAACAAGTTTTACAACAGCATGACCTACAGACCAGTCAGGAAGACGCACAATAAGCTTTCAACCAGCAGCCCCCAACTCAGATAGGTTTGCTAAGGCACACTTCTGCCACAAGAGTTCAGTCAGACAACCCTCATTACAGACCACATTCAAAACTTAGAAATATGCTTTTTTTAAACTCTTTTTGTTGCTTTCTTCAGCTATGTTTGCATATTTTCAGTTCTTCACAGAAAACCAGAGTGGAGAAAAGTATGAAAGCATAAAATGCTAGAGAAAAACATACCCAGTCAGACAGCTTACATTATGCATATAACCATCAGGTATTTCTACTGAGGTCTTGTTTGTAAAGATTTATCTGCAGTGTAACTCAGATCATCTAAGCTTTGACCTGCCTGTGTAACTTTTTCAATGAAAGGATACATGTGGACACAACCTTTAACTTACTGATAGTCACATTACCCATGTAACTTTCCTATTGATGCCAGTGCTGTATAGCCTCCATCCCATGTTTTATCACGTTATCACATCAATGATATTGCATTCTTTGCTGTACGTACTTGTCCTTGTACCCATTTCACTACTGACTTCAGAGAACAGGAGGGCTGAAGGCAGAGCTGTCAAGACCATCCCCCACAAGGAGAGGAAGTAAGTTATTATGCAAGAAGAATGCATTAATTTCCCTGTGGAGCCCCTAGTACAGACACAGATAATGGAGACAGTTCAGTTTCCCGATTTCCTCTTCCAGAATAACCCCATGTTTGGGGAAATCCTTCGGATGATGCTGGAAGCTGGATGGGGTGGCCAGCACACCCTCTCTTATCTCTGGGAAAATGTCCCCCTAAAGGATTTTGTTTGCTTCCCTCACCTTCCAGGGAGGTTCCATCTGTGAACAAGATAGTAGTTTTTGTCAACAGCGAGGCAGGGAAAGACCCTAATATTCTGGTGCTCATATCTAGGACATCCTTAGGATTCCAGAAGAGTGGAATTTCTGGGTTCAGAATTCTCTTTTAGATTCTGTTGTTGCCACAGCTGCCCTACAGAAGGCTGACACTCCCCAGAATCAATAGGTCTATACCCTTGATGAGAGGTTATGGCGCTGGAAGTGAATCTGTGTCCTCCCAGCTTTATTCTATAAGTAAATAAAACAAAAGTCTGACTGTGGAGCTACCATAGTACACGGGACTCTGCACAAAACTTCAGCAGCATATGACAATAGCCAAAAACGAAATAAAACTTTAAATAAAAAACTCAGGTTTATTAATTAAAGGTGAGCACTTTCGCTTAGGAGCTTCTTCAGACCTAGTAATAACATTAAAACTAGAACTGACATATATATACACACATATCATCACAATCAAAACCAATCAATCAATCAACTGTATTAAAGTGGTATACCCAAGGTACACCTATAACTCAGATGTCTGTGTACACTCTTAGTCAATAGTGCAAACGAGAACAATACAAAGATTAAATTTAGTATGTGAACCATACATAAATGCTCCTAACAATACATAATCTTTTGAAGCACAATAAAACAACTACTAAAAACCTGTTTGTGCAGCCTCCTCCTTTTTAAAACGGGCTTATTAGAAGCCCTCTCATTTAAACCCCTACCCCTGTCAGCTTTCAAGATGATGATCCAACAAGTTTCCCTATATTCAGTATATGTTCTCACATCACCCTCCCTTATAGTCAGCCCTATAGCCTCAATAACTGTGAATCTAAAGGTATGGTGTATCCCTTGCTCATTGACATGTTTAGAAAGTGCATTGTTGGGGAGATTCTTCCTGATGTAATACAAGTGTTCCGTAATTCTGTCACGTAGTACTCTATTAGTTTTCCCTACATAGAAGGCCCCACAGTACCCACATTCTGCTAGATAAACCACATTTTTTCTTATTTATTGGATCTTTGAACTTGTACTACATAGCTTTTACCCCTAGGACTGCCGGCCGTTTTGTGTTTTATTCTATAAGTGTTCTTAGCTACTTAGTGTGCATGATGTGGTTCAAGCATGATGGATGTCTAAAATACTTGCGAGCATGTCTGGTAGTAAGCTTTGGGTCTAACCTTTCCACTCAAGACAGCTACACTGTACGCGATTTTGAACTTTGTGATGCATTTGATGCATAGTGCGGTGGATGATGCAGTAAGAGTGACAGACAATTATGATGTTCTGTCATGCCTAGCTTCACTTTTGTGAGTTTGCTGAGAATTTTAAGGCAACTTTCTTTAACACCCCATTTAATGGCAGAAGCCTGTTCAAGTTAAGGACAAGGTGGAGAGCACTGAAAGAGAAGGGAAAACTATAGTAAGTGTTTGTTCCAGTTTAAGAATCCCCAGTGCTCTTTTTCAAGGATGCAGAATTAGCTGGATTAGTTATGGTGTAGATGTGGCCAGCACTATGAGAAATGTCAGCAATCTGGAAAAAGCCTACAGACAGACAGTGATTATTTTCATAAGGAATGCCTACACAGTGGTAGGAATTCTTGGCCTATAGCAGGGGTAGCATGGTCTGCAATTGAGGCTAAATAGGATTGTTAATTCCTCTATCAGTTGTCATGGATGGCTGTCACACTTGACAAATAAATCTGGACTGTAATTTCCCAAGGTTGCAAATTCCCCTTTTTCTTCCCACCCCTGCAATATTCCTTTCCACTTTGTGACATCCCACTAATTCAGAAGAGGGCAGCAAAGTTAGAGGTATTGAACCTCTTTCAAAAAAGAGACATCCAATAAATAAGTCCCACCATATCAGAGGGAGAATCTAGATACTATTGCAGTTTCTTTTTAGCCCCCCCCACACCACAAAAAAGTATATAGATCATGGTGCAGTTATTTCGTCTTTGTTTGTGTAGAGGAAATTGGATGTGCTGTTTTAATCTCCTAGATGCCTGTCTGTTTGTAGAAATTGCCAAGGAATCAAGGACATTCCTAAGCTTCCAGGTAAGAGTCATTTTATTTTTTAGTTCTGGGTCTTCCAGACAGACTTGCCTCAGCCCTACCATGGTGTTTACAAAATGCATGGCTGCAGTTACAACCAAACTGCTGCAGGCATGGGGGTCTTCCGTTACATAGACAGCTATATCCTAGCTGTGTTACCACTAGCTTAGCTGGTTTTTGCATGTGATTCTTGTCTGTGGCTCCTCCATTTCTTAGGGATTATGGTGTACACTCCAAGGTCTCAAATGCAACTATCGCAGGACCTCACTTTCATAGGACATTCACTGAGCACTGTAGTTTGTAAGCACCAGTCACCTCTCAGAAGGGATTCTGCCCCTTCAGAATACGTTTGCTCATTTCTTTCACAACTTTTCCATGTCAGGTGGCCATGCTTCTCAAGATGCAGGGACTCATGGCACACACAACCTGTCTTTTACTTTTTGGATGGTACCATATGAGAAGAGGATGAACTGCGGTGGTGGTGCTGCGGTAGTGTTGTCGCCTCACAGTACGAAGTTGTCCTGTTCGATTCCCAGCTAAAGCGTCTTCTGTGTGGAGACATGCGTGAATGGGCATACCTTTGTTGAAGGTTGTGCATCAGGGCCGGCAACTCGGCACATAAAAATCTACTGCCAATCATTAGCGGACCGGAGTTCTACTGTGGCGACCCCTAACCGGGAAAAGCCGAAAGACACAACAACAGCCACATGAGAAGAGGATCTTACAACTTCAGGCCTTACATATAAAACCTCTGTACCTGTTCTTCCACCAAGATAGATTGGACCTGTGAAGTAATCTTACCTTCATGCTAAAGGTAGCCCATAATCAAACTTCTAGAAAGCCATCAGTCTTCCATTTTTTTATCCAAATTATTTAAACAAACAAGAGTATTTGCTACATTGATGGATGTGCATAGACAACTGAGATTTTATTAAACTGAAAAAAAAAGTCAGGAAAGATTTCCAGCTGCTTGCCTTCTATGACTCTAAAAAGATGGGCATCTAAATATCAGAACTCACTCTAGCTAGATGGCTGTCGCAGTACATTTATTTTTTTGTATGACAAGTGTAACAGACAACAATGGCTATACTGAAGTAAGTTTTTAAAACACTTGTTTGGATGACATCTCTGTGGCTTTAACACAGGCATCTCTGAGTACCTTTGCCACTCACTGTATGCTTGATGTGATCTCAAGGTTCAGATCTTCCTTCAGGGCATTGGTTATACGATGGATTATTTCCTGATGTCACCCAGGAAGCATAGCTGTAGACTCTGTTCTAATGGCTGAAAATGAGTGGGTGGATAATTGCAAATTCATTATGTTGTTTAACACCCTGTCTCTTGTGGATAGGGGAAATATAAATGTCCCATCATACCCTTATTTGGCATGTCTCTGGGTTATTTATATGCCAAATATAAGCTTAAGATTAGTATGGGAATGTATGCTAGACTTGTTAAAATAATCACATCTCAGTAGTGTAGTAAGTACCAATGCAACTATGAAACACATCATAACTTATGAAAATGATGTGCTTACCTTAATGATAGATTTGCATAGTCACAATTCATTCTATTCACCTTTCCACAACTCCCCGCCTGGCAGGCAGGGATATGCAGAAGGGGATATGTTTCACGTTTTTATCTTTGTTGTGTTTATGAACACTAATCTTGTGCAGCATACTTCAGATCTGAAGAACTTGGAGATGCACAGGACAATTTGGTCAAGGAGAGGAGTTAATGCCTGATAAAGTTTTTCTTCTGTGGGAGGGTGACTTAGACCCTGAGGTCTAAGTTTTGATGGTTGAAGAGGACGAATCAGAACAATGCAGTTCTATCATTATGGCAAATACCATTGTTTGTATTTACAGCACCTTCCATGCCATCAAATACTTATTCAACAATTCTTTGGAACATCTCTTGTACAGATGAAATCCCATGAGATAGCTTAAGGTGTTTCTTCTTTCAGAATGGTCTATTAAATATACATTATTTTGAACTTTGTCCTTCTGGACAAGGGTACCCATTCTGAAAACCTGATGGTCATATGTGGCTTATAGACGCACGTGATATAGATTTCAAAAATTGTGCCTATTTATTTGGTGAATTACATAAGACAAAAAAATCCTGTTTAATGGCAAGATTAATAATCTTTTGCATGTGGGAGTACCTGCTGTTTGTGTGCAGCTTTGTGCATTTATGGAAATAGAGTACTATTGTAAGTAGGTAAAAGAGTTCTCTTTCTGCTGGAAAAGTGGTAAATTGGACTACTTGTGCATACAAGTAAAAATAATAGTTTCAGATGTTTTGGAGTGCATGTCAGTTTTTTGTATGTATTATAAACATAATGGACAAAGGATGTATAGGTTCTTTCACTGTACAAATTTTGTTCATGATACTTGACTATAGTTAAGAAAACAAAAGTTGTATTACTTTGCAACTGCGTCAGGCAAGTTAATATTCAACTTAAAATAAGCTAATGTGACTGAACACAGCTTTTAATATGAAACAACTAATATTGTTATGTGCAAAAATATGACACTTTATTATTTAAAAAGCTGTTTTATATATTTGCTTGGGAAATAATGTAAAAAAAGCCATTAAATCAATTTATTTTATGTGATTAATTTATAGGCTTTAAATCTTGCAAGTGCCAATATATAGAGTGTTATGCATGAAAACAAGAAGCTGCTTTTTAGGCCTTATTCGTGCCTTATGATTGTGTAACAGGGTTTTATGTTTTCTCACTAGGATACCATGGAGCTTGATATTCAAGAAAAAAAAAGAATATCTAGATTGAATTTGCAATGAAAGTGTACATTTTCTCATGCTGTTTAAGACCTGATTTGTTAGCATTGTGTTGCTTATAATTTTGTGTCTTTATCTTTGTAGAAATGAACATCACAATATCCACCCTGACAACCAGGAGCGAGTGAGGGTCCTTCGACAGCAGCTACAAGTAGAACAGGTAGGCAATGTATTTTATCAGTTTCTTAAAGTTTATCAGTAGGCTGTGATATCATCAGATACATGCTCAATTAAGTTGTGTTTTGTTACATATAATACACCAAAATCATGCATTCCAACAACTTTTGTTCTAAAGATGAGTCAAAAACACACTCTACCTGTTGCCCATTTAAAGCATAGACATTCACACCACAGCAGAATGCACGATGACAGAGAAAAAAAATCATCAAAGAGTTACATTACCTTTTGTTGGGAGCTTCACTGTAAGTCATAACATATGGTTTTAATCACCTTCTATAGTGTTTGCCCTTCTGCAAGGCAGGTACTGATAATGGTGGTGCCAGATATATCATGTCAGGGTTTGCTGTCTTCAGTTCTTCTTGCCTTACTGAGTACTCTTGGCCCCTAAGTTGTGCTAGGAAAAAAACATATCTGCATAATAGTTTGTGCAGACTTTGTTAGCAGTCTTTTTCAAAACATTTCTTCAGGTTAAGTCAACATTTTGAAGACATTTTTAACACCTCATGGTATTTTGGAATTATGCCATTAAGATATGTGAACAAGTATGCTTGTAGAAAACTAATAACACCAGAAGACTACCACACCCTGTGCTTGTTTTGCCTAACCCTGACTATTATATATGAAAATTTGAGAAATTTGTATGTGCTTCTATAATAAGGCATCCTAAGTCTCAACTCATATTTGACAGAAAAATCAGTCTTCAGATGAAATAGTTTAGAAGAAGTACTTTTCTAAACATGTAGACTCTGAAAAAGGAAAAGGCTTCTCACATGAAATCAGAAAGTCAAGAGTTTGGTTGCCATTAGAAGAACTGCTTCTACTGAATCTCTGGAGGAGGTTATATCTTGTATGTTGGTTTCCAGTAACAGAGGCTTGCAGACTTCTTTTAAAGTACCTGACACTTCACCAGATGTCCTTCCTTATCACTGTTGCAGTATTCTTTACTCTTGGGATATCCTGCCAAGGACAGCTGAATATCCAGCCAGAATACCAAAGTCTGTACATCATCCAGGCACTGTATGTCTACGTGCAAGGCGTAAGGTACGTATGTGATGTATGAGTGCCTAATACTCAGCACTACTTTACTGGCAATCCATGCACTGTGTTTGAATTCGGTCTGCAAGCTGCTCACTGGATTGGTTCCACTACTGAGCCTTCTAAAGATAAGTGCCCCAGTGGGGTCTCTTCCTACCTTTCTTTTTTTTCCTGTTACCATAGTTTACGTCATCCAACCCAGCCACTGGGGATGCACAAGCCAGTGCATTTCTTTGTGCCGGTCCCAAGCCCGGATAAATGGGGAGGGTTGCGTCAGGAAGGGCATCCGGCATAAAACTTCTGCCAAAAATTACTGATGCGGAGAACTTTTCATAATTGCATACCGGTTCGGTCAAGGCCCGGGTTAACAACGACCGCCACCAGTACTGTTAGCCAACAGGGTGCTGGCGGAAATTGGGCTACTGTTGGCCGAAGGAGAAGAGGAGGGCGTGCCCAAAGGCAGGAAGATAGGAGGAAGGTTAGGAGTGTAGCAGTGAGGGTAGGAACTTTGAATGTTGGCAGTATGACTGGTATAGGAAGAGAGCTAGCTGATATGATGGAGAGAAGGAAGGTTGATATATTGTGTGTGCAAGAGACCAGATGGAAGGGAAGTAAGGCCAGGTGTTTAGGAAACGGGTTCAAATTGTTTTATCATGGTGTGGATGGCAGGAGAAATGGGGTAGGGGTTATACTAAAGGAACAATATGCCAAGAGTGAAATACGCGTGAAGAGAGAGTCTGAGCGAGTGATGTTTATGAAGCTCGAAATTGATGGTGTAATGATGAATGTTGTTAGTGCATATGCTCCTCAAGTTGGGTGTGCGATGAGAAGAGAAATTTTGGAGTGAGTTGGATGAAGTTGTGGTGAGTGTACCCAAGGGTGAGAGACTAGTGATGGAGCGGACTTTAATGGGCATGTTGGTGAAGTGAACAGAGGGATGAGGAAGTGATGGGTAGGTATGGTGTTAAGGAGAGGAATGCAGAAGGTCAGATGATTGTGGATTTTGCGAAAAGGATGGACATGGCTGTGGTGAATCGTATTTTAAGAAGAGGGTGGAGCATAGGGTGACGTACAAGAGTGGAGGAAGATGCTCACAAGTTGATTATATACTATGTAGGAGGGCCAGTCTTAAGGAGATTGGAGACTGTAAAGTGGTGGCAGGTGAAAGTGTAGTTAAGCAGCATAGATTAGTGGTATGTAGAATGGCGTTGGTGATCAAGAAGAGGAGGAGGAATGTGAAAGCTGTGCCAAGGATTAAATGGTGGAAGTTAAAAAAGGGTGATTGTGAAGTGGAGTTTAGGGAAGAGTTAAGACAGGCACTGGGAGGCAGTGGAGAGTTACCGAATAGCTGGGTAACTACAGCAGAACTAGTAAGGGTGACTGCTAGAAAGGTGCTTGGTGTGACATCTGGACAGAGGAAGGAGGACAAGGAGACCTGGTGGTGGAATGAGGAAGTACAGGAGAGTATACAGAGGAAGAGGCTGGCGAAGAAGAAGTGGGATTGTCAAAGAGATGAAGAAAGTAGACATGAGTATAAGGAGATGAGGCGCATGGCAAAGAGAGGTGGCAAAAGCTAAGGATAGGGCATATGGAGAGTTGTACGAGAGATTGGACACTAAAGAGGGAGAAAAGGACCTGTACCGATTAGCTAGACAGAGGGACAGAGCTGGGAAAGATGTGCAGCATGTAAGGGTGATAAAGGATAGTGAGGGAAAGGTACTCACAAGAGAGGAGAGTGTGTTGAGTAGATGGAAAGAGTATTTTGAGAGGCTGATGAATGAAGAGAATGAGAGAGAGAGAAGGTTGGATGATGTGGGGATAGTGAATCAGGAAGTGAAACAGATTAGCAAGGAGGAAGTAAGGGCAGCTATGAAGAGGATGAAGAATGGAAAGGCTGTTGGCCCAGATGACATACCAATGGAAGCATGGAGGTGCTTAGGAGAAATGGCAGTGGAATTTCTAACTAGATTGTTTAATGAAATTTTGGAAAGTCAGAGGATGCCTGAGGAGTGGAGAAAAGTGTTTTGGTACCTATCTTTAAGAATAAGGGTGATGTGCAGAGCTGCAGTAACTACAGAGGGATAAAACTGATTAGTCACAGCTTGAAGTTATGGGAAAGAGTAGTGGAAGCAAGGTTAAGAAGGGAGGTGATGATTAGTGATCAGCAGTATGGTTTCATGCCAGGAAAGAGCACTACAGATGCAATGTTTGCTCTGAGAGTGTTGATGGAGAAATACAGAGAAGGTCAGAAGGAGTTGCATTGCGTCTTTGTAGACTTGGAGAAAGCATATGACAGGGTGCCTAGAGAAGAGTTGTGGTATTGTATGAGGAAGTCGGGAGTGGCAGAGAAGTGCGTAAGAGTGGTACAGGATATGCGAGGGTAGTGTGACAGTGGTGAGGACTGCAGTGGGAGTGACAGATCCGTTTAAGGTGGAGGTGGGATTACATCAAGGATCAGCTCTGAGTCCTTTCTTATTTGCAGTGGTGATGGACAGGTTGACAGATGAGATCAGACAGGAGGCCCGTGGACTATGATGTTTGCAGATGACATTGTGATCTGTAGTGAGAGTAGGAATCAGGTTGAGGAGACTCTGGAGAGGTGGAGATATGCTCTAGAGAGCAGAGGAATGAGGGTCAGCAGGGCTAAGACAGAATATATGTGTGTAAATGAGAGGGAGGGTAGAGGAATGGTGAGGATGCAGGGAGTAGAGTTGGTAAAGGTGGACGAGTTTAAGTACTTGGGATCAACAGTTCAGAGTAATGGTGAATGTGGAAGAGAAGTGAAGAAGAGAGTACAGGCAGGGTGGAATGGGTGGAGAAGAGTGTCAGGAGTGATTTGTGACAGACGGGTATCCGTAAGAGTGAAAGGGAAGGTCTACAAGAGTGTAGTGAGACCAGCTATGTTATATGGGTTGGAGACAGTGGCATTGACAAAAAGGCAGGAGTCAGAGCTGGATGTGGCAGAGTTAAAGATGTTAAGATTTGCAATCGGTGTGACTAGGATGGATAGGATTAGGAATCGGTATATTAGAGGGTCAGCTCATGTTGGACAGTTTGGAGACAAAGCAAGAGAGACGAGATTGCGTTGGTTTGGACATGTGCTGAGGAGGGATGATGGGTATATTGGGAAAAAGATGCTAAGGATGGAGCTGCCAGGTAAGAGGAATAGAGGAAGGCCTAAGATAAGGTTTATGGACGTGGTGAGAGAGAACATGTAGGCGGTTGGTGTGACAGAGCAAGATGCAGAGGATAGGAAGAAATGGAAAGAGATGATCCGCTGTGGCGACCCCTAACGGGAAAAGCCGAAAGAGAATGATGATGATAGTTTACGTCATCCAGGAAGAGAAAATGTGAATATGAGAGGGAAATTCCCCTTAAAGATAGGCATGAATAGTGTCTTTTTTGTTTACATGATATCCACAACCATATACAATGTGAAATTTGTCAGGCATTTGTCCCTAAAACATTCCACAGCCATTTGTCATCTCTTTCCATTTATTTGGAGAACCAGTGATGGAAGGTTTTGGCTCAGGGTACCATAGTTGAATCTGTCCAGCCCGACATTCAGGTGCCACTTTAAAAGAAAGCCAAAAAGGTGCACATTGATCCTGCCGCTGTCCAGCCTTCATCATACATCTCCATCGGATTGGATGAAGAACTCAAGGGCCATCTGGTACCAATGTCAGCTCCCTCTGGCATGACCCAGTTGGAGGCTGCCATGGAGCTGTGTACCTGCACATTTGCTGTGGCTATGCCTACATCTGGTGCAGATGTGGTGGGGAACTACTGCTGATTATTTCAGAGGGGCCTAGGGGATTTCCCAAACATTTGTTAGGGAAGAGGTGCCTAGTACTGTCATTGAATCTGGGCAGGGGTCTGAACCTCCTAGATTTGATAAAACTGATGTTCCTTTGAAAAGAAACAGAATACTAAGCATGTGGCCCCTGTGGCTAATGATCCACACAAAGAATGGCAGAATTTTACTTGGGGGGGGGGGCTTTTCAATGCTCTTATGCTTCTGAAGTCCACTCAAGGATCATCTGTTCCTGCTTTGTTTCCCTGGTCTTCCACTCCTTTCAAACACCCTAGGGTCTCTGATTCCTCTGATGAAGAGTTATACTCTGGTGAGAAGTCATTGGTTTACTCCTCTAAGATCCACTATCCCCTTGCCCTGGAGTCTGAGGAAGATTTACTTTCTCCTGACTCTCCTATGGAAGAATTGTCTTCTGGGGATATGGTAGTTTGTATGATGGAACAGTCTACGTGGAGCCGTTACCAAGTTTCTGATGTAAAAAAGGTATTATGATCTCTTGCAAATAGATTCTCCTCAGCCTTCTGCAGTCCCTCCAGAGCTGGCTACCTTTTTGGATACTTTCACTGCAGCTTCTCAACCCCCTGCCCATAAAAAATTGGCACGTTCCATAAAGTTCCAGAAGCTCAACAATTTTTATATAAAAGTAATTTCTCTGTTCCTGCTGTTATTTCTGTAGCTACTGATAAATCATGCTAGTTGCTGTCTTCTTCTAACCTTTTACCGTCTGATAAGGACAGCCATGCCATCGTCAGGTGTTGTAAAAAATATATACCTTTCTTACTTTAGCCTTCAGTGATATTTATTACCAGACCCATATGACTAGATATGTCCTGGCTCTTTTCTCCCAACTTGGGGGCATTCTGGTTGATTTGCCTGATTCAGAGGGTAGGACTTCTGACATTTCCCTTTTGAGCTTTGCCTCTCAGGTGGTTCGTAATTCTATTAAATGTAATTATGATTCCACTAATGCCCCAGGGGAGCTGCATCTGGATCTGTTATGAGGAGGTACTGTTGGTTGTACCCTAGACTGTGCCTGAAGACGTCAAGGCCAGATTATTGGATTCCCCATTAGACAACCTGAATCTCTTTGACATTACTGCTGCTGAATTGTTTAAGACCCTTCCAGATAAGGCTAAAGTTATGCAGGATTTGAAACAAATCTTTGTCTCTAAATCACTGTTGCTTTTTATACATTGTGCATTCAATAAATATATTGGATGTTTGAGTTCCTGCTTTTTTCTGGTTTTAAGTCACTGTTGCAGTATTTCTGACATATGGGTTATCACCACTGACATCCGGCCAGGGTACCAAAGCTTTACCTTCCCGAGGCTGTATATCTGATACACAATCTCAGCTTATATGCATTTGGGTGTATAAATAGTTGTACGAGTAACAAAAATAAGAAAACGAACACAGGACCAGTGAAACTAGAAAACTAAAGTTTAATTAGCTCTTTCGCCTGCAATTACATGTGACTTCTTCAGATAAATCATACTGTTATATCACATCCTTTTATAGCCAGGCACCATCCCATGATCACAACAATTAAAATAAATAAACCTTGTAGATACACACATTTTTTACTATAATTTCCTTTATGTAAGTATACTATGGATTAAAAAAACATTTTAAGAAACTTGTAAAAATGTTTAACTAAGAAAAATTGTGGTATATGTTATTTAATACCACCATCTAGATACTTGAGCCATAAATACTACTTTAAAACCTAGAAATAAATCAACAGCACTGTTGAAGTACGTAAATTTCAACTAAAATCGTATGTGATTCCTATCACTCAACGCCATAATAAAACCATAAGCATTGCAGTCAAAAATAAAATTCAGCTTTCAATTTTAGATACCTAGAGAGAGAGAAGTGACATTGTTCAATCCAGGTGCATTCACCCTCAATTGTCACATAAATTCTTTGAATTCAAGGAACAATTCCTTGGGACCCCCCTTACTATTACTTTCGATCTAATCAGTTGCTGTAAATTTGAATCTATGATCTGTGTTCGAGTTGATATGCCCTGCCAACACATTCTTTAGATTACCTTTCTTGATGTTGTACATGTGTTGGTATATACAAACTTTGAAAGTCTTCTTGGTCTTACCTATGTAGAAACTATCACAGGTTTGGCATAGGGCAATATACACAACATGAGTACTATTACAATTCAATTTGTGAGTTAAAGAAATTGTACCATAGTCAGGAATGTTCACACTTTCAGTTTCCAATGCATTAACACATTGAGTGCAGTGGCCACATTTTACATTGTTTAACTTAGAGGCTCTCCTTCCCTTCCTTTTTACTGTATATAAAAAAAAAAAACTGTTGTGTTCGTTTAGTAGTGTAGAGATTTTTTTTGTCTGTCTGTATTGTGGTACTTGGATTGTGTGTAATGGTAGAGTTAGGTCCAAGGATACGAAAGTTTCTGGCTTCAAAAAGTGTGACTCATGCTGTCAGAAAATGTCTCTGACAGATGGGCACACTAGTGGCGTTTATTGTTTGGTCGCTGTTCACCTGCAGGATTCTTGTTCTATTTGCCACACCTTTAGTCCAAGTGTCCTGCAAGGGTACAAAAAAAATTAATCCTTCGGGGTTTATTGAAGCCTCAGGATTCACCGGCAAAGAGTTCTCAGCCAGTGAAATCCCCTAAATCTGTCAAACTGTTGGCTCCACCTTCGGAGCCGACTGCTGTACTGGAACAACCGAGTATGTCGGTTCCAGCTGGCACCGACAAGACAAACTCCTCCGTCGGCCTCATCAGATGTTTCAGAGCCGCCACAGAGCCATTAGATATTGAGGTCCCCTTCTTTAGAGTCCATCCACTTGGCGCCTCGGTCACCATTATTACAAAGTGAACGTAGCCACCATTCTTCACACTCCTCTCGATCCTCTAGGCTTTCGGATCATGATGTGGAGAGTGTAGTAAGTAGGTTGCTTAAGTCACAGGCACTAGCTAAATTACTATCCAGCCCACCTCAACAGGTATTGGCTCCAACCATCTCTATTTCCATTCCTCCTCCGACTCCATTGAGTTTGGAGCCAGAGGTCGTTGGTGTGCGGGTAGTGGAACTGTTGGCTCCAATCACCATCTCTCCTTCGGCTCCAATTACCTCAACTGTTCCTTCTATCGAGGAATCTGGACGCCAGGGCTCTCTCGTCGGTTCCGGGGGGGTGGCATCGGACCCTTGTCTGACCCCGTTCTCCCCCTCGGAGCTTCGGCGCAGGTGAGCTCAGCTCCAACATCGGCCTCGGAGCCGTCGTCCTCGGCGCAGAGCAAGATTCCTATTTCTTCAGAACCGGAGATTTCTCTGCCTCGAGGTCGAGATGCCTTTGAGGTCATGTGGAGTGTGCTGTCCTCCGAAACAGCTCCACTACCAGCTCCATCGGCTCCATCCCCCATAGTGTCTGTGCCAACCTCTGCTCCTCCTCCAGACCCCAAGCATAGGGAACTAATGCCCCAGGACACCCCATTGGGTGTTCCCTCTTCTTCGCAGGCCTCCCCTGATCACTCAGAGGATCCCCCTCGGAAGAAGAAGTGCAAGAGGAAGCATATTGACTCCCCTGAGTCTGTCACTTCAGATACAGACTTAGATGAATCGGAAGGGTCCCCGAGGTCCCCCTCTGAAGATGTTTCCTTTTCGGACATCCTTGAAATGCTTAAGCAGAGGGGGAACGGGACTTCCCTAGCCCCTACCGAGGATGAGTCTGTATTCCTAGACGCATTCGATTCCCGACCTTCCACCTCCTGGGTTTCTCCTCATTTCGACACACTCATGTCTGTGGTGTCTCAAAAGGCTTGGTCAGCTCCGGACATTGTGGAACCAACTCCTAGGAGACCTAACAAGTTTATTGCAGCCCCCCAGGATAAGCAATTCCTTTCCAAATTTGTGCTCATTGATGCCATGGTGGTAGCAGCAGCCACCAAGAAAGAGTTAGCAGAAACCTCTTCATCTGTTCATCCCCCTAACAAAGAGTCTCGGACGATGGACAGGTACAGAAAGCAAATGTTTGCTTCAGTGACCTTCTCGATGAGGTCCCTGAACTATCTGTGTCATTTTACTCATCTTCAAAGGAATCTCCTGAAAGAGCTTGGAGATGCCCTTCAACATCCTACAGCTGAGGGAGTACAAGCCAAAGTAGCTTCCCAGCTGGCGACTCTTAATTCCATAGTCAACTCCTCCATGAGGCTGATTTCTTATGCAGCCGATGGAGCGAGCAGAGCCGCTGGTACAGGTGTGGCCCCCAGGAGACATGCTTGGATGCGGCTGTGTCAGTTTGCGGAACCCTTTCAAGCGTCCTTCATCAGTACTCCCTTTGATGGCTCCTTTCTCTTTGGGCCTCAGGTGAAAGACACGTTGACCAAGTGTGAGCAAGAAGGCAAAACTCTCTGTGCCGTGGGAGTCTGTTTTTCCACTCCCTCTAGACCTTACCTCAAGGGTCAGAAGAGTGGGAAGATGTGGTTCTGGAAATCCCTGGGATCCTTGCCTGACACACATGGTGATTTTTCCTCCAGAGGCAGAGGGGGAAACAAGAATAACAGACGCCGCCCTCGTGGCAGAAGGGGTCCGCAGAACCAGGGTGACAGAGAATCCTTCTCTGGCAAGCCCTTCCAGCATCCCTGAAGGGTTGCCCGGTTGCTCACCTCTGGAGGCAGTCAGGGGAAGACTTTCGCTGTACCCAAAAGCCTGGCAAAATTTAACAAGAGACAGATGGGTACTATCCATTATATCTGGATTTTACAAAATTCCCTTCCATCAATCCCCCTTACAGTCAAAAAAGGCCTTTCCAGATGTTCCACCCAATCTGAGGGAGCAAGCAGTCATAGAAGTTTCAAAACTGCTAGAAAAAAGAGCCATTCAGAAAGTCCCCGCAGACCAGCTCAGATCCGGAACTTACTCAAGATTCTTTCTGGAACCAAAAAAGACAGGGGACCGGAGACCGATTCTGGATCTCAGCAGACTAAACAAATCTGTACAAAGAGAAAAGTTTCGGATGGTCACGCTACAGTCCATTCTACACTTTCTGGGTCAGGACAATTGGATGTGCTCAACAGATCTTCAGGACGCATACTACCATATCAAGATGGACAGACACTCCAGGAGATTTCTTTGCTTCCGGGTAGGGGCCAGTCATTACCAGTTCAGAGCTCTGCCCTTTGGTCTTACCTCTGCCCCCAGGGTGTTCACCAAGTGTATGGCAGTAGTCACGGCTCACCTGAGGTGTCAAGGATTCCAGGTGTTTCCATATCTAGACGACTGGCTCCTTACTGCTACCACCAGGCATCAACTCTTACAAGCGCGGTATTATACAATCACATCATGCACTCAACTAGGCATCACAATAAATTTCGAAAAATCTGCCTTGTTGCCCTGTGTGTCTATCACTTACATAGGAGCAGAATTAAACACAAGGGAAATGTTTGCAAGATTACCACTGGAAAGAGTTTCCACAATTCATCAACAAGTGTTAATCCTAATGCAGAGCAAAAGAATTCAAGTCAGATATGTCCTTTAAACTCTGGGCTCCATGGCAGCAGCCATTCTTCTGGTTCCATTAGCGCATTTCCACATGAGAATTCTTCAGTGGCTTCTTTTCACGCAGTGGTCCTTTCAGGAACTTCCCATGTCTCATATGATCCTGATTACAGAAACATGCAAAAGGCACCTGTCTTGGTGGATGGACTCCTCACTAGTGTCTCAGGGCAGACCTTTCATACAGCCTCCACCAGTAGCCACAGTGACCACGGACACCTCCCTGATAGGGTGGGGGGTATTATCTGGGCAGGACAGTCCAAGGCACTTGGCAACGTCACAAGTACCATCTGCACATCAGTGTCCTAGAAATGTGAGCCATGCTTCTGGCGTTGCAAGCCCTTCAAGACTGTCTTCCTTTGGGGATCATTGCAATTCAAACAGACAACATGTCAGTGGTGTGGTACATCAACAAACAGGGCAGAACCAGGTCCTACCCCCTGTGTCAAGAGGCACTCAGACTGTGGCAATGGGCGATTTCCTCCCAACATTTTCTGATTGCTACGCACATCCCTGGGAGATCCAACGTCATAGCGGACAGGCTCAGCAGAGCTATTCTCATGCCTTATGAGTGGTCTCTGAATCAGGAAGTTGCGGATCTTATCTTCCGCAAATGGGGACAGCCTTGCTGTGATCTGTTTGCCACCCTTCTCAACAGCAAATGCAGCAACTACTTCTCCCTTCTTCCGCTTCCAGGTCACATACCCAGAGACGCTCTAGTCCATGATTGGCCTCAGAGACTCCTTTATGCTTTTCCCCCATTTCCCCTAATACCAAGACTCATACAGAAAGCAAAATCGTTGGGTTTCAAAATGATCCTCATTGCCCCTTATTGGCCTCGATAGATATGGTTTCCATTCCTGCACCTCTACCTTGTCGATCAACCCTGGATTCTGGACCCGATTCCAGATCTTCTGATTCATCAATCAGGTGGGTTGCATTAATCCCTCCAAGCACTCCAGCTTACAGCTTGGTTACTCCACTTCCAGCCTTAGCCAGGCTTCCCGGTATCTCCCCAGCAGTCTGTGATATTATCCTTTCCTCACATAAGTCTACTACGAGAAAAACGTATGCTAGTAAATGGAAAAGGTTTTCTTACTGGGCAGAGTCTAGAAATGTAGATCCTTTCTCAGCCCCAGTCCATGAAATTCTTGAATTTCTAGCACAAGTTTTTCAGTCCGGTGCCGCTTCCGCTACTATTAGAATACAGTTAGCGGCCATTTCAAATTTTCATATCAGATTGTTGAATTCTAACATCATGTCTCATAAGCTCTGTAAGGCTTTTTTGAGAGGAACATCTCTTCTTAGACCTTCAGCGAGAGATCCCCCTCCTCCTTGGGATCTTAATTTAGTCTTAACTTCCTTAATTTTGCCTCCTTTTGAACCGGCAGCATCATGTTCACTTAGGTTTCTGTCTTGGAAGACACTTTTTGTGGTTGCTATCACTTCAGCTAGGCATGTCACAGAACTTCAAGCACTATGTGTTCGTCCTCCTTACCTGGTGTTTCACAAGGGCAGAGTTTCTCTGAGGACCAATCCATCCTTTCTTCCTAAAGTCTGCTCAGAGAACAATTTAAATCAATCCATAGATCTCCCAGTGTTCTTTCCCAATCACAGCAGCAAGGCAGAATACAAGCTCACCAACTGGATGTTCACAGACAATTGCGTTTTTACCTTTATAGACATAAAGAACTTTGTTTGTGTAGTAGTGTACTGTGTTTAGCCTAGGTAGAGTACTTAATCTAAGTAGTTACTGAGTAGTTAGGGAGTGTTTCGGATGGTTTCTTTGTGTGTTTCCAAACTTTGGTTTGTTTTGGACTTAGAGCAAGGGTTTTTCCCTAGGTTTGGCGATGTCAGATAAACCCTTGGGGTTTAAGAGAAGCTCCTCATGTGCTTGGAAAATGCGTATTTCTGACTCACATGAGGAGTGTCTGTATTGTCTTGGTGGCGAATACTTCGAGGTGAAGTGCGGCATTTGTGCCCCCTTCAACCCTAGAGCTCAGGTTGACTGCCAGAATAAGTTACTCATCAAAGGTTTGGTTAAGGGAGGCCCCTTGGTCACTGGTTCCCGGCCAAGGTGGGTTCCTCAGGGGCGAAGAAGAGGATTCCTGTGGAGGAGGCCCCTTCAAACATCTCAGGCTGTCGGATCCTAAGTCCTCGGGTCCAGCTCCAGCCAGGGCAGTTTTGGATCTGAAACTCTCGGGTCCCAGATTGTCCAGGGAGTCTACTCCTGGATCCAAAGGTTCGGATCCAACGCCTTCAAATCCGACTCCTTTGGCTCCCTCTACTGGATCCAGGACTCTGGATTCGAGACTTTCGGATACAAGGGTGGGAGCTGTGTCCACGGATCTGATCCTCTCGGATCCAAGAGATTCGAGGGCTGTTATCTCAGATCCTTTGTTGATGTTGGCTCTAAGTAGGATGGATTTGAGAGTCGTGCCGGAGCCGATTGTAGTGAAGGACCTTCCCTTGGATCCCTTGATTTCAGTGCAGGCGTTTTCCTCTCCTAGTAGGTCTCATTCTAGGGAGCACAAGAGAAGACCTTCAGGTTCCAGGCAGGACTCTCCCACCAGGTCCTCCATATCCTCCCGATCTTCCAGGACTGCTTTTCCTATGGATATGGACAGGATGATGCGGGTCTTCCTGTAAGCTCAGATGGAGTTGGGGCTTCTGGCTTCCGGCTTCCCTGGCCCACAGGTCGGGAATCCAGTCTCCCACTTCCATTTAACTGCTCCTCATCCGACCAGTAGCTTGGATTCCCAGGGACTGATGAGCGGGGCGGAGGCCAGGACAGTGTCGGGGTCCTGTTTGGGCCCTTCCCTAACGGGATCGACGGTGCTGTTCCTGCCCCCCCAGGACAGATCATCCCTCTGGTCACAGCTGTTGACCCGGGGTCCATGGGGTTGGATTTGGGTCCGGGGTTTTCTGACTGGTCTCTTCTCCTGGGTGCTTCGGCCTACGATAGCTCTGGCCCGATGCTGTCCAGTGGAGCGTGGGGCCAGGGGTGGTCTACCTTCTCTTCTGCTAAGGTATTATTGGCAGAAGAGGGGGACAGGACCTCCTCCAGTCCTTCCACTTTTTGGGTGACGGAATGTCCTTCTCTGCGATCTGAGCTGCCCCCCCCCACACCGTCATCCTACCCAGCCTCAGTATCTGAGTGGGCTGGGTCATTCTGCTTCTGGTCAGAACATCCAGCCTAGCCTCCAGGGGGTGCCTCCCCCTCAGGAGTCCCCTCCTCTTCTGAGTCTTCCACGCAGCCTCTGGTAGAGGAAGTTCCCAGGAAGAGGACATGTAAGAGGAGACATCTAGACTCCCCTATGAAGTCGTTAACCGAAGATACGGATGCTGATGAAGGGGACGGGTCCCTGAGATCTCCACCAGAGGACGTCTCCTTTGGAGACATACTCAAAATCCTCAAGGCGAAAGGCGGTTGGTCTGCCCAATCCCCATCCTCGGAAGGATACCGTATTTCTGGAGGCTTTCGGCATGGGCCCATCTACCTCTTGGGTGCCCCCCCCCACTCATCCTCTTATTAATCTCGAGGCCAGCAGGGCTTGGAAAGAGCCAGATACAAAGAAAGCAGACAAATTTCTCAGTCCCCCAGCGGATAAAACCTTCTGGTCCAAAGCAGTCCCTGTTGATGCTATTGTGCTGGCCACTGCCACCAAAAAGGAATTGGCAGAGCAGAGTTCTTCTGTCCACCCTCCCAATCACGAATCGAGAGCTCTGGACAGATTTGGAAAGCGAGTGTTCACCTTGGCTTCATTTAGCCTGTGAACATTAAATTATCTTGCTCATTTCACCGTCTCCAGAGGGATTTGATAAAGGAACTGTCTACTTCCCTCTCAGGGTCAATGTCTGAGGAGGAATTCAAGGTGATCTCTCCTATGCTGTCAACCCTTCATTCAGTTGTGAATTTGTCTATGAGGCTAATTTCCAATGCTGTGGAAGGGTCCTCATGGGCAGCGGGCTCAGGTATCTCCATTAGGCATCATACCTGGCTGCGCCTGAATGGGTTTGCAGAGGCCTTCAAAGATGTCGTTTATCAACGCCCCCTTTGATGGTTCCACTCTCTTTGGTCCCACTGTGAAAGAGACGTTTACCCGCAGTGAACAGGAATGGAAGACCTTGTCGGCCCTTGGGACTAGATTTTTTGCCCCTCAGAGATCCTTTTCTAAGACCCAGAAGGGGAGTAAGAAAATGTGATTTCAGTAGATGCAGTCTTTCTTCTTAGATGTTCAGGAGGATTCCCCTTCCAGGGGACGGGGAAGAGGTTTCAATGGTAGATGTCACCCTAGGGGCAGAGGAGGCCTACAATATCAAGGTTCCAGGGAACCCTTCTCTGAGAAACCTTTTCAGCATCCATGAGATGTTGCCTGACTGTCCTTCCCTGGAGGCAGTCGCAGGTCGGTTATCTTTGCACCCTCTAGCCTGGGCAAGCATTACAAATGATCAGTGGGTGCTAGCAATTATATCCAGCAGCTATTGCATTCACTTTTCGGAAGTTCCCCTGAAATCTCGAACCCTTCTAAACGTGCCACTCAGTCAGGAAGAGTTGGCCCGATAGGAGGTTGCGAGCCTTCTTCAGAAAAGAGCCACCCAAGAGGTCCCCACAGGGCAGAGAGGATCCAGAACTTACTCCCGCATCTTTTTAGTTCCAAAGAGAACAGGCGACCTATGTCCTATTCTGGACCTCAGTTGCATGAACCTGTTCGTACAGAAGTCAAAGTTTTGGATGGTCACTCTGCAGTCGATTGTGCCCCTTTTGCACAGCAACGACTGGATGTGCTCAGTGGACCTCCTGGACATGTACTACCATATAAAAGTGGCTCGACAGTCCAGGAGGTTTCTCTGCTTTCACTTGTGAGCTGATCATTTTCAGTTCAGGGCCCTGCCCTTTGGCCTCACTTCAGCCCCATGGGTGTTCACCAAATGCATGGCGGTGGTGGCAGCTCATCTCCGGCTGCAGGGAATCTAGGTTTTTCCCTATTTGGATGATTGGTTCCTGACGGCCTCTACAAAAGCATCAACTATTGGATAACATTCACACCTTACTCTCCCTGTGTCATCAGTTGGGAATTACAGTGAACATGGCCAAATCCTCTTTGATTCCAACCCAACGTCTGGAGTTCATAGGCACTCTGTTGGATGCCACCACACAGATCGCAGCCCTTCCTATTCGCCGGGCGTCTCTTATTTGTGTCCAGGTTCAGGTTCTGCTGGAGCAAACGTCCTCCGGCTTCACACATTCTCAGGGCTGTAGGGTCCATGGTGGCTGCCATTTACTTAGTACCAGTGGCGTGGTACCACATGAGAGTTCTTCAGTGGACCTTTGCAGTTCAGTGGTCAGCATTTCTGCATCCTCTATCATTCACCATTTGTCCCACCCCTGTGTGTCGAAAGCATCTTTTGTGGTGAATTCGATCACCGGACCTCCTAGTGAGCAGGTCGTTCGCGCCACCGATTCCTACTGCGATGGTCACCTCAGACGCTTTCCTACTAGGGTAGGGAGCACATTTCCAGGGACAGATGGTCCAAGAGACGTGGTCGCCGTCAGAGACCAATTGCACATCAATGTTCTGGAAATGAGGGCAATCCTTCTGTCATTGCAAGCCTTTCAGGATTGCCTCCCTCAGGGAACAATTGCAGTTTTATCGGACAACATGGCAGTTGTTTGTTATATCAACAGGCAAAGGGGCACATGTTTTAATCTGGTGGGTCACAAGGCCATGAGGTTCTGGGAATGGGCGCTGTCCACGGGGTGCTTTCTCATTGCAACGCACATTCCCGGAGTATCCAACGTGTTGGTAGACAAATTGAGCAGGGCTGTTTTGACCCCTCACGAGTTGTCCCTGAATCCAGTGGTGGCTCAACAGATCTTCCGTTGGTGGGTATTTCCGAGCCGTGATCTGTTTGCATCTCCTCTCAACCACAAAAGCAGCAACTTTTTTGCATTGATCCCCCCAAGGGGGAATCCCCCAGGAACGCGCTCACCCACGATTGACCTCTGGATCTCCTGTATGCCTTTTCTCCTTTGCCTTTAATTTCCAGAGTACATCAGAAAGCCAGATGCAAGAGTTAATTGATCCTCATTGCTCCCTTCTGGCCTCGGCAGGTGTGGTTCCCCCTTCTACAGTCTCACTTGAGGCATCCACCCTGGGTGCTCGATCCAATTCCGGATCTTTTGTCTCATCCGTCTCTGCTTCCACTCCCGAACCTTCAGACCCTGCGTCTGACAGCATGGTATGTCCACTTCCAGTGATTTTGGCTAAGTCCAGGCTAGTTTCACCCATAAAGGATATTATCCTTGCTTCCCAGAGCTCTTCCACTAGGAAGATTTATACCAGTAAATGGAAGAGGTTTTTGATTTGGGCAAAGAATAAGAATCTGGACCCCTTTTCAGCTTCCATTCCTGAGATACTTGTCTTTTTGACTTCTCTTTTTAAGGAAGGGGCCTGTTTCTCCATGATCAAGGTTCAAGTGGTAAGAATTTCAAATTTTTAGTGGTGATTCTACCTTTTCTTCCCGCCTCTGCAAGGCCTTTTTAAAAGGTGTTTTTCTCTTACGGCCTCCTGTGAAGCATCCATCTCCTCTGTGGGATTTATCTTTGGTGCTACAGGCATTGACGAAACCACCCTTCGAACCAACGACATCTTGCAATTTCAAATTTCTTTCTTGGAAGAAATCCTTTTTAGTGCCAGTAACTTCGGTAAAGAGAGTTTTGGAGCTGCAAGCTTTTACAATTAAGCTGCTCTACTTAGTTTTCCATAAGGACAGAATGTCTCTGAAACCAGATCCATCCTTTATGCCTAAAGTGGCCTCAACTACTAATCTTAATCAATGCATTAATCTTCCAGTATTTTTTCCTAACTATACCAATAAAGGGGAGTATATCCTGCACACCTTAGACATTCATTGTCAACTTCATTTTTATTTGCATAGAATTCAGGAGTTTAGACATTCAGACCAGTTGTTGTAGCCTTTTCTATGAATAGAAAGGGCAGAGGAATTTCGAAAGTCATTGTCTCCCACTGGATTTCGCAATATATTTCCTTCATTTACTCTTCAGAAGGTGTTCATTTATCTGCATCAATAAGGGCTCATTCCACCAGAGCAATTTCTACCTCAACTGCATTTGCAGATCATCAGTCTTTGGATGACATTTGTGCAGCAGCAACATGGTCTTCTCCTCACACATTCATTTCCCACTATAAATTGGATTTGGTTTCTAGAGCAAGGGCTTCCTTTGACTCCATGGATGTCCTTCAAGGATGCATCTGCAGTCATCACATATGGGTTGTCCTGCCTCAGGCAGCCCTTCGGTCGGCTGGATTCCAAAGTCTGGGTCCGGCGTCGGCTGATGTCGCCCTTTCCTCGACGTCAGAGTGCCTGGGGTATAAAAGCGTCAGCCGACGCCATCTTCCTCAGTCTTTCTTGCCGCATGGTGCTCGAAGCAGAAGCAGTTCGCAAGTGCCGGTCGGCCAGCTCCTGTAATTCAGCTACCGAAGACTTCAAAAGCTAAGTACCCCATTGGGGACTCTTTCTTGCCTCAGCCGATGTCAGATAAAATTAATAATTGCTTAACTTGTGGGAAACAAATACCTCATAAGGATTTCCACTCTTACTGCCTCCCCTGCCTAGGCCCAGACCACGACGTCTCGGCCTGTTCAGCCTGTGCTTCCTTCAACCGACGCACTCTTAGACGTCGGGCGGAGTTTGCAGAGGAATTGTTTGGGGCTAGTTTTGCTTATAATATGCCGTCGGAGACTCCGACTTCCCATTTAATTAAAAAATGGAAGGACAAGGACCGACACACGCGGACCGCGGTTTTGGCTGAAACCACGGCCAGGCCTACCGCGAGTGTCTCGGTCTCGGCTGAAACCGAGTCCTTGGTACTTCCCTCCTCCGAAACCGCTCAACCAACAACCTCGGCCCCGGAGGCCCCTGTTGAGTCGGTTATTGAATTTCCTTCAGAAACTGGTGTTTTGGAAACTTCTGACACCATTCCTCTTGACAAACCTACACCAGCACGTGGTGCAGCCAGGCCTCCTGCATCCATGTCCATAAAGGCATTCACCAGGGCTAAAGCTGCTAAACATACAAAAACTATGCCTCCCAGGGTTATTCCTCAGGGACCCACTACAGGTTCTCAGTTTCTAAGTTTAGCAGAGGACCTAATTTCCTTAATTAGGGGCTCTCAGTCCCATCCGGACAGGGGCTCTCAACCTCCTCCAGACAAAAGGCCCAGGGTTGAGCTCTCTGATCCCCACTCCTCAGAGGAGGCCTCTGATGGCTCTGCTCTCTCGGACTACCAGGAGGAGGCCTTTTTGGCCTACGAGGATTCTGATGCAGAGGAATCTATCCCCTCGGCCTCCCCTCCTGAAGAACTTTCCTTCGGGGAGACCCTGCACACTATGAGAGAGCATTTCAAATGGCAGGGCCAGGAATTCTCTGATTCCAGGAAGAGATTAAGAACTTTTCTGCATTTACCTCAGCATAGACCTTTGGCTATTCCTCCTGTTTTGAATGTCATTGATGATGTGTACTCTGAGTCTAGCATAACCCCTGACACTCTTCCTCCGGCCCCTGTCAAACCCGATAGGTACTACAGGGTCCCGGACTCACATCACTTTCTTTACAAGGCCCATTCTGCTGCTCCAGAAACTATTTCCCAGGGCCCTAAAGGGGTTGCAGCTACCTCTGCTAAAAATCCAGTCCCCTCTGAAAGGGAGTCCAGGGCTTTAGAGAGATGGGGTAAAAAAGTGTATACTTCTGCTACTCTTTCTATGAGGGCATTAAATTGTCAATTTCATATGATACAGTACCAAGAGTATTTGTTAGATGAATTGCATAAGAAACTGTCTTCACCTGAACCCCTAGATTGCAAACCACTTCAGGATCTGGTACATAACTCCCAGCAGGTTAGCAACCATTTCTTGCAGTGTGGTTATGATGCATTGGAAGCTTCATGTAGGTCAGCTATGACTGGTGCAGTCATACGTAGGCATGCTTGGCTGAAGGAACAATCTCTGCCAGACCATGTTAAAGCTAAGCTTCTGGATGCTCCACTGGAGAAGCAAAGGTTATTTGGCTCCACTGCTCAGGAGGTCTTAAAGAAAGTTGAGGAAAAGGCAAAATCTGTACAAACAGTCAAAGATTTTCTACAAGTACAACCGCCAAGATTCAGCAGAAATTGGCCTGCCAAGAATTGGTCCTTTCCGGACACAGAAAGATTTCAGAGAGGCAGAAACAGGCGTGCCAGAGGTAGAGGGCAAGCTAGAGGCTCCTACAGAGGACGTCAATGGCAGCCTCCCAACCAGAGAGGTAGTGCAGGACCTGCAACTGCTGCACAAGGATCGTGCCAGGAAAGGACAATATACTGGCGGACAGTTTAAGCAGAAACATCATAGATGCACACGAGTGGATGCTGCACCCACACATCTTCTTTCAGATAACACAATTATGGGGGAGGCCGGACATAGATCTCTTTGCCTCCCCCCACAATCATCAGCTGAAGAAATTCTGCTCAAGGACATACCACCCACAAGCATGGAAAGTGGACGCCCTGTCCTTCAGCTGGAGAACTCTAACAGTGTATGCTTTTCCACCTCTTCCATTAATGACCAAGGTCTTACTGAAGATCAGGACAGAGCAGCCAAAAGTGATTCTGATAGCTCCAGACTGGCCAAGACAGCACTGGTACCCACTGTTAAAGAGCATGTCACGCACGAAACCATGGCCTCTTCCACTATGGCCACTTCTCCTGACACAACACAATTTCAAAACTCTGCATTCCAACCTGAAGACATTGCAACTAACAGCCTGGAAAATACCTTGATTCCTCCACAGGACAAGCTATCCAAGAGAGTGAAGGATATCATCATGGAAGCCCGCCGGCCTTCCACAAGGAAGGCATATTCAGCAAAATGGAAAAGGTTTCACACTTGGAACACCACAAAGGGCCTAGATGCGACAGTGATGAACATGGCACATATTCTGGAATACTTGGCAGAAATGCCCCACAATGGCCTGTCTTACTCTTCCATTAAAATTCATGCTTCAGCAATTTCAGCAGAGTATAATACTGATCCACCTGTCTTCTCTCATCCTCTCCTAAGGCAGTTTCTAAGAGGAATTAAAAACATCAATCCTCCAAGGAAACCACCAGTGCCTACTTGGGACCTTAACTTTGTGTTGGAAAAACTAACACTACCCCCCTTTGAACCAGCAGCATCTGCAGAACCACAGTTCCTGTCTTGGAAGACTGCCTTCCTTCTGGCCATAACCTCAGCAAGAAGAGTATCTGCGTTACAGGCCCTCATGGCAGTACAGCCATTTCTTATTTTTCATCAGGACAGAGTTTCATTGAGAACCAATCCTTCATTTATTCCAAAGGTGGTATCCAGGGACTCATTAAACCACGCTATTCACCTGCCTACCTTCTTTCCAAATCCACAAAACAAAGGGGAAAAACTTCTGCACACCCTGGACATACACAGGCAGTTGCGCTACTACTTGGACAGAACTAAAAGTTGCAGAAAAACTGACCAGCTGTTTGTAGCATATGCTGCTGGTGCACAAGGAAAAGCAATTTCCAAACAGACAGTTTCAAAATGGATAGGGAATTGCATTCATTTTTGTTACTCCTTTCATGGAAAGACTGTGCCAGCTAACATTAGACTTCATTCCACCAGAGCTACAGCCACCTCCACAGCCTTCTTAAGAGGGGTGGCTACCAAGGACATTTTAGAAGCTGCTACATGGAGCTCCGCGCATACATTTTCCAAGCATTACAATTTACCTTTATATTCCAGATCCAGAGCAGGCTTTGCTACGGCAGTCCTGCAGGGAATTTTAGCTACACCATCTCTTACATAGATCCTCCACCCCCAGATTGGCTATGGTATTCTACCCATATGTGATGACTGCAGATGCATCCTTGAAGGACATAGTACAGTTTTGTACCTACCATAAATGTAGATGTCCAATAGGTATGCATCTGCAGTCAGGTTTACCCACCCTCCTTCCCCTCTGTGGTATTTCTTGGGTTCTTATTCCTCTCATAGCTAGCTGGGGTTATCTATTATGGTGTATTTGTTTTATATACATATATTTTTATATATTTCTGAAAATGTTTGGAATTTATTGCATTTCTCCAAATTTTAGCCTTCCTTAGAGGGCACCTGGCATCTGGGGCAAGAAAATCTGAGGAAGATGGCGTCGGCTGACGCTTTTATACCCCAGGCGCTCTGACGTCAGGGAAAGGGCGACATCAGCCGACGCCGGACCCAGACTTTGGAATCCGGCCGACCGAAGGGCTGCCTGAGGCAGGACAACCCATATGTGATGACTGCAGATGCATACCTATCGGACATCTACATTTATGGTAGGTACAAAACTGTACTTTCTTCAGCATCTAACCTTCCTTGAGGTCTCCCAGGATTTAGATAGCTGGGGACTCTGACCCTAACGTGAGGAATAGTGACTAGATAACATCAAATTTATAGTTATGTACTTACCATAACTTGGCATCTGTGTTATCTGTAGTCACCGTTCATCATGGTCCCACCCACCAGCCCCCTTCCTTAAAGATTAGTTGGATTATGGTGGTTCTGTTTTGCTGTTAGTGTTTTGGTCTGTCTTCTTTCCTTATGCAAACTTGAACTGAGGGATTAGAGGGCAGCAGAGCATTATGGGAGGGGAGGAGCTTGAGCTAAACTATTTGTGTCTGCCGGCTTGGATCCAGTAGTGGATCCAAGATCCTAACATGATGAATGGTGACTGCAGATAACACAGATGCCAAGTTATGGTAAGTACATAACTATAATTTTTGTGCTTCAGCCATGTCAAGTAAAGCAGGAAATGACAGCAGTGCTTACCTTAGTCTCATCACAGAGTATTTTGGGTGTTAGAGAGATGTAGGATTTAGATTGTACAGTTGTGGAAAAGATTTCTACCACAAACACAGCAGAGTTTCCCACCACAGTTTAGAGAGGTACAAGTTCTCCACTGTTCCCCATGCCATCCATTTTTGCAACCTGCTGATGAAAAATCTGTTTAATGCCACTTTATATCAGGATTGAGGACCTGTTTAGTTCACAAGTGTATGAACTAGGCTAAGGACCACCAGAGCCTTTATAAGCCTAGCCACGTAACTCAACCAAATTGTGTCCTCATGTAACATTGGTGTCTCTTCAGAGGTTTATGTTAGTTATTAGGTTGCTAAAGGTTTAGTGGGGGGGGGGGGGGGTATGTTACTTAGGAAATATTTACTGTCAGCGATAAGGGAGTCAGACCAGGGGTGAATTTTCAATTTTCCCATCCAGTGGTTAAAGTTACTTTTTTGCTTGTTTGTTTTTTTTTTTTAAACACCTTTATTGAATTATCACTTGTGACATAGGCAAATTTATATTTATATAAAAGTAATGAAATTGCATTAACATGTTCATATTTACAAACATTGTACTTCACATATATTGGCATATATCATATAACCTGAGCAACATTACACACAGTTTTCAATTCCTGGCTTTTTTTAAACAAGAAACATACTTACAACATAGGCAATCATACAGCTATATAAATAAAAACAAACCACACAGACACAATCCTAGTTGTAAGCATTTTACATCACAAACCATAATGACACACTCCCAGTTGCAAACATTATACATCACTTATAATCTACCCAATCATTTTCAGTCAGACATTAAATAGCTCATTTGAGTCTCACCTTCTTTTAAACCTCATGGTCAGAGCTACTTTTGAATAGGGTTAGGGCTGGTTTCTGCCTCACATGGATAGGGAGCCTATTCCAGAATGTTTGATCCTTTGAGACACATATTCTAGTCATCCGTCAGCACGTTTTGTTTATGTCACAAAGTTTAAATCCTTGGATCTAGTGATCTGGTGCTGTTGTTATGTGGATGTGCAAAAGGTCCATCAGGGCTGGATCTGAGGATGCCTTCTATGCCAGGCATAGATTGCCTCTCAGTAACTTGGAAGAGACTGAGTATACAGACAGGACTTTAAAACAATCTGTATAGGACAGTCTGTTAATACCCTGGATTCTCTTGATGAGGAACCTCTTTGGGTCTTCCAGCTGTTGCTAATGCCTGGTCAGTTACATGTTGAAGGGGGTTTTATACTATAACTTCTTGGACATGGATGCCATACACTTACTTATAAGTTAGGTGACATAGAATGATTTTCTTACTTCCTTCACTATGTGTCAGTCAAAGGCTAGATTACTGTCTACACATGTTCCCAGATCCCTAATTACTGAGTCAGTTTTTAGGAGTGCCTTATTCCTGGAGTAATTAACTTGGGTGGCCCTTTTCCTAAAAGACACTATAACGCACTTCTTGGCATTGAATTTTAATGTGTAGCTGTGGCATTAGTCATTTGTCTGTGTTAGACCCTCTTGCGGGATGTTAGTGTCATGGGGGAACTATGATAGTTGCCAGTTTGCAGTCTTCTGCAAATTTGGTGAGCCACAGTCCCTTGATATTAGCCTTGACCTTCAAGACATAGATAGTAAACAGGAGTGGGCCCATCACTGAGACCTGAGGTACTTCGCTGTTGTCCATTCTCTTGGTGGAGGTGGTCTCAACAATCCTGATTTCTTGGATCCTATCTGTGAGCCAGCTGGCAATCCAGTGAATTATGTATGGATTTATGCTTAGTTCAGTGGTTTGTCAACAATACCAGAGTAGGGTGTTGTATCAAATGCCTTAGCCAGGTCTAGTTAGGCAGTATTCACCATTTTCCCCTCATTCATTGCGTTGGTCACCCTCTCAAAGTCTGCTGGGTTTGACAAAACAAAACTGGGATGGGTTCAGTGTCTGTAGGTAGCCAGTGACTTTTTTAATTTCTCCAAATCTTTTGGGTTTCTAATACCATGATGGAAATGGACCCCATTCCTAAGTCAAAGTATGATTAAAGTCCATGAAATTAGTATTGTTTCACTCTTTGATGTTAACCAAAAGTGCTCTTCACGGCACCTGCAGTGTGCCCAGTAATGACTCCTTCTGCAATTTGTACAGTGTTACATGAATTGGTAACATATCTAAATACGATTGTAAATTATTTTTTATAAGACCAGTTGCTCGTACTATTGGAACTGTCTGGGTATCTTTCTTCCACATGGCTCTTGTTTCTGCCTGCAGATCAAGGTATTTTATGACTTTGTGTCTCTCTGTACGCAAGACACTGTAGTCACTAGGTGTGGCGATTTCAATGATCAATGCTACTTTTGTCTTCTTTTCTTGGGCCACTATATCCAGTTTTGTAGCATTTATCTTTTGGATTGTTGGTATTGGGTGATCCCATGTGATGTAAACTTCATCATTTTCTATGATTCTGTGTGGCTTATGTTTCCAGTGTTTTTCAGCCACTTCGATACCATAATGTTTGCACAATCTCGCCACATTATGATGCCTTTCAGTATACACTCCCTCTGCCATTAGAGAGTTGCAACCAGCATTAAGGTGTGTGACTGTTTGCAATTCGGTTCCACAAAACCTACATATGTCTGTTACTCCCACATGTTCCATGGACTTAGTAATCCGGCGTGTACATAGCCCACTATCTTGGGCTGCCAATATTAACCTTTCATTTCTTGATGTAAATTCACCTCTCCTTTACCATTCCTGCGTTCTTTCTTGACCAACATGATGCTCTTCCAGAAGTTTTCTATACTTGCAACTATATTTATGTTTTTTTCCACATTTCTTGCTTTCTCATCTGGTCCTTCACCTTATATTCTTTCTTTTCTTTTTTAGCACATTCAGTTGTTGCCTGGTTTTTATCCACTTCTGGTTTGATTTCCATTCCTGCTTGACGTCAATATGCGTCTGCTAAATTAAGCAGAGATGTCATCTTAGATTTATTCCCCTCATGTTTCAAAACTTTCACCACATTTAGATCTTGTGAGGTCAGTAGATATGTGTGGAGTCCCACGATTGCAGATCTATACATGTAATCAATTTCAAGGGGGCCCATCCCTCCTTCAGAATGGGGAATATATAATCTTGGTATACACTGATTTTTATAAATCATTTGGTGAGTATGAAGCATCCTTCTCGTTTTAATATCCAATCTATCCAACACTTTTTGGGCCAGTCAATGACTCCAAAACTATAAGTTAGGACAGGAAGAGCAAATTGATTTATAGCTTGGATCTTGTTCCTAGGTGCCAATTCTGTTTTCAGGATTAATTTAAGTCTTCTAAAGTACTCCTTACTAAGCTTTATTCGCATTTGTTCGTGTTTTATTGCTGATCCTTCATCAATTTCCAAGTATTTATACACCCCCTCTTGCTCAATTCTTTTATATCACATTCTTGTCCCAAACTGATGTTTTCCTGATGCTGCAATTTTCCTTTTTTAAAGGTTGCTTTTGCACATTTATCAAGAACAAATGACATTCCAATATCATCTGAAAAAGTTTTGACAACCTGCAGCTGTGCTTTCAGTTCCTCATCTGATGAGCTATACAATTTTAAATCATCGACAAAGAGAAGATGAGAAATCATTAGACTTTGTTGTTTTCTAGAAGCCAAATTATAGCCATGACCTAAGCTGTTAAGTAAACAGCTTAATGGATTAATGGCAAGGCAAAATAGCAACGGTGACAGGGAGTCACCCTGGAATATCCCACTTTGGATTTTTATCCCTGGGATAATAATCTGTCCTTTATCATGGCTTAATTGCAAAGTGGCCTGCCACTGTTTCATGGTTACTGTAATGTAATCAATCAGTGTAGGATGTACCTTATACATTTTTAAGCACTGTTTTATCCATGAATGTGGGATACTATCAAATGCTTTTTTATAGTCAATCCATGCCATACTTAGATTCTTCCCTTTCTTACAGTTCTCCAGTATAACTTTATTTAACAACAAATGATCCTTTGTTCCATATGACTTTCTTTATTGCCCTTTTGTTCTACTGCCATAATTGAGTTTTCTTCTAAATGACTATAAACTCTGTCTGTGTCAATCCTTGTGTATAGTTTATATATCGTCGGAAGACAAATTATTGGTCTATAATTTTTAGGGTAGCTTGCAGGTTCACTCTTAAGTAAGAGCATTGTTTTTCCTGTTGTTAATCAGTGCGGTGTCTATTCGGGGTGTGCATATAAATAGTTCTTACTCATGGCTAGATCCTCGTGTAAAGAAGTTAATACTTTAAGCCAAAAGTTAAGTACTGCATCTGGGCCTGGGATTTTCCAATTAGAGGCTTTTCTCAACTTTGTTTCAATCTCTCTGGCTGTTATTTCATCCCATTTCATATCATGTACCTTTAAACTTCTTATTCTTTCTTTTATTTCTTCTATCCATTTAGCACCTTTGTTATGTTCCACAGGATCTTCATAGATACTTGTCCAAAATGTATCTACTTCCTCTTTTTTCGGTGGTCTACCAATTCCTTTTACCTTATTTCCCAATTCTCTATAAAACGTTTTTGGGTCATCAGTAAATTGCTTATTTTGTGCTTTTCCCTTATATTTATCTTCGTATCTTCTGAGTCTTTCCGCCTGTTTTGAAATTCTTAGCTTGTTATCTCCATTAGTCCATAATAGATCCTGGTCTGTTCTAATACTGCACATTGCTTTTATCACATCTATCTTTCTTAATATTTTTGTTGATCTGTTCCCTCTTCTATAATCTTCTGACAATGACACTTCTTGTCTTAGCTGCTTTATAGTTTACTGAAAATTCTGGGCTTTTTACATAATAGTAACAGTACATAATTTCTTTCTTATCCTCAATAGTCCACTCTGTCGTCTTTATGGCTCTTCTTTGGCCAATCAGTTTTTGTCATTTTTGTGGACTACTACTTCCTTCTACAACAGGGTGGGCATCCTCCCCCTGAGCCTGGCCTGGCCCCATTGTAGGATTGTTTCCATATTTTGAGGATTCTACACTGTCATTTTTTCCAGTTCTGGCACCAGTGCGCCTACCAGGATTGGGCTCTTTTTTATCCTGGGTCTTGTGCACCCAGCTATCTTTTTTATTTTTGATTTACTTCTGTCCATGATATATGCTATATAAATACAGTCTATATATCAGTGTTGCCTTAGTGAGATTTTATGAAAAACAGGGTCCACCTCATAAAGGTATTCACCAAGACTTGAGGATGAATTCAGTTTCAGCACTACTACGCTCCTTTGCTTGCTGAATTTTCATCTCTCCATCAGGACCCCATCAAGACCAGTGTCTTTGTGATCATTTTCATGATAATTCATTCCATGGTTTTACATATTAAGACTAGCCAGAAAATTGGGTCTGTAGTTTCCAGGGTCAGTTCATGGTCCACCCTTGTAAAGAGGGATAAAAGTTGCAATGCTCTATTCATGTGGTACATAGCCTTTTTTGAGGCTGTAGTTGAAAAGTGACTCAAGTGGTCCCGATAAGTCATGTTTCAAGCTGTTTAGGAGATAATTCAGGATATTTTCTGGGCCCATTGTGGCTGTGTCGTTGTCCATAACAGGTGCCACCATGACCTACTCCCTGCTAATAACTGGAGGGGTTATGCTAGTAAGGATTTCACAGAGGAGAGGGGGAGTGAAGCTAGAGCTGAATTTGTCAGCCATTCAGCAGATTCACTGCATCACCTGGTGAAGGTGGTATCATTTACCACAAGTGTAGCACACACTGCTGTGTGTTACTTTTAAGGTTTTGGTTATAGCTGTAGAAGGCCTTGTGGTTGTCTTTAGCCTGAAAGACTATTTTGACCTTGTAATTGGCCTTGTTGCATTTAATTAGTCCTCTTAGTTTCCTCTTTAGTTTAGTCAGCTCTTGCCATCATGAGAGTTGCTTTTTCTGATTTTGGACATGACTTTTTTCCATTTTATATACTCTGTTAAGGTTAGGTTTCCATCAGTGTGGTTTATTTTTGGGGTTTGTTTTACACTTACGTCTGGTAGGTACAGCATCCTTTATGCAGCCATTTACGTAGTTGTACGGGGTTTCTATGAACAATTCTGCATAGGTTGCTGTGAACTCAAGGTTTGGAGAGACGTTACGTTTTGTCAGACTTTCACTTAATAGGATGTAGTGTGCTTTAGACTAGTTCTTAACTTTAATTTGTTTTGCTGCATTTTCTGTTGATTTTTATTTGGAAGGAGACATCTTTTTGATCAACCTTCACAAATGAAAACATGACATGGGGTGGAGGGGTGGGGGTGGGTTGCAGCTCTGTCCGATATTGGTGAATACTAGGTCAAGTATGTTTGAATCTCTGGCTGGAGTTTGCACTATCTGATCAAGAGTATTTATGGTAATAAAGTCTAAGAAGTATTGTACATGAAAGTTGGAGGCAGTGTGTGTTTCTCAGTATACAGAGGGGTAATTGAAGTCTGTCATGAATAAGGTATTTGGCTGGATGCTGAGTGCCCCCAGCAGGTCTAGGTACAAGTTTTGGGATTTTTGGGGCATTGATGGTGACTTGTAGCTAGGATATGGTAAGGGACTTTACCTATGGTGATTTGCACATGGATGAACTTCAGGGCACCATCCTGTTTGACCAACCTAGAGGTATACATATTGCTAATGTCGATTGAGACACCTCTACGTTTAGTTCCTGTCTTTGCGGCTGATGGGCTAAATGTGTGAGTGCACTGAGTGCAGGTCAGTTTTACTCTCACCTCAAAACCTCTAAAGCTAGCTATGAAGGCAGAATTGTGGCAGACATTAAAAACAACCACAAAGCCTTATACAGTTATATTAAGAATCTCCATGGCAATACCCAGATTTGCTCTGAGTTACTGCACAATGGTACCGCCTATACTGAGTCAACAGATATTGCCAGCATACTGGCTGACAGATTCATTGCCAACTTTACCCCTCTCTCCCCCCCTAAAGGACCAATCACAATAATGGAAGAATGCCAGGCACCCAGCATTACTGCAGCACAGGTTAAAGCTGCATTGTCCAAGGCCAAGAATAATGCTTCCATGGGACCTGACAATATCCCTGGCTGTGTTCTACATGAACTACAAAGTGAACTGGCACCACACCTGTGTGCCCTGTTCAGTCACAGCCTCACCTCAGACTTTGTCCCTACAGAATGGTGCACTGTTACAGTCATCCCTCTCCATAAAAGGGGAGTGACTACAGACCCTGGGAATTATCACCCCATTAGCTTGACAAGTCTGATATATAAGGCTATGGAGTGCATCATCTTGTACCTAATTAACAAGGATATAGGGAATCTCTAAACTCAGGATCACATGCAATTTGGTTTTGTGAAGGGTAGATCATGCCTGCTCAACCTGGTTGACTTCTTGAGTCAGTCACCAGAGCTGTGGATGAGGGCAAGGCAGTTCATACAGCCTACCTCGATCTAGGCAAGGCATTTGATACCGTTCCTCACTCAGGAATTATTGATAGACTCACCAAACTAGGTATCAACCCCTATATCACTAGGTGGGTTGCAAATTGGCTCACAGATAGAACCCACAGTGTGAAAGTAGCAGACTCCAAGTCAGACTGCTGACCAGTCACGAGTGGAGCCCCACAGGGATCGGTCCTGGGTCCTCTCCTGTTTGGCATCTAGTTCTCAAAAGTCCAGGCCAACACAGAGGGACTCTGGCTGACCAAGTTCACCAATGATTGCAAGCTGGGAGCCATTATTAACTCCCCAAGTGGTGTAGACATCCTACAGGCCTCACTGAGACCAACGACTGGTGTCGAAACCATGGCCTTAAGCTTAATGACAAAAAATGCATTGTCATTCCCTTTGGGAAAAACTCAGTTCCCACTAATTACCACATTAACGGTAGCCTACTGAACACTGACAGTGTTATAAGAGATCTGGGGACACAGGTTGACAGCAACCTCTCCTTCGACCACCATATTGCCACTGTGGTCAGAAAATCCTTCTGTGTGGCACATCTCATTACCAAGTGTTTTGCATCCAGGAAGAAAGAGGTCATCATCTCTCTATACTCTTCCCTCATTAGACCAGTCATCGAGTATAATGCTCCATTTGGCATGTACCTCACTAAACACCTGCAACAGCTGGAAAGGCCACAGAATTACCTCACAAAGAGGATCCTAGGCCTTAAACACATGCCCTACATGGACAGACTAAAAAAACTCCAGCTTTTCTCTGTCTCATATTGTCTATTAAGAGGCAATCTCTGCTTGACCTATAAAGCCATGTCTGACCCGGCCCTGTTAGAAATGTTACACCTAAAGAAATCCCAGTCCCTCCACACCACATGCTCCAGGGACCTCAACCTCATTATCACAATCAGTAGAACATGCTGGAGGGACAGGTTCATAACCCAGAGACTGCCCATGCTGTGGAATAAACTTCCCATACATATCAAGCAGAGCACCTTACTGGCCCTTTTCAAGAGAAATCTTGATGAGTGGATGGGAAATAGAAAGTTCACCCCGGGAATCACTCCAGTGGCTCTACTTGATAGAGGCACCGGGAACTAATGGGGGCATGAAGCCAGGGCACTTCTATGGGCTAGGCTTGTAAAGGCTCCAGGGTTGTTGGCCTAGTACACACCTGTGAATCTATGAACCTATGTATGCCTATATTGATACTCATGAAGGCTCAAAATAAGAAAAGAAAATGTAAGATCAGTCCTTCTGTTTTATCTTTTGATTGTGAGGAATGTCTTCATTCAACAATGGAACATTCTCTTCAGTATGCTAATTCTAACTATAAGGGCAGTCATGTAGTTCTGCAGCTTAATAAATTACTTTTAATGAACTGAAAAGGCTGTTAAGAGATTTGTATAACTGGCCTTTCACAGCACTGTTTTGACCGACAACACATTACTTAGAAAATATCATTTATCAGACTCTAGGACAAGGATTCCTCCTTTGTTTAAAACTTTTGAGGATTCTTGGGAGTTAACAGTTGTCAGTCTGCTGATTATATACAAACATTCAAAAGAGAGATCAGAATTTTGTAATAATTTGAAAGTTGACACTACAAGCTTAGCTTCATTTATAACAGCTACAGTGGATATAAAAAGTCTACACACTCCTGTTAAAATGCCAGATTTTTGTGATATTAAAAAAAATGAGACAGCAATAAATCATTTCAAAACTTTTCCCAACTTTAATGTGACCTATGATCTGTGCAATTCGGTTGAAAAACAAACATATCTGTTTGGGGAAAAAAATATAAAAAATAAAAAATGTACAATAAGCTGGTTGCATAAGTGTGCACACCCTTAAACTAATACTTTGTTGAAGCACCTTTTGATTTAATTACAACATTCAGTCTTCTTGGGTAGGATTCTGTCAGCATGGCACATCTTGACTTGGCAATATTTGCACACTCTTTCTTGCAAAAGCGCTCCAAATCTGTCAGATTGTGAGGGCATCTCCTGTGCACAGTCCTCTTCAGGTCAACCCACAGATTTTCTATTGGATTTAAGTCGGAGCTCTGGTTGGGCCATTCCAAAACTTTAATTTTCTTCTGGTGAAACCATTCTTTTGTTGATTTGTATGTATGCTTGTGGTCATTGTTGTGTTGAAAGGTGAAATTTCTCTTCATTTTCAGCTTTCTAGCAGACATCTGAAGGTTTTGGGCCAAAGGTGACTGCTATTTGGAACTGTTCATAATTCTCTCCACCTTGACTAAAGCCCCAGTTCCAGCTGAAGTAAAGCAACCCCAAAGCATGATACTGCCATCACCATGCTTCACCGTGGGGATAGTGTTCTTTTGGTGATGTGTTGTTTTTGTGGCAAACGTACCATTTGGAATTGTTGCCAAAAATTCAACCTTGGTCTCATCAGACCATAACATATTTTCCCACATGCTTTTGGGAGACTTGATGTATTCTTTTGCAAATTTTAGCCTGACCTGGATGTTTTTCTTTGTAAGAAAGGCTTCCATCTTGCAACCCTACCCCATAGCCCAGACATGTGGAGAACACGGGAGATATTTGTCACATTTAGTACACAACCGGCACTTGCCAGAAATTCCTGCAGCTCCTTCAGTGTTGCTGTAGGTCTCTTGGCAGCCTCCCTGACCAGTTTTCGTCTTGTTTCATCAATTTTGGGTGGACATCCACTTCTTTGCAACATCACTGTTGTCTCATATTTCTTCACTTTTTGATGACTGTTTTCACTGTGTTCCATGGCATATCCAGTGTTGTGAAATTTTTTTGTACCCTTCTCCTGACTGATACTGTTCAACAATGAGATCCTTTTGATGCTTTGTAAACTCTCTGTGAACCATGGCTTTTGCTGTAGCAGGCAACTGAGTAAATGTCAGGAAAATCCTACTAGGACAGGTGAACTTTATTTGGGGTTAATCAGAGTCTCTTTAATTGATGGCAGGTGTGTACCCAAGAAGACTGAATGCTGTAATTAAATCAAAAGGTGCTTCAACAAAGTATTAGTTTAAGGGTGTGCGCACTTATGCAACCAGCTTATTGCACGTTTATTTTTTTATATTTTTCCCCAACAGATCTGTTTGTTTTTCAGTTGAATTGTACAGGTTATAGGTCACATTAAAGGTGGGAAAAGTTTTGAAATGATTTATTATGGTCTCATTTTTTTTATATCACAAAAACCTGGCATTTTAACAGGATTGTGTACACTTTTTATATCCACTGTATATTCTGAAGACCCATTCTAGTTGGTACGTTACCCTTTGAAAGTAGACAAGGTTGCTGGATAGATTTTGAAAGTTAGGTTATATTTCAAGTATGTTGGCAATAAAAGCTGTGCATTGTTTGGCACCCACTGTTTCCTAAGACTCTAATAATAGAGCAGATGCAGGACACTATACACTGTGTCCACATTCAAAAGAGGAAGAAAACAATGGAAGAATTTAGCAAAATATTTAGTCAGTTTAGCGATACATACTTTAAGATGTTCTTATGACTTTGTTAATGCTATGTCTAAGGCAGCTTTGGAAGAAGTAGTTATTATAAGGCACGCTTGCATTAAAGAAGTTGCACAAAGATGTCAAAGCTCAGAACATAGAGGCCAGTGGGATGTATGCAATATCAATTGTTTCATTATATGGTTTCTCAGTGTCCATGACTATTTAATTGATGGTGATCTAGAATGTAATATAATGTTTTTGCAGGGACTTTTTAAGTCTTTATGGATAGAGTCAGGCCATTTAAGCCAAACCCCAGTAGCTGTGCATAAGAATACTTTGGCCTTCTTATGACTTTGTATAGAATAAAGGGACTGTTTGACTGTACTTAAACACAGGGTCTTTAAACCCAGTCCATAACCATTAAGATGTCTACAAAATATCCCAACTAACATCCAAAACAAAGAGTTAAAATGTCACGCAGACAGAAAAACATTTAGTACAAACTACATGAAAAACCTAGCTAAGCTAGAGTTTTCATTGTGTGATACCTTAAACCTCCTATAATAGACTCCTATGGGATATATGCAAATAACCCCTTAAGGACATCAAGTGTTTCAACTATATAACTTTTGAATGTCCACAACTTTGTACTTTTTCATTTTTGTCTTTATGGATACAGTCAGACCAATAAAGCCAAACCCCACTAGCTGCGGACATTCATGTTTTACTCTTTGGCTTGGATGCTAGCTACAACAGTTAGGCATATCTCTCCCATTTATGATTCTTTTAGACTGTATGATCTACATATTACTGGATAAGTCAGGAAATGCCTCTTAACTTCAACCTAGGAAATTTTACCCAAATGTTGACTGTACCATTAAGAGACATTCTTTTATTGCACTGGGATTTTATTTTATGTTTTTCAGCAAAGTATGTAGGATATTGTGTTAAAAAAACATGTATGCAGGATACACATTCACAGCCCACCTCCACTTATATTTATTTGTTATAATGTGATATGGCTGCATGGATCTATTTCTACTTACTGAAATCCCACTTCGTTGAACTTCATAACAATGAAGCAAAGTTGCCAAAGATGTAGTTTCACGAATACCCAGATCATGGTAAAATAACTCCGGGAAACTAACCACTTTGCCACCATGGTGAAGTTTGCCCCTTTTTTCCACTATAGAGAGATCTTGGAGTTGGTATATTTAGTTGGGAGGTGTGGGGATTTTGCTCCCCACTTGGGTGGGTTTGATTTGCTTCAGTTTGTTGTTGATGTGTTGCTGGTTTGTTTCTTGGAGTTATTTTACAGTGATCCAGGTGGTCATTGAAATTACATCTTCGGCAACTTTGTCTCATCATTATGAAGTTCGTCAAAGTGGGATTTCAGTAAGTAGAAGTAGATCTGGCTACAGAATACATTTACATTGCTGCAGATTCATCCATGGTTTAGAAAAGTTGTCATTTATACAACCCGTATAAAATTAACTCTGTCCATGCAACATTGCAACAATGCATTAATGTGTTTTAGACTATTTTTTTGGTGTGTTTTTACTTTCAAGGAGTCTGATATCTTCCATGCAGTTCAGTTATTACATTTTAATGGATAAACTGAAGGACAGCATATGCCGTTGTTAGTGTCTTCTGATTAGTACAAACAATGTTTAAAATATATACATCAGTCAATGTTGGCATCTTCATTGGGTATATTTTTGTCACCTTTCTCTATAGCTCCATTAAATGTACATCACTTTTCTTTACATAGATTACTTTCAGCTCCATATGCACTGCTAATTGTTCATAATGCAATTTTCTTCTTTTAGCCACTGTGCCTGTCTAGTAAGAACTCATGACTATATGAAACTATTTAATTGATGGTGATCTAGAATGTAATATAATGTTTTTGCAGGGACTTGTGCTTCTTGCATCTCTAATGTCAGGGTTCTACCCCCACCCAATAGTCTCTGTTACTGCTTCCAAATTATTTCCCTTGGGTCCAAGTTGGTGCAGACATAGAGGTATGTTATGCTTATCTACTGGTGAAGATTTAGGCCACTGCTTCTGGTATTTGGTAAACCATGAGATTTGCGGAGATATAGTAGATCAAGGACATTAGGGTCTCTAATGGCATGATAGGTGAGGCACTGATTGCACCTTAAGAGTCTTTAAGATACTGAATAAAGGGGCATGGCTTACTAATCTGCCTTGGTTACTCAGGGTCTTTAAGTCTGAAATATTGTTAGGAACCTCTGCAGCTTCTCTAGTGTTTGTTATGTCAAGTAAGGTACATCCTAAAAGGGAGCATTGTACTCTATAATTAGCCTAATCAGTGCTGAATATAAGTGACTAATGACATCTTTAGATCTGGATGATATAACCTTGGCTATTTGTTGCCTCCTGATGATCAAAGGAACGGGGATTGTCAACCCAGGTACTCAGGGCCTTGATTGCATTTCCATTTAGTAGTGGAGTGTTGTCAATACTTTATGTTTAGGATAGGAGTTGTTTTGCTGAATTAAACAATGCTACACTTTATCACATTTCATTTAAACCAGTTTTCAGTACACCGGGCTTTAACTAGGGTAAGTCCCTTCTGAGGGGTATAGATGTTATTTGGAGTCTTGATAATAACACATAGTTTGCAGATTATAGGAGATTATTCTTGTGATCAGCTGGGAGGGCAGGATAATGTGATCGGCAATTCAGGCTTCTGTGCATTTGACATTGATGCAACCTAATAGACTCATTTTCATATGCATGTTGTAGTACAAGAACAAGATATTAGATGTGGGATTTATCTCTTTAAATACTAGTAAACTAGATACTGGAAGTACTGCGGTGGTGGTGCTGCGGTAGCGTTGTCGCCTCACAATTAGACGTTGCCCGTTCGATTCTCAGTTAGAGCGTCTTCTGTGTGGCAACATGTGTGAATGGGCGTTCCTTCGTTGAAGGTTGTGCGTTAGGCCCGGCAAGCCAGCACATAAAACTCTACTGCCAATCATTAGCGGACCGGAGTTCCGCTGTGGCGACCATTAACCGGGAAAAGCCAAAAGACAATGGATGGATGGATGAAACTAGATACTGGAAATTGCATGTCATGTGGTATACATTTATTGTATCAAGCTCATTCTGGATAATGACCTTAAGGGTGTTTGACCATTTCCTCAGTATCTGTTATTTACTCACCATTTCGACATTACAGAAACCACACCCTCAGTATAGCTTATTTACACACCATTTATACATTACAGAGACCGTGTCCTCAATATCTCTTATTTGTTCACCATTTAGACATTACAGAGACCATGTCGTCTGTATCTCTTATATCTGATGTCAGTTTTCATTCTTTCCTCACCTGATAGGTTCAGATCTGATCCCTTGGATTTGACCCAGCTGTTGATAAAGCTCGTGGCAACCAAAGACTCTCAAGCTTCTCCCTTACCCACAGTGCACCAACCCCAGTTGCCTCAGATCTTCAGCTGTTTCAAGCAAAAGACATGGTCTTCCATCTCTTTTGAGCGTTTGTCAGACAAGTGTCATATTTTTCGATTCCTTACTTCAAAAACTTTTTATATTACTATCCCTTACCTTTGTTTATAAATTTCCTGTTGTTTCTTGCAAATTTTTCTATCATACATTTTTTTCTGTACCTCTTAGAGATATTGTTGTCAGTATCTTCCTTCCCTCTATGACACTGTCATAGCTTATTTGACCATTGTTGGTATTTCTCTCTTTTTTTTTTCTCTTATTTCCTTATCCAAAAAAAATTGTGTTCCTCCATCTTATTATATGGTTAATGGTTATTTTGATTGTCAATGGCAGATAAAACCGGCAGGCTTTAAGAAATGTACGAAGTTTGGGCACAAGCTGCCACTTTCTGATGCCCACACACTTTGTGTCTATTGTTTAGGACGTCTCCATTTACAAGAGGATTTCTCAATATGTCATGGCTTTAATCCTTGCTTGTTAGTGGACCATAAAAATAAGCTGATCCTAAAGGCCTTTTTTTTCTTTCTTTTGGAGAGGCTGTATCAGAGGGTTCTTCCTCTAAAAGAAAAAAACTACAAAATCCTCCTCTCCGAAGCCATCTTCCATCTCCTCCTTAGCTTTGAACTCCTCAAGGAAAAGTTCTCATAAGGACCCTGTCTCAACCCCAGATCCGAAAAAGGCAAAAATTCAAAATTAAGGAAAAATTATCGGATCTGATACCCACTCCCTTGATTGCCAAATTTCTTCAGAAAGCTCCAAGGTTGAAGAGCAAGATCATCCTCATTGCACCTTTTTGGCTTCTACAAATGTGGTTTCCTTTCCTTTGGCCTCACCTGATTCAACCACCTTGGCTTCTGCATCCAACTCTGGACCTCCTGTCTCACCCAACAGGCATGATACATCCAGATGTAGTACATTTCAGGCTGGCTGCCTGGTTCCTCCAGTTCCATTAATAGCCAGACAACCTATGCTCTCTTCTTGTGTCCGTCATATTTTTTTGTACTCCCATAAAACTTCCACCAGGAAATTATACTCCAGGAAATGGAAGAGATTTGTTTTTTGGCCTGAAAAACATAATATTGAACCTTTGTAAGCCCCCATTCATAATATTGTGAATTTCTAGCTCATCTTTTTGAAGAAGGAGCCAGTTCTTCTACTGTTAAAGTACAATTAGCAGTGATTTCAAATGGTGATGTTGGAATAAATGGTTTTTCTGTAGCATCCCATAAGTTATAAAAGCATTTTTTGAAAGGCATTCTACTCTTAAGGGCCCCCCTTTAAAGATCCTATCCCCCCCTTGAGGCCTAAACATTGTGCTACAGTCTGTTACACAGTCTCCATTTGAACCCTCAGCTACATGCAAACTGAAATATCTTTCATGGAAGACAAGTTTTCTTAGTAGCCATTACCTCAGCCAGAAGAATTTCTGAGGTCTAATCATTGTGCTCAAAACCTCCATACTTGATTTTCCATAAAGACAGAGTTACCTTACGTACCAACCCATCATTTCTTCCAAAGTTGGTGTCAGACTCCAATATAAATCAATTGATTAATTTGCCAGTGTTCTTTCCCAAATTTTCTAACAAAGGAGAATATGTTGCATTTTTACTTGCATAGGACTAAAAACGTCAGAAATTCTGATCAATAGTTGATTTAATATGCAGAACCAACATTGGATAAACCAGTTACCAAAGTTACTCTGTCTAGATGGATGACAAATTGCATTTCCTTTGTGTATAACAAATTGGGCATTGCTCTGACAAAATCTGTTCGAGATCATTCCACCAGATCCATGGCAACTTCTCAGTTTTACAGTCCAGAGTGTCCATGGATGATATTTGTGCAGCAGCTACTTGGGCTACTCCCTGTACCTTTATTACTCATTACATATTAGATCTGGTCTCCAGAGGGAGGGCATCTTTTGGTTCTGTTGTGCTCAGGAATATCCTTCCTTGAGTCTGCCCTGGAAATTAGGTAGCTAGGGACTCTGTCGTATCAGTTGAGGACAGAATAAAAATTGAAAACATCAGATAAAGAAAGCTATGTACTCACCATAATGTTCCATTTTTATTGTCCATTTTCATTCTTCCTCAGCTCCCCTCCCACCAACCCCCATCCTTGAGCCTTCTGGAAGAATGAATGCTTAGTGGACCTATATGTCCTTATTTTTTACATAAGCTCTATAAATAGCTTCTCCATGATAATTTCCATCTTTCACTTTCTACTAAGGCAGCAAATAAGATTTGAGGTAATTGAGGTTGGTGCAGTGTGGATAAGGGAGAAGCTCGAGAGTTTTTGGTTGCCATGAGCTTTAACAACAGCCGAGTCAGATCCGAGGGATCGGATCCGAATCCATCAGGTGAAGGATAATGAAAGTGGACAGCACAGATGGAAGGCTATGGTGAGTACATAACTTCTTTTTACTCACCATTTAGACATTACAAAGACCACATCCTCAGTATCTCTTATTTACTCGCCATTTAGACATTACAGAGACCACATCTTCAGAATCTCTTAATTACTTACCATTTAGACATTGCAGTCATTTCATTGTAATATAATTAAAACCTTGTTTGCTTTTAAAGGCAATAAGTTACCCATCAGGGAGTTTATTTTCTCTCTGCCTTCCTCATCACTGATGCATTGCTTTAGTCCATTCTTAGTCTGCCTTCAGATTATGTAGCAGTGTTTGTGGCCTAAATGTCAATGCATTTTTCAGTGGAACACCCCGGCAATGTCCTAAGCACTGGCTTCATCCAAGTGGAATGGAAAATAGCTACTGTCATCCCTTTGCACATGGACCCCGGGAACTATAGACCCATTAGACTGACCAGCCTTATCTGCAAGGCCATGAAACGAATCATCATGGATCTTGTTAACAAAGATATAGGAAATTTCCAAATGCTTGACCCCACCCAGTTTGGCATTGTCAGGTGGGAGATCTTGCCTGTTAAACTTAGTGGACTTCTTTGAGACAGTCACCAAAGCCCTAGACGAAGGCATGTCTGTGCATATGGCCTACCTAGACTTAGACAAGGCCTTTGACACAGTCCTCACTCAGGCATCATTGATAAACTCACCCAGCTGGGTATCACCCCATATATTGTCAGGTGGGTTGCAAACTGGCTCACTGATAGCAGTCATACAGCCAAAATAGGGGACTACACCTCCTCCAGCAAACTTGTAACCAGTGGTGTTCCACAGGAATCAGTTCTGGGACCCCTACGGTTCAGAATCTACTTCTCTGAAGTACAGGCTAAAACTAAAGGACTGTGACTAACAAAGTTTTCTGATGACTGCAAACTGGGAGCGATCATTGAAACCACTAGCAGTATCAGCATCCTGCAAGAAGGTCTTCCACAGACTAAAGATTGGTTCCAAAGTCATGGTTTTAAAACTTAATGCAAAAAAATCCATTATTATCCACTTCAGCAAGGGTGATGTTCCTGCAAACTTCCACATCAATAGCAATACCCTAAGTACACAGTCAGTGGTGAAAGATCTGGGCACACAGATTGACAGCAACCTTAACTTCGATCACCATGTCTCCAAAGTGGTAAGAAGGGCATTTTATATTGCTTATCTCATAAGTCAGGGCAATGCCTCCAAAAAGAAGAGGTTATAACACCCCTGTACTCTTCTCTCATCAGGCCAGTAATGGAGTACATTGCCCCCTTTGGTATGTTGCTTTTCAAACACCTGCAGCAATTGGAGAGACCACAAACGCTCCTTACAAAGAAAATTTAGGGTCTTCAAGGTCTTTTTTATGTGGACAGACTGAAATCATTGTCACTTTACTCTGTGTCATACAGACTCGCAGAGGCAACCTGTGCCTTGCATATAGAACAATCTCTGACCCAGCTTTAATGGAAATGCTGCACATTCGCAAGTCAAATGGCACACTAGTCAGTTGCTTTGAGGACCTTAACCTGGTATGTGACATCAACAGAACTTGCTGAAGAGACACATTTGTCTCATAGAGGTTGCCCCACCTTTGGAACAAGCTTCCTGTTCATGTTAAATAAAGCCCCTCATTGGCCCTATTTAAGTGTAATTTGGACAGTTAGATGGGTAACTGGTAATTCACCCTGGGGGTCCACCTATGTCCCTCTTTGACAGGGGCAATATGTGCTGATTTTCATGTCTGCTTGAACAAGACACCTTTGGGAACACGTGTTGAACTTGGCTAGGCTTGTAAGGGCCCTGGGGCCGTTAGCCTAGTAACTTTGTATGATCCTGTGATCCTCTTGGATTTAGTATCATTCCTCACTCACAGAACTGATTGAGTTTTCCAGCCATGGTTTATCTCCCAAAGGCAGTCAGCCATTGAAACAATTGTTAGATGTACTTTCTCTTTCATTGTTATCAGGCATGAGAATAACTAGATCAGCTCAGTCTACATCCTCATGTACTGTGCCAAGCTTCTGTTGAATAACAACTCTTTAAAGTGGCAGTTTGACCTAAATTGCTGAATCAATTACACTTTTTAGTTTTATTTGTGAAGAATAGTTTGCACTCTGGCTCAGACATTAAAAATTGTAAGCGTCAGACTAACAGTATCCTCTATAGCTCTGATTGCTGCTCCTGTCTGTTTGGCACCTGTTAAGCCCAGTCACTGTCTTCAGTCCAGAACCATTAATAAGAGAGAGAAGAACTTATGTCCCACCTTCTATACATGAAGGCACTGATACTGAAAATGGAGAAAGAAAAAAAATGTTTAAAAATGGACCTGTTACTTACCCATTTGTTAGTGCCCTCTGTGTGAACTACATTTTTCCTGTCTTTCTTTCTACCATTTGAAGTAAAATGGTAGGAATGATCAGCAGTCCCAGCCCCCAAACTCAGAACTAGGGGACCTAACATTTTTGATGAGTACTGCAGATTTATTCAGTTGGTTAATTAATTAATTAAGTCATTAATTTATTTACGATTTCCTGCTTAATCTACTCCAGGGACATGAGGGAGCTGAAGCCTTTCCTGATACTCAGCTGGACATTAGGTAGAGAGACTCGTCTCAAGTGGGATGCCAGCTCAACACAAGACACACCTACATGCAGTTACTAATGCATGGCTCCCACACCTGTGGGTAATTTGGAAGATTGTCATTTCAACTATTAGACATCTTTGGGATGTGGGAGAAAACAGGAGCACCTAGTGTAAATCCATGTGGCTACACTGAGGACATGTAGACTTCACTCATAAGGCATCCTTGCTACAAACTGAAGGACCAAGTACTGTAAGGCAGTAGTTATGTTTATTTTTTGTATTTGTTTGCCTTTGTTGATCAGGATAGTTGAACATGACAGAGATTATTTTCAGTGGAGGGCAGGGACAAAGGCGATAGCACAAGTTAAACTCAGTATTCAATATGAAATTATGGATGTAGAACAAAAGTTATATTGTACGGCACCAAGACGGTACAATGAACATATGTAGATTATGTATTTAGAATGGGAGTAACAAAGCGCACAAATACTTGTATGAATATATATTTGGAGTTAACAGGATGTATACATCTAAGCTGTATTGCGCAGTAATGCAGTGATTAATGAATAATAATGTAGAAAATGTTAAACTGTTTACAGTAAGGGACCAAGTATCTCTTTTTTCCAATAGCGTAGCAGAGAGAGAGCTTACTTATACAAGCAGCAAGATAATTGTGTACTTTTGCCTGTAAACAAAAGCATATGTATAATGAAATGAGAGAGTAGTGAGAAAGAGTAATAGATGGGAAGGGAGGAAGATGGCGGGGGGAAAGAATGAATGATGAGAGAAAGCATGAGGAATGTTTTGTCAGAGTAGAAAGGACTGAAAGTGGCGAGATGCAAAGAAAAGTGTAGTAGTAGATGGGAAAATATAGATTTAGCAGAAGAGAAGATTTAGCTCATAAGGTATAAAATGGCAGCTACATGGAAGTAGGTGTTAAGGGTTACTTTTTCTGCAGTTATATATCCAGTTTGCATAAGCAGGAAGGATGCAGTTGCTCCTTTAAAATTACTTACTTTTGTTTATTTTTGAAGTGGTTCCATTTGTTAGATTGTTCCAGAAAATGTATTCTGGCTTGCTAGCAATATTAAAGGGGCATCTCCATGCTGACTGATGGACTTGGTAGGTTTTGTGATCTCAGATTACAATTGGGAATGTAGTGTTGTATGATTGTCTGACAAGAACCAAACTACAACGGAGGAGAACGGTACCTTCTGTAAACTCGTAAACCAACCAAGAAACAAGCACAAAAAGGCACCTCCTTGATTTTCAGTGTTTATGCCTAAGGGGAGAGTTAACAGTTGTATTAAAATAGTTTTAACACACGTTGACTGTATTAGACTGATTTTGAGAAGATTATAATTTCAGCCGTGAGATGGCAGTAGTGTAACATGTATGGGATACCCCACTAGCTCACAATGGGAACACACATTATTTATCGTTATTCATCCATTTTCTACTATTTTATTATTTTCTTTATATTTTTATATTGTGAAATATGTTGTATAGTTTTTTAATGTTTTATTTTTATGGTAAACTCTTCATTGTATATGAAAGTTTATTAATGGTTTAGTTTAGTGATTTTATTAATTCAACATGATTTTATTAGTTTAAATGTGGAATTATGGGGTAATTGGTTTATTTGTTAATTAAAGACAGTTTTAATGAGGGAGGGTATATCTATGAATACAATGATGAAGGCTCGTTGTCTGATGAAGACCTGCTATAGGAGGACGGAAATGCGGTGAAACTGTTAAGTGTTTATACCTAAATAAAAAGAACTGCCTATTCCACTGAGGAGTTGTGTTCGTGTGTATACGTTTTGACCTCTTGGTGCCTTTTTTGTGTTTGATTTTTTAGATTGTCTGACAAGGCAGACATCTATTAGGGTTGTGTAGAATACTGTGGGCCATTTGTACCTGTGTTGAAGTGAGGAAATTAAGGAGTCCCTTAAAGTCAGTGGTGACCTGGTAGAGATTGGTATATAAAGAACATAACTGAAGGAGGCTTGGTAGGAGAAAGGTATAAGCTGTACTGATCCAGGCTTGGTTAATATGTTATGGCTTAATTGTGTATGACAGACCAAGTTTCTGATGTATCTTGATAACAGTCTTTTCAACTTCTTGGTGCCAAAGTCTGAACAGACTATAAAATCACTTGGAAGATTAATATTGCTTAGATTGTTGGCAGAGCATGGTGCCATTGTTTGTGTTTAGTGGATGCTTGCATTTTTTGCCATGTTTCAGTATTTGTAAAAGCTTATTACAGGCTCAAAGTAACTTTAATAATGTTGTGGATTACGCTAGACTGAGGTCATCTATCCCTTTGATGAGTTGAGATGGGTATTAAGTAGATGTCATTGCATTCACAAAAATGCTCCAGAATACATACTTGGTTCACTTTAGCTGGATGCTTTATTTCTCAGTGTATCTATTTTTGACCAGATAAGTCCATTGTACAGAACTATTCCTTTTCAGGGATGACCCGGGAGCATTGTCTGGTTAAATGACTTGCTCAGAGTTACAGTGTAGGCAAATGAAAGTGGAAGGAATCAGACAGTGTAACTTGGGCACATGGAGCAGGTCATTAACAAATCAGAGTTGCAGTCCTTTACACAAACTGATAGGTTATTTTTGGATATGGCTTCCATCCAGTCTGTTGATTGAACATGGTTTGATAAGAAGCTTGTGAGCCATTATGTAGGATTTGGGCTGGTAGCTTGATTTTTGTAAGCAAAACATGAGGATGATATGCGTAACTGTGTCGTATGCTTTCTATGATTCATGATGGAGGGAACTGACAAAATCTATCATTGAAATGTTTTCTGAAGAGTTATGTGAAAATAAGTAGAGGAGTATCTGTGTGGTGAGTTCTATAGAAGTTATATTAAGATATGGCTAGGAGGTTATAGCCTCTTAAAAATGAAGTATGTTTGTGTATGCATCTCTGTAATATATTTGACAGGTGGAATGCAATGCGTTTGGTCAGTGTTTGAATAGTTCTAGGTTGTATCTCCTTTACGAAGTGGCACAATGCTGGATTTTTTCCATTTAGTGTGGAAATACTTTTCAGAGGTAAAAGGTTGTAGAACAGGTAATGGGTATGCAGTATACAGACTAAGACCCACAGCTGTTCATTTATTGTTGGCCAGTGAAGATGTTTTGAGTTTAGTAAGTAATTTCTGTATTAGGATAGTAAGAACAAGGTAAAAATAAAAGTGGGATTTTTCCCATGGTTTAGACATCTACAGTGTTTTTCCAAAAGACCTTTACGAGGGAACTGTAGTCTCAAAGTTTTTTTTTTTTTTTTGCAGGATATGGGAGAGGACCTAACTTTATTTCTGAGCTCATGGTAGTACTTATTTATTATATGGGATAACCAGGTAGGTTGACAGGTCAACAGACACTTTTCAGCCACATCCTGGTGGAATAAGGCAACAAGAGTAAAACGCTAAGAACTTGTTAACAAATTAAATACTTACTGAGTTGAGTGAGAAATATTTCATGTTAGTAACAGTGTAGACTGACAAATATACTGAAGTTCTTAGCAGCTGCAGAGTAAATGTTTGCAATACAGGTTGAAAAGCACTTACAATATTTTGTATTATTACAGTATTGTAGAACATTTTGAGACAGTTTCATATCTTTTCGGGATGCAAAATTAATGAAGCTAAAACAAAAGGCAAAAGTGGTAAGTTATGTACTCGCATTTGAATTGGTTCAGCAATATTCATATTTATGGGGACATGACAGAATGAAGTATGTAGGATTATGGATTAAAAATTATTCTGGTGTAGAAGCTAAGGATATGTGAAAAGAGACTAAACAAAGATGATACAAAAACTGTGAAAATGGAATCTTTGTTTTATGGATATGGATAGCAAGATACAAGCAGTTAAAATGTTTTTAGTCCCATTAGTCTTGTACAGAGGTCAGGCATATTTTTATCAACCAGAGGAGAAGTTGTGGGTAGCAATTAATAAAGAGCTGAAGGACCTTATCTGGAAGGGGAAGATGGCCAGAGTCAAGTGGGATAAGATAATTCTTCTAGTAGAACAGGACGGCTTGGGATTATCCAATTTGAAGGACTATTTCCGAGCTACACAATTAAGTCTCCTGTCCATAGCACAAGCAGAAAACTAACAATAACCATGCAGAATATTATATCTATAAAGTAGCAGAAAGTAACTAAACCAACATGGGAATGGAGAAAGACGATTCTGCCAATAGGGATGACTGTAGTTAGAGGTATAAACAATAGGCAAGAAGCAAGAATGGGCTGGGATTTATTGGAGACAACTGGCAAAGGGACCAAGGTATTGAGAGCAAATAACTAGAGAGGGAAAGATGATAGAATGGGAAGATGCCAAGAATTTATTTGGACTACAAGTTAGAGATTGCCTTCCCTATCAAGGATTGCTATCAGAGTATAGGCAAAGAGAAAGAAATGGGGGGGGGGGGTCCTAAAAAAAAAAAAAGGCACCAGGAGAGTTTTTAGTAGAATCTAGAACAGAAGTTACCATTAAAGAAGGAATAATTAGTAGAGCATATAAAATATTACATGATAACTATAAGAATCAATCAGAGGAGGCTAGACAGGATTGGGAAGAGAGTTTGGATAAGCAATTCACAAATAAACAATGGGAAGATATATGCATGTCTCCCAAATATGCAACAAAATCTATAAGATTTAGGATTTTTGCTTGGAAAAGTTTACATCAGTATTTTTATACCTCAAGTAGACTCCAGAGAATTTTATTTTGAGGTAGACAGTAAATGTTGGAGGTGTGATGGGGAAGAAAGAGGTAATTGGAAACATATTTTCTGTAAGTGTGGTGAATTGGTGGACTTTAAGGATTCCCTGCAGGATGCATTGTCGGAGATGCAGGGTGGCCGTATTGGTGTAACGGGAGATTATTTTTCTGAGCTATGATACAGAATCGGAATTGCCTTGCTTTCTCTAATTATGGTGGCTGCTAAAAAGCAATTACTAGAAAACAGAAATCAAAATCTAAATCAACTATACTAAAAGTAATGAATATAGCAACAGAGATAAAACAATTGGGATTGAGATCTTTAGAAAAGGGTAGCAGCAAACTACATCCCTTCCTTGAGACTGTTGAATATGGAAAGGAAAGCATTGCTGAAAGTAGTCTATGGCTTCAAGAGTTTTGAGTGGGGTTCAGCCATAATTTTTAAGAAAAATTATACATTTTTAAAGTTGAAGTGTTTTTGTAATTCTAAACCAGCAAAACTGTTGTAATTCTTGGACCTGAACATAATTTCAAAATGCAGAGATGGGGTGATGACCACTGAGACGTTTGGATATTGCACTTGCCTTAACTATGTTTTGTGAATTAGAAGCTAAGATTCAGTCAAAGATAACGTTATGGCTCATAACTTTATTGATGATATTGGTGATATTGAGTAGTTGGGAGAATCCAAAGATATTTATGTATAGGTAAGTACACTTGGCACTAGCTACTGACCAGTTGATACTGAAATCACATATGATCAGTGGTTCCCCTGTAATATTGCTAGCAAGCCAGAATGCAGTGCATTCTGAGGATTTTGGAAGCCTGTCAGGAAGAATATAACTACAGCCAGTACTAATGAATTTAAAAATTATACTCTTGTTTCCCTATTGAAATGTTGTCACTTGTAACTCTGAGTGCTGACAGACCAAAAACAAGATCGCAAATCCATGAGAAGAGTGAATCTCAAACATTGCTCTTCTCCTTTAAACTTTTTTTTTGCAGGGGTACAACCCCCACCCCCCCCGAACCAACTCTGAGATCACCATACCTCATAGAAGAGGAAATATTCCTGCGAAATAGCCATCTTGGACTTGATATATGTATGTCCGCTCTTTTGACCATTCAGATGTTCATCGTGTTACACTGCTGCAGTCATTACACTTGGGTTATCCTGCCATCAGGCGGTCCCGCAGTCGGCCAGAGTTCCAAAGTCTTGGTCCGGCGTCGGTTGCTGTCGCTTCTTCCCTGACGTCAGTGCGCCAGGGGTATATAAGATGCATCCGACGCCATTTTCTCCAGCCTTTCTTGCCGAGCGGTGCCCGAAGCAAAAGCAGTTCGCAAGTGCCGGTTGGCCGACTCCTGAGATTTTCAAAGTCGAATTTCAGATCTGAAGTCTTCAATAAAGCTAAGTACCCTGTTGGGGAAACTTTTTTCTTGCCTCAGACCGATGTCAGAAAAAGTTAATAATTGTATTTCTTGTGGAAAGCAAATACCTCATAAGGACTTCCACTCTTACTGTATTCCATGTCTAGGCCGTGATCACGATGTCACTAGTTGTCGGTTTTGTGCTAGATTTAACAAATGCACTATAAAACGACGTTTTGATTTTGCTTTGCACTACTTTGGCAGAAGGTTCAATTATACAATGCCGTCAGAACAACCGACGACCGCAATTCTTAAAAAACGCAAAGACATGGATAAAGACAGGCATCCGAGGTCCAAAACCGACGACAAAGCCTCTTCTAGGCCAGTCGCCGGTTCTCGGTGAGGCGCTTTCGCAGCCCCTGACACCCGCAACCTCAGAGCCACAGGCCGCCTCCAACTCCCACATGGAGACAACTAGGCCTCTGGAAACTCAAGGTATTGGGCCTACGGAAACTAATCCCTCAGATGGGTCCGGAGCCACTGAGCAGGCATCGGCTTCTGAGGGCGTTTTCAGACCTTCACAACTTACCATTAAAGCAACAGCCAAGACAAAAACATCATTAAAGACAAAGAAGCAAGTACAGCATTCTTCTGGACAGTCCTCCATGCCTAAGAAACAGATGCTCAAAATGGCCGAAGACCTCATTACTCTAATCAGGAGTTCCAATCCCCCTCCTGAGAAAAGGCCTAGGCAGGATACAGACTATGATTCCTCTAATCAGGTTTCCATTTCCTCTGATTCCTTTTCAGACCAGTGATACTCTCTACCCCCCTTTGAGGACTCTGATGCTGAAGAATCTATCCCTTCAGCCTCTCCTCCTGAGGATTACTCTTTTGGGGAAACTTTACATACCATGAGGGAGCATTTCCATTGGGAAAGTCAGGATTATTCAGAATCCAAGAAAAGGCTCAGAGACTTCCTTTTATTGCCTCAGCACAGGCCCCTGGCTATTCTGCCTGTGTTAGATATTGTGGATGATGTGTTCTCTGAATCCAGCTTATCTCCTGATTCTTTGCCCCCTGCACCAACCAAGCCAGATAGTTATTATAGAGTCCCTGACTCTCACAAGTTTCTTTATAAAAACCCTTCTGCTGACCCAGAAACCATTTCCCAGGGTCCCAAAGGGGTTACGGCTTCCATTGCAAAAAATCCAGTCCCCTCTGACAGACATTCTAGAGCATTGGATAGATGGGGGAAGAAAGTTTACACTTCTGCAACTTTAGCAGTAAGGGCTTTAAATTGCCAGTTTCACATGTTTAAGTACCAGCAATATTTAATGGCTCAGTTAAAACAGAAAATGCTTGCAAGCTCAGAAGCTCCTGACTATAAAGAAATGCAGGATTTATTGCATGCAGTTGAACAGGTGGGAAAACATACTCTGCAATGTGGTTTTGATTCTGTAGAGGCCTCTTGTAGAGCCGCAGTTACAGGTTCTGTGATTCGAAGACATGCTTGGTTAAAAGAACAGAGTTTACCTGATCATGTTAAGGCAAAATTATTGGATGCTCCTTTACAGCATGATACCTTGTTTGATGTTAAGGCAGAAGAGGTGTTAAAGAAAATGGAGGATAAAGCTAAATCTATGCAAACAGTCAAAGATTTCTTACAGGTACAGCCACCTCGATTTAGCATAAATTGGCCTACAAAGAATTGGTCCTTTCCAGTGTCAGACAGGCCACAGAGAGGCAGATACAGACGCCCAAGAGGCAGATCTCAACCCCAAGGCTCTAACAGACAATGACAGTGGGGTACCTCAACCCCAAAAGGAGGTGAGGACAAGTCTCAACCTTACAGGAAACAGTCCCAATGACTTCCCCCTTCGTATGCCAAGCACTTCCCTTTTGGTAGCCCCCTTAGGGGGAAAACTAGCACTTTTATCTCAAAATTGGCAAACAATCACCCAAGACAAATGGGTTCTGAATATTGTGTCTCAAGGTTACAGGTTCCACTTTCACACTTTACCAAGGCTAAAAGCAATGCCAAACCTGCCACAAAATCAATGGGCAGAGGCTCAAAAACAAATTTCAGCCCTCATGGACATGAGAGCTATTCAAAAAGTACCACAGCAGGAACAAGGACAAGGATTTTACTCAAGACTCTTCCTGGTCCCCAGAAAGGACAAAGCCTGGAGACCCATACTAGACCTTTCAACTCTAAATACTTACCTGGATGTTCCGAAATTCAAGATGTTGACACTACAGCAGCTTCTTCCCATGCTGGGCAAGAAGACTTGGCTTGTTACTTTGGACCTCAAAGAGGCATACCTGCATGTCCCTATCAGACAAGATTGCAGAAGATACCTCAGATTCAAAGCTGGTACAATGCACTACCAATTCTCTGCACTGCCCTTTGGCTTATCTACTGCCAGGGTCTTTACAAAGTGCCTGGCACCAGTAATTGCATTTTGCAGACAAAAGGAATTCAAATATATCCATACCTGGACGACTGCCTCATTCAAGCAGAGAGAAAGGACATTCTTCTAAAGCATCTGGCGTTTGTAAAAAGGTTGCTAATTTCTCTAGGGTACACAGTAAATGAAAAGAAGTCAAAACTAGTGCCCTCACAACATATAATATTCCTGGGTGCCAGCTTAAATACAACGGCCCAGATGGCTTATCTCACGCCAGACAAACAAGGACAACTGACTCAATATTTTCAATTGCTGGCAAAAAAGTCCCATCTCCCTGCAAGAAAAATTCTGCAGGCCCTGGGATTCATGGCATCCTGCATACTACTAATTCCATATGCCAGACTGCATATGAGGAAATTACAATGGTACCTAAAAAGTGTTTGGACTCAACACTCTCACAGTTTAGAAGCAGTAATACCAATAATTCCCTGCCTACAACAGGAGTTTCGATGGTGGGCACAGGCATGTCACCTCAACAAGGGTCAGCCTTTCACTCTACCCACAGCCAGGCAGACTCTAACAACAGATGCTTCAGATTACACCTGGGGAACACACATGGCAGGAAAATGTATTCAGGGCAAGTGGACCACAGACCAAATGCATCTTCACATCAATCAAAAAGAGATGTTGGCTGTTCAAAATGCCCCAACAGCTTTCAAGGACCTTCTGCATCCAGGACAATTATTATTAAAGACAGACAACACCACAGTAATGTGGTACATAAACAAGCAAGGGGGCACTCATTCTTATCCCCTATGCAGGCAAGCCATGACCTTGAGGAACACAGCTCTAACTTATCAAGTTCGTCTGCAAGCACAATTCCTGCCAGGAAAGAAAAATACTCTGGCAGACGATCGAAGCAGAAATATCATGGACCCTCATGAATGGAAATTGAATCCACAAATCTTCAGCATGGTAACGCAAAAATGGGGATGCCCAGACATAGATCTTTTTGCCTCCCCACTGATTTGCCAACTACAAAAATTCTGCACAAGGACTTACCACACACAAGCATGGAAAGTGGATGCTCTTTCGTTCAGCTGGAAAAGCCTAAAAGTTTATGCCTTCCCACCACTGCCTCTCCTTTCAAAGGTACTCCTAAAAGCCAGACAAGAAAAACCACAGATGATCCTGATTGCTCCAGACTGGCCACGCCAGCACTGGTACCCAATCTTAAAGAACTTAGCTCAAGGCCCACCATGGATTTTGCCTCAAACTTCACACCTTCTGACTCAACAAAACAATCAGATCCTGCACGGTCAGCTCAAAACCCTAAACCTGGCTGCATGGCAGATTCATTAGTCAAACAGGCAACACCTCTCTCTAAAGCTGTTATGGATGTCATTTTGGAGGCCAGGAGGCCTAGCACCAGGAAATCTTACTCAGAAAAATGGAAGAGATTATGTGCCTGGAACCAGGCTCAAAGCCTTGACCCTCTTGTCCCAGACATTCCTCAGATTTTACAATACTTAACTGAGAAGCTGGACAAAGGTCTATCCTTCTCATCAATTAAGATCCACACCTCTGCCATTTCAGCACATTACAACACGGCTCCTCCTTTATTCTCTCATCCCTTGCTAAAGCAGTACCTCAGAGGGGCTAAAAACATAAGACCGCCCCGGAGAGCACCAACACCAACTTGGGACCTCAATTTTGTTTTGGAAAAACTGACCTTGCCACCTTTTGAGCCAGCCAATACAGCCGATCTAAAACTTTTATCATGGAAAACAGCTCTGCTCCTGGCAGTAACTTCAGCACGAAGAGTCTCAGAGCTACAGGCATTAATGGCAGTGGAACCTTTTATAATTTTTCATCAGGACAGGGTTTCTTTAAGGACAAACCCTACCTTTATGCCAAAGGTGGTATCTAGTGTGGCTCTTAACCAAACCAACCATTTGCCAACTTTTTATCCAAACCCCCAGGATAAAGGGGAGAAACTTCTGCACTCTTTGGACATACACAGGCAGCTATGCTTCTACTTGGACAAAACAAAAGCTTTCAGGAAAACTGAGCAACTGTTTGTAGCATATGCTGCAGGATCACAGGGCAAGGCTATCTCAAAGCAGACTATTTCCAAATGGATAGGACACTGTATTCGTTACTGCTACACACAGCATGGAAAATCAGTCCCTAATACATTAGGCCACATTCTACCAGACCAACAGCCACTTCAACAGCCTTTCTCAGAGGAGTACCAACCAAGGAAATTTTGGAGGCTGCAACTTGGAGTTCAGTGCACACCTTTACCAAGCATTACCACTTGCCTCTTTACTCTAAATCCAGAGCAGGATTTGCCACTGCAGTTCTGCAGGGCCTCATAGCCAATCCTAACTCTTTATAGACCAGCCACCCAACCTTAGCTGTGGGATTCTACCCAAGTGTAATGACTGCAGCAGTGTAACACGATGAACAGAGTACAGTTTTGTACCTACCATAAATGTAGATGTTCGAGTGTTCACACTGCTACAGTCCAGGTTACCCTCCCTCCATCCCCTCTGTCCTAGCTGGACTTATCTATACATTTCTATCCTATACAACCTTTGTGGTGTATTTGCTTTTAACTGAAGGTATTGTTTTTATTTTTTATATATGTTTTATTAGCAATATGTATTGCCTACCTACTTGGGGGCACCTGACATCTGGAGCAAGAAAAACTGAAGAAAATGGCATCGGATGCATCGTATATACCCCTGGCGCACTGGCGTCAGGGAAGAAGTGACAGCAACCGATGCCGGACCAAGACTTTGGAACTCTGGCCGACTGCGGGACCGCCTGATGGCAGGATAACCCAAGTGTAATGACTGCAGCAGTGTGAACACTCGAACATCTACATTTATGGTAGGTACAAAACTGTACTTTTCTGTGTGTCAGGTCGTGACATTTCAAATGGTTATCCTTAATCTTCAATGATGATTGCACGGCCTGAGAGACAGGCTCCCTGAGGATCTGGATTTTATTTAGGTTACAGTGTAAAGTGACTACACCTCTGGCACTTCTGTGTGTTCTGTTTGGATAAAAGATGCTACAACTTTTTGGGAATATTTCATCATCATATGTGATACAAGGCTTAAGCCATGACTTGCTAACTACTGCTAGGTCTGACACGCATTGCAGAACCCAGCATTGAAAGAGCAGGAAATTGTTGCACAGGCTTTGATCCTTTAAATGTGTGATTTTTTTCAGACCAATAGAATTGATCCAGTAAGATATTGTGGAGTCAAAGCAGTGTTTTCAAAGGAGTGCAAGGTACCTGTGTATATCAGCACAAGTGAGACATGATTGTCTGAAAGTGCATTTGTGTTATGCTGCATTTTGTAAAGGGATAGTTTGACATTTTGTGGATTTAAGTATCAGGACTTTAGTGTGTACTTCTCGGACATAGAACATGAAGAGGGAATGGATTTTGCTGTATACTGTTGTGCATTTACAAAGGCAGACTTAGGGAGCAATCATTGATTTGGATAGAATATAAGTAGACAAGGAGATTGGTTGGCTGGTGCACCACGAAGCTGTGTTCACAGGATAACCTGTAGAATGAAATGTAAAACCATGTTTGAATTTGAAGGTCTCTCCTTAAGAAGTGGCATTGTCTGCATGTGATGGGCTTAGAGGACTGAGGGCAGAGATGCTTGGGGTATATACGGCTACAAAGTATAAGGAGAAAGGATGATTCTTTGTGGAAGCACCACCCAGTAAAATATATCATTTTTTTCCCTCAACTGTTCAATTTTCCCTCAAAAGTACAGGCAGTTAATGTTGTGAGGCTTAGTCATCATAAAATCACACCTGCTTTATCGGGATTTATATATCTATTCAAGGCCTTGTAGAATGTGTGACAGGGTGCCTCTGTCTGTAGAATGTATGTAGTTATACGTGAAATGATGCTGTAGAATAGCCTGCATTACTGACATTTACAGTATTCTTCCTCTACTGCTTTTTTGTAACAGTAACAACAGTATGAGTAATTTATGGTGTAAACATGGGTAACACGAGCAATTTACAGTGTAAGCAAAATTAATCATTTCAAATAAATGATGTGGGAAATACCAGTAGTTACACTTAGTAGTAAACTGAGGTTCACTTAAGGCCTAACTGTATAATAAATTAAAACAATATAAGAAAGGAAACATAATGATATATCCATTAAACTGAATAAGGCACTGTTGCAAAAGAGCTCATATAGAAGACTTTCAATATTGTGCCACAAAGAGTTACATTATTAATGTATAAATGGTTATGTGATGGTGAGGAAGCTGTGCATTTGTATTGGAGATGGACATATTATTATTATCCAAAGTCCTGATAACGTGTATTTGTAAATTCCTGTAAGGTGGTCTCTAAGTAAATTCTGTGAAGGAGGTGTACTCTCTTGTTTTCATAATTTCATGTGGCAGAGTATTTCAGGAGGTAGGGTAGACTTAAGAATGTTCTTCTGTCATCTGAGAGGTTGAAGGGAGGTCTCATTAATGGGAGAGGGGGTATTATTATTGCACAGTGAGTAGGATAGTGATCTTTTCTTGAGTCTTTGTGAGAGTGGAGGACAATATGTCGCCAGGTCCTGGAGTGATGAACTGTCCCACCAGCCTCCAACTACCCCTCTCATTCCTACACCAGAAACCATAATGATGTTTTGTGATGGATGCTTTGCTAGCAAGCTGGAATCTCACCTTGACTTTACAATAGTTCAGGGGCCATGGCTTCTCAGAGAGGTAGCTCCACATGTACCACTTCAGTCTAGAAGCAGTCCTCTCAACGATTAAGGCCTTTCATGGAAAGCTGTTTCCAGGTTTCCTCCTTACTTGCTGTGGCAAAAGTCAGTTATGCACACGGGCCTGTGTCATTTGCAGTGATGGCATATATATGTCAGTCTATGAGCTTTAGACAAATGTATCATTGTGTCAACAGTTTACATCCTAGGTGAAGTGAATCTACTGGGAAACTTCTATATTGCTACTCTGTTCCTTGCCTGGATTTGCAGATTCAGGAGCTGTGCATGTTTCATATCTTGAAAAAGTGGAGAATTGTGGTGATCAGTCTGTTTGCTGTTCAGAAGAATGCAATAATCTGCCTGTTCTTTTAGATATGACAGGTCAAGACAGAGTTTGTAGTTGGTGTGTTCTCAGTCCTGTCGAAGGGTAGAGTCCTGTATGTCTTTTCTCCTTTCAGAGTGATTCCATGCATTATCATAAAGTTCCAAAAAGAAAGAAAGCTAATTTTCATCCCCTCATTATGCTGAGGCGTGTTATTTTAGGCCTTTGGTGATACAAGGAACTGTTTCAAATCTAGGGAGAGGAGTCTGTCAAGGTTGGTGTGACAACTATCTTCATCTTAGAACCTGGTTTCTGTAGTAGATCCTATGATCCTACTGAACCTTCTGGCAAGGGTGTAAGAAGTGAATAAGATACTTAGAAGCATTCTATCAGACAGACTTATGAGGAAAAAATAAAATAGATTCTCTACTTGGCCAGAGTGGTACCTGCTACTGCTTCAGTAGTTTAACCTGTTATCTGGCTGACTGCAGTAGTGAGACAACTCATACTTCTGAAAAGAAAAATCAGAACCAAACTACAGAAGAAAATTGTCTATAACAAAACAGTTACCAAAAGTAAGTCATTTTATTAAGATAATGTCACTTAAGTGACTAATATCTACCTTAGAGATATGGAAGGGAGAAATTCAGTAGCTACTTACAAGACTTGGGGAACAGTTACACAACAGAGCTTATCCTGTGGAAAACATACTCTACACAGATGTTAAATTATGGTTTTAGTAGCTGGTTGTCATAGATAACAAGTAAAGGCAGCTACCATAGGTCTGGCAGAAAGCAGTTAGCTGAGACAGTAAAATATTTGCACAGATTGGCAAGTATGCCCAGGGGACACCAAACCCAACTGAAGGAACCTTATTACAGCATGGGGCTTAAAACTGTAGAGTCCACAAAACTGTAAGACTCTTCTCAGCGTGCCGTGGGACTGTAAAGTTACATGAGAGAGCCTTTTCTTGGGCTCATACTTTGTTGCTCAAGCTGAATGGCTACATCACAGTTCATTCTAGTGTGGTACAGTTTTCTTAATACTTAGTTTAGAGGGATCCTGACCCAGCTGTGTTGTGCTTTTGCTAAGGTGTCTGCCTTCTCTAAACAAGCTTACTTTGATATGATCTTGGGACACCTCAAGCTTAGACAAGGTTGCCCAGCAGCATATTTAGTTCTTATCAGGTGCCTTAACAGGAATTGGTTTAATTTTGTTAAGGAATTTTATGTTGTTTTGTGTCTTCTGGGTCTCTGGTTGTTAGACTTCGGTTCTCCAGGTACTTGCCAAGCAGAAATATTCAAGTTGAAATCCATCTTTGCCCCTGTTGTTGTCTCCTATGAATAAGAGTATTTGGGACTTTTGTTTCCTATGACCTGCTTATTGACATACTGCCCCAGAAAGTTATGTATAGAAATGTGCTTTAGCAGCAGTTGAAAAGAATGTCATGCTTAATCCCTTGTGGTGGTCTTCATTTTCAAAGTCATTATATCACTTTTGCTGGCTTAGCTTTTTTTTTTTTTTTGGTCCTTCCTCTAATTGGTCTGTTGGCCCATCACTGGACAGTTGGTGAGAAGTAACTTGGAAAGCAGGTGGTCTAGTCTTATTCTTTCTTTGCTGTCTTTCCAAAGGAAATCTGCAGATGTAATGTGATCCTATCTCGCCTACATTCTCTACAGATGGGTTCGGAGCCGATCCTCGGCTCCGACTCGGCCGCTATACAATAGAACGCAGTCTCTTATTGGCTGAGTTACCTCGTATCCCAGGATGCACCACTACTGCTTCCCCAGATCTTGTTTGCCGCTTCTGAAGCATAGACGTGGTCTCGGACTTGGCTGAGCTAAGTGCCTCTTAGTCAGATTTTTTTCTGTCTAGTTTTGTGCTAAAACTTACCCAAAAGCTGTTTTAACAGCTACTTATTGTTGTGTGACTGTGTATTTAGATTTTTTTGTGGTAAAATTGTATTTTTTGTGGTACTTAAGTGGTCCCGTTTAAGTTAGAGGGGCCTTGCCCTATCCTAGGCGTTTTAGTTAGAGTCTAGGCTGTCCTTGTGTAGTTTTTTGTAGTTTAGTACGTTTGTAGTTAGATAGCCATGTCGAAGGAACATAGACCATCAGGGTTTAAGAAATGTTCAAAATGTAATTATAAAATGTCCATTACGGATGACCATTCATTGTGTGTCTACTGTCTGGGCCCGAAGCACCTCCAAGAATCCCGCAGCGTTTGCCACGCTTTTTCCTCTCGCGTCCTCCAAGAGAGGAAAAATAAGTTAATTTTGAAAGGGCTTATTACCCCTTCCTTTGAAGAAGCCCTATCTTCTTCTTCTTCCCCTTCGAGGAAGAAAAAGTCTTCGGCTCCGACCAGCCCGTCGGATCCGGCAGCTAAAAAGTCGCGGCAGGCTTCTCCGTCGGCTCCACGGACTTCGGAGCCGAGGGCGGAACGGTCTGCCTCGATGTCTCCAGCCTCGACTCCTCTGGCTTCGTCGAGTCGAGCGTCGAGGCGAGTCATCTCCATCGGCTCCACTGCCTTCGGAGCCGATGGAGGTTGCCCGCTCAGACTCTTCCCCTTCGGTGCCGAAGTCCACATCGGCTCCGAGGGAAATTGCAGTGGTAGTGGAATCTCCCTCAGCGCCGATACTTCTCAAACCCATACGGAGCCGATCCCCCAGTCTTTCGGAGCCGGCGGAGAAGTCGACTCGGACCCGGTCGGTCTCTTCTCAGTCATCGAGGATGTCTGATTCGGATTTAGACAGGGTGCTTCAAAGGCTTTTTCAGTCTCCGATCTTTGCAAAATTGATCTCGGCTCCAGCCCAGTCGGCTCTGGAGCCGATTTCCCATCCTGTTATCTCGGTTCCTCCTCCAACAGCTTCGGCGCCGTTGGAGTTAGTGTTGGTGGAGCCGGTGGAGGTTGTCGGGTCGGTTCCGACCCTAACTCCAACCCCGCCCTTTGGGTCGGGGTTCGGTACGCGGACGTCCTCTGTCGGCCCCGGGGGGGGACGCTTCAGGACCGATCCTTTTGGTTCTGAGCTTCCCTCTCGGTGCGTCGGCTGCGGGAGTTCTGACTGCTGTTGTGGCCTCGGGGGTTGAACCATCCCAGGACTCTGGGGGTCCCGCCTTTGAGGCCATGAGGAGTGCCTTTGCCAAATCTTCTCTGGCCACTTCTACCATCTCACCACCACCTTCCCTTGGCACGGAGACTGGCTCCTTTGCAATCCCCCTGTCTCATGACAGCGGAGCCCTTGGGCCTGAGGTTACCCCCATTGGGGGTTCCCTTCTTCCTGGAGGTCCCTCCGAAACGCTTTTGGAGGAACCTCCGAGGAAGAAACAGTGTAAGAGGAAGCACGTCGACTCCCCTGATGAGTCTCTCACCTCGGATACCGACCTCGATGATGCGGAAGGGTCCCCCAAGTCGTCCTCGGATGATGTATCCTTTGCGGACATCTTGGAGATCTTTAAGCAACGAGGCGACTGGCAGTCCAAACCCCCTTCTGCTGAGGAGTCGGTTTTCCTCAAGGCCTTCGGGGCTCAGCCCTCCACCTCCTGGGTGTCTCCGCCTTAAGGCGTGGGAACACCCGGATTCTGTTGAACCGGTGCCAGCTCGCCCCAATAAATTCCTTTTGGCTCCCCCTGATAAGGACTTTCTTTCGAAAGGTGTGGCTGTAGATGCCATGGTGGTGGCATCTGCCACCCAGCAAGATGTGGCAGAGGCTTCAATGTCCGTCCATCCTCCTAATAAGGAGTCTAGGAGCATGGATCGGTACGGGAAGCATACCCTTTCTTCAGCGACCTTTACATTAAGGTCTCTGAACTACTTGACGCATTTCACGAGACTGCAGAGGGATCTGGTCAAGCAGCTTTCGGATACCCTCTCCGGTAACTTACCTGAGCAGTTGGCCCAGACGGTTAACTCCCAGTTGGCTACCCTGTCCTCGTTATCCAACTTGTCCATGAGGCTCATTTCTTATGCAGCCGAAGGAGCGAGCAGAGCGGCGGGAACAGGTGTTGCTCTACGGAGACAAGCCTGGCTACACCTGTGTCACTTTGCGGAGGCCTTTAAGTCTTCCTTTGCCGACGCCCCCTTTGATGGGTCCTCACTGTTTGGACCCAAGGTAAAGGACACTTTGACTCGCTGCGAACAGGAGGGTAAGACTTTAACTGCCGTAGGGGCCCGGTTTTCCACTCCCTTCAGACCTTATCCCAAGAGTCGAAGAGGAGGGAAAATGTGGTTCCGTAAGTCTCAAAAGCCTTACTCGTCACAGCAGAGCGATTCCCCTTCTAGAGGCAGAGGAGGGGGAAATTTTTCAGGGAGACGTCGTCCCAGAGGCGGCGGAGGCCCCCGCATCACTGGAGACCGTGAGTCCTTTCGTGGCTCCTCCTCCTTCCAGCATCCCTGAAGGAGTACCCGACTGTGCAGCTCCGGAGCCAGTTGGGGGTCATTTTTCGAGACACCTAAAGGCCTGGGAAAATATCACTCAGGACCAATGGGTGCTCCGAATCATCGCCGGAGGTTACACCATTCCCTTCTCTCAACCCCCCCCCCCACCATCCCAAAGAATCCCGGACCCGCCACCCAGTCAACGGGATCATGCAGCCAGCGAAATATCGAAGCTGCTTCAAAAAGGAGTCATCCAACCTGTCCCCGCAGATCAGGCCGGATCAGGGACTTACTCAAGATTCTTTTTGGTACCAAAAAAGACCGGGGACTTGAGGCCCATTTTGGATCTCAGAAAAAGTCCAAATTCCGGATGGTCACCTTGCAATCCATTCTCCCGCTTTTGGAGAAAGGTGTTTGGATGTGCTCCATAGATCTCAAAGACGCCTATTATCACATTCTGATAGATCAGGCATCGGGGAGACACTTGCGCTTCAGCCTAGGAGACAGTCATTTCCAGTTCCGAGCACTGCCCTTTGGTCTCACCACAGCCCCCAGGGTGTTCACCAAATGTTTGGCGGTGGTGACTGCTCACCTGAGAAGTCTAGGATTCCAGGTATTTCCATACCTAGACGACTGGCTCCTAACTGCCACCTCCAGGCATCTACTCTTGAAAACTCTAGCAGCCACTATCTCTCTAGGCAACTCCTTAGGAATCACCTTCAATTGAACAAAATCTGTATTGCTGCCATCTCAGCGTATTCTGTTTATTGGTGCAGAAATAGACTCAAGGCAGATGCGAGTCTATCTTCCTGCGGAAAGGATAGCAACACTGCAGTCTCAGGTTCAGGCATTACTCCTCAGACGTCGTGCTCCAGCGAGAATGGTCCTGCAGCTGTTGGGTTCCATGTCAGCCACCATTCTTCTGGTCCCCTTGGCAAGGTTGCATATGAGGATACTCCAGTGGCTCCTATCAGTCCAGTGGTCTTATCAGGACCTTCCCCTCAGTCACCACATGTTGATCACAGAGACATGCAAACAGGATCTTCGTTGGTGGCTTCTTTCCTCCAACCTGAATCTAGGGTGACCCTTCGTTCCCCCATTTCCCTCGGCCACGTTGACTACGGACGCCTCCCAGACAGGGTGGGGGGGACATTATCTGGACAGGTCGGTCCAAGGCACGTGGCACACCGACGAGAGTCTTCTCCACATCAATATCCTGGAAATGAGGGCGGTGCTTTTAACGTTGCAAGCACTGCACGATCACCTCCCCCAGGGTACGATTGCCATTCAGTCCGACAACATGTCGGTAGTCTGGTACATAAACAAGCAAGGAGGGACCAGGTCTTACCCCCTTTGCAGAGAGGCCATGAAGGTATGGGATTGGGCGATTGCTACCAAACGTTTCCTAGTGGCAACACACATTCCGGGGAGATCCAACGTGATAGCCGACAGACTGAGCAGAACTATTCTCTCCCCTCACGAGTGGTCCTTGAACGGCAGAGTGGTAGCACAGATTTTCACGAGATGGGGAGCTCCTTGTTGCGATCTCTTCGCAACTCCCCTCAACGCGAAATGCCAGCAGTTCTTCTCTCACCCAAGTTCCGGGGGAGATCCCCAAGGATGCTCTAGTCCAAGTTTGGCCCCCCGGTCTGCTATACGCTTTTCCACCGGTTCCCCTTCTCCCCAAGGTGATTCAGAAGGCGATTCGCTTGGGAAGCAAAATTATTCTAATCGCCCCATACTGGCCTCGTCAAGTCTGGTTCCCCTTTCTTCACAAATATGCATTGGAGGGTCCCTGGTTCCTGGACCAAGTTCCGGACCTCTTGACGCATCAGTCAGGACAGCTCCATCAGTCCCTCCATTCGTTGAAGTTAGCAGCTTGGCTACTCCTATTCCGACCATAGTTAGGAGCCATTCTTTCGACCCTGAAGTCATGCATATTTTGTCCTCGGCCCACAAGACTTCTACTAAAAAGATGTATAGCAATAAATGGAAGAGGTTTGCTATTTGGGCCCAACTCCGAGGATTAGACCCTATGACAGCCTCGGTGTCAGAGGTACTGAAGTTTTTAGCTTCCCTGTTCAACCAAGGTTGTTCGGTGTCTACCATCAAAGTTCAATTGGCTGCTATTTCCAATTTTCACGAGCGTAGAACCACCTTTAATGAGCAACAAGTTGTGCAAAGCTTTTATTAAAGGAGCTTGGCTTCTACGGCCTCCTATATCTCATCCTGCACCACCGTGGGACCTTAACGTGGTGTTAGGTGCATTAACCTCATCTCCCTTTGAGCCGGCAGCAACCTGTGACTTAAAATTTCTTTCTTGGAAGACTGCTCTTCTAGTTGCTATTACATCAGCCAGGCGAGTTTCAGAACTTCAAGCCCTATGTGTCAAACCACCATACCTGGTATTTCACAAGGATAGAGTATCTCTTAGACCAAACCCATCCTTTATACCAAAGGTTTGTTCTAACATTTGTTTGCAACAATCACTGGAATTACCGTTTTTTTTCCCTAAGTATTCAAACAGAGCCGAATATACCTTTCACAGCTTAGACGTGCACAGACAATTACGTTTCTATTTGGATACGACACACCAAGCACGAAAATCAGATCAACTGTTTGTGTCCTTTTCGGATAGTAAATTAGGCAAAGCCGTCACAAAAGTCACTATTGCCAAGTGGATCAGAGACTGTATCAGTCATATTTATCTCATTTCAAATAAGGAGCTTATAGTTCCAGTGAAAGCTCATTCTACCAGGGCTATGGCCACTTCGGCAGCCTTTCATTCCAAGCTCTCTATTAGTGACATTTGTGCGGCTGCTACGTGGTCTTCTCTACACACCTTTATTTCTCACTACAAATTGGATGTGGCATCTAGGGGTCGAGCTTCCTTCGGTTCCATGGTTCTCAGGAGCGTTTTCCAGTGAGCCACCCAGGAATTAGGTGCTAGGGACGCTGTCCCATCTGTAGAGAATGTAGGCGAGATAGGATCACATTACATCTTTTAGTTATGTACTTACCATAACTTTAGATGTATGGGATCCATCTCGCCTACATTCCTAATAACCCACCCTCCTTCCCCCTGCCTCGTAGACCAGAAGAGACCGGATGATCCGAATTCAACTTCTTCCTCTCTTGAAACACCTGGTAATGTTATAACAATAGTCTGTGTGTGTGTGCATGTGTGCGGACAAACAAGATCTGGGGAAGCAGTAGTGGTGCATCCTGGGATACGAGGTAACTCAGCCAATAAGAGACTGCGTTCTATTGTATAGCGGCCGAGTCGGAGCCGAGGATCGGCTCTGAACCCATCTGTAGAGAATGTAGGCGAGATGGATCCCATACATCTAAAGTTATGGTAAGTACATAACTAAAAGTTAGTGTTCCTTGGTATTTGGATGTTCTGCATGTCTTGACCTATTAACATATACTACTTCAAATATCTACTGTAGGTTAGTAGATACTATATACAACACTTCTAAAAAGGCAGTTTGTTTGAAAACTTACCAAGTGGTTCTGTCCCTGTACACCATTTTGCTCAGGTGTTTCACGGAGCTGGGGCTTCACTCAACTAGGACTGTTACATTTGCCGTTTAAGTCCACCTTAGGTAAAAATGGAGTATAGCAAAACAGAAGCATAAACAAACAATACTATAAGCTATTGAAAAGCACTACCTTTGTAATGTTTATAGTTGCTATACTAGTTAGTAAATGAAATTATGACAATGACTATATGATAAGAATATAATAGGAGATCTGTTCTGCATATCTTGATGTAGCTGGGGAAACAGATTGTTACAATACTTGACAGTTGATTCACTTTCTTTACATCTAAAGCTACAGTGTTTATTTAGAAGAAAAGTTAAGACACATTTACCAGTGCTGTGGACAACTTGTATCTGGTTAAATATAAGTATAGTTTCAAAAACTTTTTTTTTTCATCTTTGAGCCACTGTGACCTCTTTCTGGCACAGCATTGCCTTTTGACTGAATCCATAACAATGTTCTTGATATTTTGATATCCAGTCTGATTTTATCTCTTGCAGCACAACTGCCTTGGACTTTTTGTTTTTGGTGACTGAATATCTGTGGGCAGATTTCCTTAGGGTGGAGATGGGAGATGAATACAAACAGTATCAGAAATCATGATCCTTGTGTGTTCGACTATTTAGTGTGTCTGTGGTGTTGAAGTATGTCTGTTATCATTTTACCCACCATGTTTCACAGTGTGGATATCTAGAAATTCCTATGGTACGTTACTCTCTTACCAGTCTACTGAATGTCCTTTACCTTGTGATGCTCTTGATTTGTACTGAGAGCCACGGGTTCGTGAGAGTCACCCCCTAAGAATATGAGGTGGACTCAGGGCCTTTAAAATGCCTATTCTGAATATCTTTGTACACCTCTGAATTTCAAATCTCATTCCCAAACTTGGTTTATTGCTCTTGAATGAGGTAATATGATGCTCTTAGCATTATAACGTAACGTAATTTTGAGTGTCATCGTATTACTTACATAAGTCTTCACATTAACTGCTGAACCTGAATTATTAGTATTTTGTGTGCATTCACACAAATGTCCACATCTGAAGATGCAGGTTATTTCAGCTGAAAGTAAATAACTGAATACTAGTTTTAGGTTTGTAGTACACATAGCACATGTTTATGGTTTGGTAACTTCATCCGCAAGATGCTCTTCTGGCATTGGCAAGAGATATTGTTAACACTATATAGTTTATTTGGCTCTGAATGCTTACATTATGAAGATTGCTTATCAGAACATATAAGAGGGATTCTTACTTTTTTACCAAATGTTATTAGATTCTCATTTGTACTTGCAGTAGTGGAAGAAATGAAGAGTATTTTCTTTCGGACTGCAGACAGAATGTGTTTTTTAAAGTTGTAAGGCTGATTTTTTTAAATTTTGGTTATTACTTCTCTTTCCCTGTTTTATAACAGTCTGTGACTTGTATTTTCTTTGATCATCTCCTTTTAAAATTCACAGGCCACATAATATGCTTATTTTTGACAGGATGCACCTGCAAGAATTCGACAGCAGTTCTATACTGACATGTCTTGCCCTGTGTGTTTACAGCAGGCTATATTTCCAGTTGAAACAAATTGTGGTCATCTTTTCTGTGGTAAGTACATAACATTGTGGTGTGCAAAGCTAGTTCAAATGGATTGTCAATAGAAAGGAAAAAAGTCAGTGACAAAATAAACTGAGACGGATTAAACTGTGTCAAGGTTTCAACAAATGAGGTAAAGATGTATCTCTGCAGCAAGTCCAGAAGATGGCACTGTTGTCATACTTTCTGCACAGTCCAAGAAATGTTGTCAAAGATATTCACTGCCTTGTGCCATGTCTTCTGATGGCATATATCTATACTATAAACAATCTATCATGTAGTGTGCGCAACACAAAAAAAAAAAAAACTAGGCATTTACCCTTGATTTTTTCATTATCCTCAACTGCTTATTAGTGGCAGTTAACTGACACTGGCATCTGTATTAATAATAATAATTTAATTGCTTTTCAATTTATTGTGTCATGTTTACTGTTGGATAGGTGATGGTTTTGTGCCAGTTTTGTAATATGCTGTGAACTTAATCACTTTACTCTGTCTGCATTATTATTAGTATGTTGATTTGTTTATATGTAGTTGTATAGACATAGGCACGTGGAGGGTTTAGATTGTGAACTTTTGACCATATTGATTACTGCTGCAGTAACCATAGCTATATGGGTTAAATCCTGAAAAGGATATAACAGCCAGGCCATCTTTCAAAGTTTCAGGACACTTTCAACACACCCAAACTGTCAGGCAGTTCAAGCTTTGCTGACTGAAAGACAAGTTTGGGTTTCAAGCTGTTCAGAGCTTTACTGCCACTGAAGAGTACCCTGCTTTAAGGTTTTTGAGGATCAGTGGTCAGCTTGTGCTGTTCCTTTGCTGGGCAAATGAGTTCCCTTTGGGGATACACCTTCCATTTTCTAATAATTGTTTGTATTTTATCACTTTCCCCATCAGGAAAGTTATTTTAAAGCTAGGAGTTTTGTGTTTTAATAGACTGAAAAACTTTTTTTCTGTGTAGAAATTGTGTTTATTTTACATTTTGGGGTTGGCAAAGTGCGTGTTTTTTACTGTATTTTTTCTGTGAAAAGGTGGCTTTTAAAGGCTTATATTGTTTTACTAGCATTTGCTGCTTGTCTTTTGGCTTGACCATGGAATAAACTACCAGTCCCACGGTCAGTCCTATCAGCCACAAAAAGAGAAAGTTAAGGAGTCAGCATTTTCTACCACAGCAACCTCTAGCAGTTTACCTCAGATACAGGTAGGTGACTCTGTTGTGGCCATTTGTTGTACCTCTAACCACTCATCTTTTACCCAGGATCCCTTTGGTGTAGCAACTACAGCCACTGTGCACCAGGAGGTTAGCCAAGTCCTCTGCGGCTGCTTGAGTCCCATTTGTGTGCAAAGGAGAGACTCTATTGCCAGTCCTGGAAGAGGGAACAAGGAAGGCTTCTCTGTTGTGTCAGAATGCTGTGCCTGTCCCTGGGGAAACTGCTGCTGCCATTGGTAACATGGTTGACCCCATTTCTCTTGTCAAAAAAAAAAACAGAAAACTAAGCTCATACCTCACAACCCCTTGACCCAAGAAATCTGGAGAAAGCCAAAACCAATGGGGGACAAAGGGCTGAAGAATAGGGACAAATTTTAAGTAGTGCTCTTATAAACTTAAAAAAGTTGCTGGAATAGAAAGTGTAGCATTAGCATGCACTTTCTTAATGAAATGAAGTCTGAAATTCTGTCATTATTTAGTAACTTCAGTCCTCAGTGATTTGCCAGAAAACCACAAATATGAGGAAGAGACCAAAAATTTGAGGCACAAAATCTAGACAGTTGAAAGGCATGCTAAGCATATCTACTCCTCCTCAAATTTCTTAGGCAAGAATAGCAAGAATAGTTTACTAGGCCTGGCTCGGAGTTTAATTTAGGCTATTGATCCTTCTCGTAAAATAAAAGAAAGAGGGATACCTCTTTTCCTGAAGATATTCAAAATAATGAATCTGTACATGAAGATGAAGGTGCACATACAGGGTTTTCTCCTCTTGGTTTCTTATTCAGACTCAGAGGAGAGCTCAGTTTCTGATTCTCCCTTATTGGGGTTTCTGTTTCTGACTGACTACTGATAGAAGGTGCTACTGTTTTCAGTGGGAGAACACTAACATTTCTCAGTCCCTCAGGAAATACTATGAGTTATTGAAGAAGTTATAGAAGAAATTTCCAGAATCTGCATCCATTCTCCAGTTGTGTCAACTCTGAAGGATGTGGGTGTTTCTGCCTGTTATTTTCCTGATAGTCAGCAAGCTACCCCTGAAAAGACAGATAAGATGTACTAAGTTCCTCAGTCTTTTAAGTTTTTATAAACTGTTCCCAAACCTGACCCAGCAGCTGTAGCTTTAGTTGATTCCACTGCTGCTAAACACCTAATTAATTCCAATCCTACTGGCTCCTTTTTTCTTCTGGAAAGTAGGAATCTCCATTTTTCTCTTTGGTAACAGATATTTTCAGACAAATGGTTTCTGAAGATCATTCATCAAGGTTACAGGTGGCAGTGGGAGGAAATTCCTCCTTTCCAGGGGATGATTCCTCATCCTGCAGATCGCCTGTTTTGTTTCCACTGGTCTTTCATCACATGGTGTCCCAAGGAGTGATATAAATAGTTCCTCCTTCTCAGGTGGGGAAGGGTTTTTATTTAAGGATGTTCTTAGAGCCAAAGAAAGAAAATTCTTGGAGAACAGTTCCGGATCTTTCTTCCCTAAACGTGTTTGTAATAGTGCCCAAAATTAAAAAGATGTCACTTCACAACCTGTTATCTCTTCTTCCTCTTTCAAGTTTCCTGGTAACACTAGACTTAAAAATTACATGTCATTACATCCCTATTCATTCAAACTTCAGACTTTACTTAAGGTTTTGTGTGTCTGAATTACCTCATCAGTTCTCTGCCTTACCCTTTCTACTATCCACTGCGCCAAGAGTGTTCAATGTCTAGCTCCTGTTACAGCTCATTGCAGGCTATAGGTTATCCACATCTTTTGATATTTAAATGACTTGCTTATCTTTGTAGACTCTGTTTCAGAGTATCAGGAATTTACTCTTCAAGACAACAAAAATCTTTATTAAATTATCAGATATGACATAGATAATCATACATTTATATAAATGAAAACAAACCATATTGACATAATTTTAGTTGCAAACATTATACATCACTTACAATCTATCCAGTCATTGTCAGTCAAACATTACATAGCTCATTCAAATCCTGCCTTCTTTTAAACCTCATTTCTCCTCTGTGTGTATTGTTCACTCAGTTCCCATTTTTACTATGTAATTTGCTCCTACCCTTTTCTAAAGATCTCAATTCAGTTTGTTTTATGTCTGTTACTATATTGACTACTTCTAGTACAGTTGTTTTAGACTTTGATTTCCATTTTCTAGTAATTGCTTTTTTTTGGCAGCCTCCATAATTAGACTCAGCAAGACCTTACTATGTCTAGGCAATTCTGATTCTGTATAAAAAAAAATATTTCCTTAGTTACACCAGTTTGCTCACCCAATATCACTGACAGAGTAGTCTGCAGGGAATCTTTAAAGGCTACCAACTCATTACACTCCTGAAAAATATATTCCCAATTACATATTTCTTCTCCATCACACCTCCAACAGTTGCTGTCTACCTGCGGAAAAATTCTTTAGAGTCTACTTGGGGTATAAAAATGCATATGAAAACACTTCCAAGCAAAAATCCTAAATTTTCTAGACTTTGTTGCATATTTGGGAAACATACATATATCCCCCATTGTTTCTTTGTGAATTGCTTATCCAGTCCTTTCTAACCGCCTCTGGTTGATTCTTATAATTAGTCGTGCAATATTTTGTATGCTATACTAATTATTCCTTTTTTTTAATGGCAGCTTCTGTTCTACATTCTATTAAAACTCACCAGTACTAGTTTTTCACTTAGGATCCCCCTGTTTCTTTCTCTTTGCTTATACTTTGATATCAATCCTTGATATGGAAGGCAATTTCTAGCTTGCAGTCCAAATAAATTCTTGGCCTCTTTCCATACTATTATCTTTCAATCTCTTATTATTTGCTCCCAATACCTTGGTTCTTTTGCCAGTTTTCTCCAATAAATTCTAGCCCCCTCTTGCCTACTGTCTGTATCCCTAATAACAGTCATCTCTATCAGCAGAATCTCCTTTCTTGTGTTGGCTTAGTTCTTAGAATACTTTCTGCAACTTTATGAATATAATATTCTCTATGGCTACTGTTATTCTCCTTAACAATCTGCATCCAAAATCCAGTCTCTTCTTGTTTCTTGAGCTTCTCCCCTGTTTCATCATCATCCCTTTCCACTTTGAATTATACCTTTCTGCTTGTGCTATGTATGCCTTAACTGTGTAGCTCAGAAATACCCCTGCAAATCAGGTAATCCCAAGACATCTTGTTCTGTTGGAGGAATCAACTTATCCAACTTGACTTTTGCCGTCTTCCCCTCCCAGATAAATTCCTTCAGTTCTTTTTAAATTGCTATCCACAACTTCTCCTATAGTTGATAAAAATATGCCTGACCTGTGTATAAGACCAAAGGGACATTTTCACTGCTTGTATCTTGCTATTCGTATTCATATAACAGAGTTTCCAATTTCTCAGTTTTTCTTTTACCTTTTTAGTCTCTTCCCACATATCCTTAGCTGCCACACTAGAATTCTTTTTAATCCGTATTCCTAAGTATATAATTTTGTCATGACCCCATAAATATTGATGTTGCTGAACCAATTCATGCGTGGGTACATCATTTACAGCTATTGCCTTTGTTTTAGCTTCCTTAATTTTGTATTCTGAAAAGATTTGAAACTGCCTTAAATGTTCCACAACACTGAAATGTCCTTTTCTGGTTTTATGCAGTATAAAAATAATATCATCTGCAAATGGCCAGTTTTTCTTGACTACCATATCAGTTATATCCTTGAATTTCTGAGTGCCTTATTTTCTTTGCCAATGGTTCTAAATATAAATCAAGTAACAAAGGGGAAAAAAGACACCCCTGCCTGCTTACTCTGTATGAACAGAAATTATCAGAAAGGAGCCCTCCCACTTTAATTTTCACCTCAGATCCCTGGTATATCCTCTTAATCAACCTTATAATTTTGTTACGGAATGCAAATGCTTCCATTGTCCTGCTCATAAACTCTCAGATTACTCTGTCAAATGTTTTATCTGCATCAAGACCCACCAACAACAGTACTGTTTTCTTACATCCTGCTTCCCTCTGAATCATCAATGTTCTGTTAATGTTGTCAAATTTTATTTATTTGATATTTATTAACCAGGTATGTTAGACTGAGCCAGAGCCCATTTTCAGCGGAGGCTTGGGGAGAAAAGCTCCACACAAAAAATAAAATAGCAATTACAAGGCAAAGAAAAAATTGCAAATGAAACCAAACTGTCAAATAGTCCAAGGGATGGCAGAATAAGTTAATAAATCCCACAAAATGTATTTGTTAGCGCTTTTGTACAAACAATAACATGTACTTCATCAGACAAATCAATCCCAAGAAACCTTTCTTTAAATAGTGATACTCATTGCAATTAAACCTAATTAACTCTTAAAGTTATATGCATTTAATATGCAAAATCATAGTAATGTGTATGAAAAAACAGCGAAAATAGTTCAGTATCATGCATTCTAAAACCAAGTAAAAGCATGTATAAATATGTAAATATACACATATATATAAATACATATATATATATATATATATATATATATATATATGTATATGTATATATATATATATATATATATATATATATATATATATAAAATCAATAAATAAAAAATTACAAAGCAAAGAAAAATGTTGCATTCTGTAGAGTAGAGTTTCAGATATTAGTGTCGGCTTAGGTACAGATATAAAAATTTCTAACAAATTTCTAACAATAAAGTTATAACAACGAAAAGCAAAAATGCAGTCAATATTTAAGTTCTAAGATGATAGAAAACCTACAAAAATATGCTTGACCTGTGTATAACACTAAAGGGACTAGAAACATTTTGACTGCTTGTATCTTACTATCCATATCCATATAACAAAGCTTCTATTTTCTCAGTTTTTGTATTATTTTTTGTTTAGTCTCTTCCCACATATCCTTAGCTGCCACACCAGAATAATTTTAATCCATACTTCTTATGTCCCCATAAATAAGGATATTGCTGAACCCATTCATATGTGGGTACATTATTTACCACTATTGCCTTTGTTTTAGCTTCATTAATTTTGTATTCCAAAAATATTTGAAACTGTCTCAAAATGTTTTACAACACTGTGATGTCTCTTTCTGTTTTTGTTAAGTGTAAAATAATATCTGTAAATAGAGCCAGCTTTTCTTGACTTCCATACCAGTTATATCCTTGAATTTCTGAGTCCTTTATTTTCTTTGCAATTCTGAAATTAACACATGTATAAACAACTGAGAGTGTACAAGTGCCATATGTTTTGTTAATACTGTGGATGATTTGGGATTTGCTTGTATGCACCAAGATTTTCATTCCTGCTGCAAAGCTGTTACTGTGGCAAAGAGGGATAAGGCACCCTTACTGTTTTGTAGGTTCACTGTTGACATTTCAAATCCAGACTTGTGTAAAATTCTTTAATGTGTACTAACATTTATTTTGTTTGTTTGTTTCTTTCGGCTTTTCCCGGATAGGGGTCGCCACAGCGGAACTCCGGTCCGCTAATGATTGGCAGTAGATTTTGACGTGCTGGCTTGCCGGGCCTAACGCACAACCTTCAACGAAGGATCGCCCATTCACGCATGTCGCCACACAGAAGACGCTCTAACTGAGAATCGAACGGGCAACGTCTAACTGTGAGGCGACAACGCTACCGCAGCACCACCACCGCAGTTTAAAAAAAAAAACTGCGGTGGTGGTGCTGCAGTAGTTGTAATGCTGTTTATTGTTATTTTACTATCACTATTTGCAATGCACGTGGCTTAGTACAAACATGGGGAAAGGGATAAATACAATAAATGTCATGTAATGTACTTCTGTGATAAACACTATGTAAACAACACCTATAATTTGCGTATGTGTGTGTAACACATCTGCTAAACATGGTGAACCACACAGTATATGCTATCTGTAGCTTACGGTTCAATTCTCACATTTGTCTTTTAAGAAAGAAACATAGTAAACACTGCTCATAAGGATAAAACAAGTTGAGCTTTGCCTGTCTCTTAACTTTGCATGAACCTGGCCTAATGGACCACACACAAAGCAGACAAAACACCTTCAGACAGATGGCAGACAATAGTCAATTTCAAAATGAAGCCATTGGATTTTTTGCTTACCATCGCGTAAATCCACTAAGTGGCATTGAGTGGTGGTTAGTAGCCTTCCCCAACACCTGCAGGTCTAGAACACTTGCAAACAGGAAGCGGAGAGTAGACAGTTTCAAAATGGATATGTTGTATCCTCTGTGGTTTGCCACCATGCAAACAGTCTAAGCGGAGTTGTGCGGTAGTCAACACACATACTTAATAATGAATATTAAAATGTACAGCTGTTTCTTAACTGTTTCTGTGGCAGCAGGTGTAAGTGTAGGGCTGCAATACAGGAGAGCCTGGGTGCTAATCCAGTAAAGTCCAAACTTTTATTTCTGTTGTTCCTCTTTACTTTATATTACAATTAGCATGAAAACAATAATCAAACATAGAAATAACTGTCTACAGCAGGTGCATTGAACATACACAGGATAGCAGATATATATTAAATGTGTTACTGTGGGTATCAGTAGAATTATGGTTTGCCATCTCAAATGCATAAATGTTTAAACACTTAACTCTTCAATGTATATGTTTAAGTAATGACTGTAAAAGATATACTTGTAGTCCAACCTTCCCTGTGGCACCTGGTGCAAGTTAATACTCATAATACAGGTGAGCCAGGGCTCTGATCTAGCACGCTCCCAATTTTATTAATGCTTGTCCACTCACTTTTAAAAAATGAATAAAAAATTGTAAACATAATTATATAGCAGTGGAGCCCATGTGAATTTTATGTGTGACAGAAGGTATATCGAATATTCTGATTCTGTAATTATAATTGTCTTCTCTGGCCTTGGATGGCCTTCAGACTTGAATGGTAGTCAAACTCCCATGAATGTCAGGTCTCACACACACACATAGTTAACTCCTCACTCTGTCATGCATATTTATATATAATTAATGAGCATGTCCAACAAGCACTTCTTTGTGGCAAGAATGAAAAATCACCCATGTAGAAGAATATGTTTTGTCTCTAATGCATAGGTTTGAATCCCACATTGTACAAATTAATTTTATTAGTGTGTAAAGTCACATAAATTAAGTGTCTAGTCATAAAATTTATTCCTCCAGTATGTCTGCAAAGTTTAGTCAACTAACAGTTACAGCAGCAACCAACCCATAAACTAATGCCAACTGAAAGATTAACCTTCGTATTTCAAAAACTACTTTCCTGTCTTTTTGGCACTGTTGCTCTCTGCTTAACGTCATGCAAATGCAGTTGGCATTGTTGATCAGGTTTGTGCACTAGTAGTAAATGGAATAATGTGTATTGGTAGGAAAGCACTATTATCTGTTGCTGTTTGCCCTGATTGGACATGTCTCGAGGTAAAAGAGAAGGGTGCCTGATTTTAGGGCTCAGAGGTGGGTGTTGAGGAGTCCAGAATCTTTATTAGACTTCTTGTAAAGCACCACAGCTGAAGGCTGTTGCAGGGGGACTGCATCAGATCCCAGAACAAGTCTGAGACTTGGAATAGTCTGGCCAGGTCTGTCTCCAGTGTGACTGTCATTCCACATACTGGACAACAATGTAGGCACCACTATAATGACCTCAAGAGTTGCAAGCAAGATACACGCAACCAGTGGCTGGATAAGTTTAGGACTGCTGACATCCCACAGCTGTGCAGGTATACAGATACAGAGAATTTATACTAGATGGAATGTTGCATATAGGCAAGACTGGTGTGTATAATGCCCTTATCTTGTTCTCTCCTTTTCATTCTACAGCCAATCAGATAATAGTGAACAGGGAAGCCAACTGTGAGCATTTAGAAATACTGAGGGAAGCAAGGGGTTTGTATGCAGCACAACCTAAGTATTATTTTAGCTAAAGTATTGCTCTTATGTACAGTAGTAACAAATTAAGCATGCATATCCTATGTGTAAAATCAGTTAAGCATGCTTTAGTCTTTAGCACAAGCCAACTGTAGGAGTCAATTATAATACTGTAGTCAAACATGGTGGGTTCAGATACTAAAATCATTTAAAAATATTACATAATAATTTCAACAGAAGTGGCATACATGCCCTGCTGTTAACTTAATCTGTATAATCTGACCAGGCATATGTGCAATATATGCACATTGTAAGGATTACTTTGAGCAATCATAAGTTATAGTTTGTAAATGTTAAGAAATATACTTAAATGTAAAGGTAGAATTTTTTTTATTGTAATAATTTATTGTATACCACATATGATGGTACTACTTTTCTCTTTTTTCCCCTAGTACCCTAACCCTTACCTCTTTTTTTTGTTTTATATGTGTGTTCACAATATTTTCATGTCATCCATTTCTGACAACTCACAAAATGCTTTACAGCACAGGGAGGTGGGAGACCACTGTGGCTCAGCCTGTCCCTGCTCCACCAGCTCATGCACTGACGCCCAGTACATCTGGGACCTAAGCTGACAGTACTGCCTCTGCTGTCCCTGCAGTGCCTGGGCCCTCCACATCAGGTAGCATTACCCTGGTAGCTGGTGCTGTGGTACCCTCTAGGAGTAGTGGTGGAGATGGGGATTTTGACACCCACTAGGAGTTGCCAGGCTTGGTGCATAGAGTCATGCACAGCACCATTGGTGGACACCTATGCCAGATGGAGAGAATGCTCTCAATTATGATTTTTAGAAAAAGATGTCAAGCACTCCAACAGCCAGTGGACTAAGGGGGCAGTGATACCAATTCTGCGGGTGAGGACTAGATTCTTACTGTCCCCATGTTTGATGGGCATGGGCTTCCTATGTCCCCTCTGTATCCCCAATCATGGTGTCCTCCAACCTGTTCTATCCCTCGCCGTCCCTGTGTCTTGTTTGTCCTGTTTATCTGCATCTGCTTCCTCATCTACCCTACTTACCTGTTCCTTATCCAACATTCCTGTCTTACTGAAGTAAAAAAATAAAGAAATGGGCACCTGTCCCACAAAAAAATATTGTCCCATACATAGCTCTCCACTTTGCGTAGGTGTCTTCTCAACACACTTGATTTAGTCCAATTATCTGTATAACATGATTGCATTGTTGTCACCCCTCGTTTTAAACTGACAGTCCAAATTCAGCTAATATTCTATACGTTTTCATTTTACACTGTTGAAGAAGTGGCTAGCTATGGTTCTTTTCTACCTCCATTCTGCACATTTCTATATTGCTTTCCCTTTGTTCCTCCCACTGCTTGCCTCTCATTTCACCACTTTCCTATATACCCGTCCAAACATATTTAATCTGGTCATAAAATAGAATCACATACTACACACATAAGTGAAAACAACCCAATGAAGCCCTTCACTTTTTGTCCTCTCTGTTTGCGCAGAGTTTGCTATCACGCACCAATGCACAGTGTTGGTCAAAATTTACCTCTGTGTAGTGATGCTTCAACCCGCTGCATCATGGAAACACTCACACTTGCTTTAAGAATTATTTTGCAACATTATAAATATATATTTAAAAGTATTAGATACACCTGGATTAAAACCTACATTAGCTGGGCTCAGAAATAAATATCTCATTCACTTACACCTGCTGCCACAGAGTCAGTTAAGCAGTAGGTGTGTTCCTTACATTCAGTACTCTCCACAGTGCTAATTGCTGTGCCTCTTCACTTAATGTGCTTAGGAGGTAAGCAAACCAATAGAACTTGCATAATTTTATCATTCAGGCAGAGGCTTGCTTTTGCTTGTCGCTTAACTATGCACAAATGGTGAAAGCAGTGTAACCGTGTGTCTCCCATTTGCAAACCCTTTACCATTGATCACACAAACCAGCTACTCAGCTGTACTCTATGGAAAGTGCACAGTAGCATGTATTACTCATGTTTACTGCCTATTTAGTCTTCAACCCCTAAAAATACATGTAATGTAAAAACACAACCAAAGGGAAGGCACTTTTTACAGAAAGTACACATATTTACACCATATCCATGTGTTACTTGCACCCATGCACTTGAAACTTGGTCTGTCAGTACTTGTTCCCAACTGTATCAACTACACTACATAAATAAATAAAAATGCCTTCTTATATACCATGTACAAGTTTATACTTACTATACATATTCAGATTTTCCAATACTTGTAGTAATGTGAACAGCTGTTTGCATATAGTTTGTAAAGCTGTCTCTTAAAGTATACCTGTACATTTGAAACAAAACAGCAAATACTACACTTTGCACACTCATCAATCTGGTAATATGCAGAACTTTAATATCTTGACAGTCATACATGGCTAGCCATCCATTTCATACAGGTCTTTCAACATATTCTCTGAAACATCCAGTGATGATGTCATTCACTATAAATTGTATGACAGCATTGTAAACGTCAGACTTGTGCCATGGCACTTACGTTAAGTAATGAGCTCTCTAGCTGGTGTACCTAGTTAGATAGGGGTTCTAATCTCACTGCAGTCAACTGGTGTGTGTGTGTGTTTCTTTGTCTGTGTCTGTCTATCTTTGTCTCTGTCTATCTGTCTAGTCAGAAGAGCATAACTGTGTATCCTTCAGTCATCAGTACAATCTCATGGAGTACAAGATTTTGACAGTTTACATGCCTACACATCCATTTAATTCAGGCCCCAGATCATCTTCTCTCAAACATCCAGTGATGTGATGTGATCTACTACACATTGTCCTGCAGCATTGCAAAAGTCAGACTTGTGCTGTGACACTTGCTTTAAGCGCTGAGTTCTCTGGCTGGTGTATCTAGTTAGGTAAGGGTTCAGATCTCACTGCAGTCAATTGGTGTGTGTGCGTGTGTGTGTTTGTGTGTGTGTGTTCCGTTGTTTGATATTCAAGATACCATTTTACACCAGCATGTGGGACCCTGCTATTACCGTCCTTTTCTCACCAGACACTGCTGATGTCATCACTTGTAAAGTGTTGCCTGACACTATTCAAGTCAGACTTGTCACGCTTGCATTAAATATTGAGTTCTGTAGTCAGTGTACTTAGGTACTTGTTCTGTTCTCCCTGGAGTGTGTGTGTGTGTGTGTGTGTGTGTGTGTGTGTGTGCGCGTGTGTGCGCACGCACGTGCGCACGTGTGCACTTGGTTGACATTCAACAGACCATGTTACACCAGCATGTGGGGCACTGCTATTATCATCTTCTTTTCACCAGACTTTGCTGATGTCATCAGCAATAAAGTATTGTCTGACACTATAAAAGCCAGACTTATGCTGTGGTGCTTGCATTAGGTACTGTGCTCTGTAAATAGTTAGGGGTTCTGTTCTCACTGTGGTCAGTTGGGGTGTGTGTGTATGTATGTATGTATATATGTATGTGTGTGTTTGCACTTGGTTGACATTCAAGATACCATTGTACACCAGCATGTGGGACACTGCTCTTACCGTTCTCTTCTCACCAGACACTGCTGACCTTATCACTTATAAAGTGTTGTCTGATTCTCTTCAAGTCAAACTTGCACTATGGCGCTTACGTTAAATATTGAGTTCTGTAGTCTGTGTACTTAGGTAGTGGTTCTGTTCTCATTGTAGTCAGTTGGTGTGTGTGTGTGTGTGTGTCTGTGTCTGTTCACTTGGTTGACATTCAAGATACCATTGTACACCAGCATGTGGCACACTGTTACCAACATCTTCTTCTTATCAGACTCTGCTGATGTCATCAGTTATAAAGTTTTGTTCGACACAATAAAAGCCAGACTTGTGCTGTGACGCGTGCATTCAGTACTTTCCTCTGTAAATAGGTAGGATTCTATTCTCACTGCGTGTCCATTTGACAATCACTGTGGTGACAATTTTAGAATGATGTGTGAGTCCACAGCTATGTCAAACCCTCCTTCAAACATCTTGTTGTAGCATACAGTGATTATGTCATCCTGTACAACATGCACTCTGACACTATTCAAGAAAAATCTGTGCTGTGGCAGTAACATTAACTGCTATGTTTGCAAGTTACTTTACTTACACATATAGGTGTTTTAATCTGACAGCAGGCAACTTGCATATCTATATATGCAATTTTACACAGGGATGTCATGCCCTACACTCCTCCCAACATGCTCTCCTCAGCATACAATGATGCTATCATACTCCATAAAGTGCAATGTGACAGTGTTTCAGTTAGACATACGTGGTGTTGCTTCTATGACATTGCATGGCATCCATATTCTATAGGTACATAGCTGTAATGTTCAGATCAGGTCCAGTCTAATGCAGCTGTTCGTGTGTGTGTGTGTGTGTGTGTGTGTGTGTGTGTGTGTGTGTGTGTGTGTGTGTGTGTGTGTGTGTGGTTGGTGGTACATTATGATCACTGTATGATCTTTGGAATGGCTCTTCCTTTCACTGCCACTTGGGGTATCTTTCATGTAACCCCATGCATTCTCCTTTTTCCTCTGGCCACATGACATCTTTCTTGCAGAGGAGTGGAAGATGTCTATGTGTCAAATATGCATACATACATAATGAAGCAGAGTCTTTCCATGAGTCTCTACAAGCCATCTCCAGACCACTGCATATGTGACTGCTAATTCTGTCATGGTGTAGTGCACATCCCACATGTATAGTGGCAGGATATAATGCAATTCAACAAATATACAGATGCACACCATAGTCTTACTGCCTTCCATAATATAGATACAGGGATTTAGTTTTACATGGTATAATAATGGCTAGGATTTCATGTGATGTTGGCTGTTAGTCTAATAATGTCCTTTGACCATATGAACAGTTGACATGTCAAAGTTGCTGTCATTGACATGTGCTGTATTGAAGTGTGGATGTACAGTGTAGCTACAAGAGGGTATTACAATCTGTGATGTGAGCTAATGTATTATTGGCCATTGCTGCCATTGCATTACATGCTCCTTCTGTAACAGCTGTAGTAATATGCCCCATGAGAACTGTATGATACATTTGTATGTGTATTAGAACATGTGTTGTTGTAGTGGAGCAGATCAACCATCTACACAATTCACATTCCTCCATCACAGTGAAACTTGCAGTATCCACAGGTGTGCATATGTTTACAGATCATCATTAAATGCTCTGTGACAGACATCAGTATAAATTCATATTAATTACATGGTCACATAAGTCTTATATACATGTTGTTATGCTGTGATATACACAACCAGTGTGTCACATGTTTTGATTCAATTACAACCTTGTGGAATTCATTGTATGAGCAGTTGAGTTGCTATACCCAAGAATTATTGAGGTGGTCAGCAGCACCATTGTGTCCTGATATGGCATCAGGTTGCTCAAACACAGCTTGCCCATGAAATGCATATAGGCATATGTTGTGCAATTGATGGAAGTATGTGACAGTGGTACAGTTGTTTGACTGTGTGCATAGTCCCAGTTTGTGTGGAATGTGATGAATGACCAATGTTGTATTTGTAGGTCTTTTCACAAATCATTTATTTCAATAAATGTGAAATGTTAAATGAAGTACACAACTTAGCACTAATCTGTATGTGGATGCCACAAGACATACCCTACCAGAGAAAATAGACAATCTGCTAGCTGTGAGTTTGTCTCATACATCACCCACCTGTTGCCATTGGCCATCAGCCAAAGTATACATGCAAATATTACTCAGTTTCTATTCTAAGGAGGGCGGATCATCTATGTTGTCTGTACGGCTAATAACACAGAATCAATGGGTTCTGACAACATCACAGGTTGTGCCTATAGCAGGATTCAAAACATGGACCCACCAGACACAGTTGGATCCATACTTCAATACAGCTTCCAAATGGACTATGTTGCCATATTAGGGAGTGCATCAACATACATCTTTCTGAGTGGGGGAGAACATCACCTGATGCATGCATGCATAGACTCATCCTGGCTCACCTCATCTGTGAGGTAGACCAACAAATCAACATGGACATTTTCTGAAAGGTTACAGGTAATATTCCGACTGTGTGCGAAAGATGTGTGACTTGTTCAGGCTGCATCATGTCTGTTACATCTGTTTGATATACTCAAGAAATTCAACAAGGGCATGCATGATGACAACACTGTCATCCTGTGTAACTTGACCTGGTCAAGGCATTTGCACATTTGGCACAAATCCAGACTGAAGCATTACTGAGAAACTGTTACAAGTGTCCATAAACACCTATATCACCTAGTGGGTAAACCACTGTATCACACGTGACAGATAAATATGTTGAAGTGTGTGAAGTGACCTATATCTAGAGGCCTGTGATCAGGTCTGCACCTCAGGGCTCTGTGCTAGGTCCTTTCCTGGTCATTGTTTAAGTTTCAGATGTCAAGAATGACTTGCACATCCTTTGTCCAACCAGCTTTGTGCACAGTTGTGATTGTGGACAATTATTGAATCCAAGTGTGGTATTGGTATAATAAACAGTATCAACACACACAAGGGATTGCTACCACAGCCATGGAGACACAGGAGATGAACAGAAATCATGGTGGGATTAGTTACATTATAAAAGCAAATGCAAAACCTAGTTATAAATAAGACAGCCCACCCCAATGAGCAGACCAAGTAGTATGTGACCTGTGTACTCGGATAGATGGTATGTGGAACATCCACCAGCATGTGCCCACAGTGGTCACTACTCCCTTGTATGTAACACAACTCCTGACTATGTGCAGAACATTCACATCAAAGGGCATTATAGTTCTATATTTCTCTGCTATCATCACACCAATAACTAAGTACAATGCACCCTTTTTAATGTATCTCACAAGCACATCTTCCAGGGATGAGTTACTAAAGTGTACCACATTTGCCACAGTGAGCTCCCACACATCTTATCAGCCACACGTAAGTATTCCTTCTGTTGCATAAACATTGGTGGTTTATGGTGCGGAATCCCCTTCAAGGTGTTATACAAGATGCACGTGTGATGCATTTCCCGGTGGTGCACACAGTACATACGTAGCTGATTGACAGGATTGATATAATAGGATACATTTGTGATGGTGTGGATTGTGCCATATATATGCCATGCGCACTTGTCAACTAGCCAGGATTGCTTATAATCTCAAATACAGGTATAACAGCCTCCCTCCTAACACCTCCAGCAGATGTTAAAATTTGAGGAAGGTGTGCTTGATTCCACTCATAGATTGTTGACAAATCATAATAGTTGTACAAGTGTGTTCTTGCAGAAACATCTGTGATCACTCACAATCAGATGTGTTATGTCAAAGACATGGGATTACTGTTGGTATTATTCTGATATTGTCCATAATTTTGGTTGCTTCTGTCTGCTATTGTCCATTAGCCTGTTACTATGTGTCCAGCTTGGTTGAGATCTGTGCTGACATTACATTCAAATTTGGGCAACTCATTTTGCACAGCTTCACAATATGGACCTAACCATATTGTATATATCGTCCCTGATATATGTCCTCTCCATTGTTCATGTCAGGATACCACAAAGAATCTTCTCCACTGATATGTCGCCTTGTATGAGAGTCACATAATATACAATAACTGTGCAGTCTGTACTGTATCATGTATATATATGATTAGTGTTCATGCTACAACTGTCTTCATTGACATGTAGTCATATGCTGCACAGTACCATATTTCACCTGTCCTCTTCCCTTGTGTTCATTCCTACAATTCATCTGTTTGTCCCTTTTTAATACACACACTTCCCCTGACTATGTTTTTATAATGCAGTCTATGTACTTTTACTGATCATTTACACAAACCTTTTTTTTTCAGTATGACTGAAACAGGTTTCCACAATACTTTGGACTGTATACACTTTCATGTAATATGTTGGAACTATATATATTTCTTTATTAATAACCATGGTAATCACTATGGCATTTCACACAATCCCATAGACATAGTTTGCCTGTAGGCAAACAGGTTTAAATGTGTGCTGGTGTCTGTGTTGCTTTACATGGTTTCTGATCAGCAACACTGTTGCTGGCCATGAAGCCGCACTTGTTTGCATTTAAACACAGTGTGCAGCATGCATATGTAATTAACGGTGCTGTTCACTGTGCAAACGTGTAAACTCTGTGTAGGCTTCTTGGTAAACCTGCACAGAGTTTATTGAATCCCCAGGAATATGTTTATCTAGGTTATGGTGAGTTCTAATGGCATACTCTGGAATAGACTGCCCATACTTGTCAAGCAGCGTGCCTCCTTGGCCCTCTTCAAAAGGAACCTTGACAGCTGGATGGAAGATAGGAAATTCACCTCAGGGATCACATCAGGCGCCCTGCTAGACAGGGGTCCAGGGAAGTAAATATTGTGGGAAGAAATATCCAGGGAATTGTTATGGCTAGGCTTGTGTAGGCCCTAGGGCCGATAGCCTAGTACCAGCCTATGAACCTATATGTTGGTATGTGGTCACTTACGCTGTCTGAGAGGCAACCTATTTTTATCAGTTTGTCTGGGTTGTTTATAAGAATCCAGTCTAATGTTGAGTGTCTCCCTGAGATTTCATTGATTCTTGTAGGTGTGGTTATTAATTGTCTGAAGTTGTACAAGTTTATGTATTCAGTGGATGTAGTAGAATTTATGAGTTGCTAGGCTATACCTAAGTCTCCAAGTGTTATAGTGTCATGGTTAATTTGTTGGGATATCCACTACAGGATGCTTTCAGCAGTATTGATGTTATTCCCTGGTGGTATATAAATTGCTGTTAAACATATAATTTTCCTAGTCTTGATTTTTAGGAGTGTTGTTAGAACTTCAGCATTGTTAAATGTGGGTATTTCCTGTGGTAAGGTGATCATTAGGGAATTTTTATAGATGATAGCTACACTATCTGCATACCCGCTTTGTCTGTCATGCCTGAGTATACTGTATCCTGGGGGGGATCTCATTATCCTTTATTTCTTTTTTTAACCAGGTTTCAGTAGCAATGACTACATCAGGAATGTATGTGGCAAGGTAGGCATGTACATCATGGATTTTTGTTGAACATACTTCTTAGGTTTATATTTTGTAAGGTAAGTTTGGATTCTGGTTTTTTGTTGAGCTGTATTAGGTGACTGGTTTATTTTGGGGTTGGAAGTAATGGTTTTATGAACGGTGGGACCTGAGTTGGGGTGAAGATCTCTGCTAATTTTTAAATTGATATTTTACAGAGGGAAGAATGTGGCCAGTTATATTTTGGTCTTAGTTTGGCATTTGATCATAAACGTGGATACTTAGCTTTGAGATATTTATAGATAGAACCTACCAACGGTCTTAAAATAAATCTATTCCACTTTTATTATTTGAAAAAAAATAACAAAATACAACTAGTAAGCGCTTTCGTCCCACTTATAGAACTTCTTCAGAACAAGCTGTACTTACTCAAAACTTCAGTAAATACATTTAATGAAAATCACATGACTTAACACTAGTCAATGAAAGGGAAAATTACAAAGTGGTCCTGAAAAGGAAAGGGTTAAATCATTGATTAGTGTTAAGTCATGAGATTTTAATTAAATGTATTTATTGAAGTTTCTCCCCGGGCCTCTGCTGAAAATTAGCTCGTTCCAAGTTGAACTTTCCCGGTAAACAAATGTTAATATATAAAAATAAAATATTTCCACAGTTGCATTACAGGGGGAAAGCAAAAAAAAAAAAAAAACCCCACCAAATATGCTTATCTTACTAGCACAGTTTAACTCGCTACCTAATAACATATGATTTTAAACTATTCTACCTTCAGAAGAAAAATGTTAAATTACTTTTAAACAGAGTACAAATGGAACTGATTTCCAGCATGTGAAATGTTCATACATATATGTAGGTGTATGCATGAAACAGAAAATATATGGCATTGTGAATTCAGACTTAGAAATTCAGCATGCAGCTATTCAACTGTATACCGAAAGCAAAACCTAAGTACAGTTGAATTATGTCCAAAAGTCTTACTTGAAATTAAAATATTGTATGGATTTAGCACCACCAGAATGCAGACCTGGTCATTAGAATGTGTCAGGCTGCCAAACTGCAGTATACTCTGTTTACATTTGGGTTGGTATATGTTATTTCTTCAGGGTGAAGAATACCGTACATATCCAAACTGCAACTATATGGACTTGTCATTAGAGATAGTAAAAAAAAATGAATATATATCTGCAGAATTTATTTTTTCACTGTAAATTTTTTTATGAATGTATTTAAAAGTTGTACTGACAATGACATTTGTGGTGGGGTAAGATTTGTCACTGAGCTGTATTTAAATCCCTAAGGATGAGATGGCAGTCCTAAGTTCTTCTGCTGCTCCTGGATATCCTCATTTAAGTTTACAAACAAGAACTGACAAATACATATATTGCGAATACATACCACAAGGTCAGTTGTAAAATAATTTGGTATAATTATGTGTCACTCAGTGCTTCAGCTTACACCTTCAAAGAGTGCTACTGAATACACACTGCGATTAATTTAATACAGTAGATAAAAAACACACCTAGAGTAATAAAACGAATCAGACAATACCATCAGCGCTATCCAAAAGAAGATGAAAAAATACTTTAATAAGAACTCATAAAGAGGACCTTACAATGTGACCTTGTTTATGTATAGGTACCAAATGCTGGGTTTTACACGCATTTGATACTGAAAGTATGGCATTTTGCATTATACTTGGATTTCATTAAAGATTGGTACATGAATTTACTCCAGGATAAGGAATGCAGTGTATGTCCAGAGTGTACACACAATGAGCTGTCATTACACGTGAAGTGAAAATCATATATGTTTATCCATAAAAGGGTATTTTTTGAGATTTGAAATTTGCTAACAGCAAAACTGCCTGCATTCGATGCATGGTTAGCTTCAGCCCTGAGGTACATTTAAATTTTTAAGGTATAATAGCATTTTTACCTAAGTGCCAAGTATAATTCTGTGAAGATTTTACTTGAATGTTCCCAGAGAACAGTTTTATCTAATTTATATTCTAGCCACAACGCCTTTGTGATGAGCTTTGTAAATGTTATCCATTTCTGTTTTTTAGTATTGTATCTATCAGCATGTTTTTCAATTAATATACAGCGTTGACTTTCTTTGTTCTCCTTAAGTTGTATGTGTATGTGTTGTAATGGTTATGTTATTATTCTGTTTGTTCTTAACTATTTTTCACTAGCCTACAAGTGTTTAGTCTATTTGTAAAACGGTTTTCTTAGAACTTATTTCATCATCCTTGCAAAGAGGTTTGCAGTACCTTTTACCATGTAATGCATTTTTTCATTTGCCTTATTATTAACTTGGCAGTATTACACTTTTTTACCTTTCATTTCACCTTGTTTTAAGAAAAAATTTTTACTAGAATTGCCATGGTATTTTGAGATGCTGTCAGTTGTGTGTAGGCATGTGCAATCATTTCACAGTAACTGGTATGATGTATCTTGGGTCTACCTGACAACGTCGACAGCTTAGAATACCGACAATGAGAACACTGACGCCAGAAGATCGACAACTGAGAAGACCGACGGATGAAAACACTGACGCTGAGAACACCGACATGGGAAAAGGCTGTGTAAGTATGCGGTAGTGACGGACGTTAGGGTGCGAGTAAGGTAAGTGTGCGATATTGACGGTCTGTAGGGATAGGGGTGGGTTAAGTGAGTTAGGGTTAGGGCGCGGGTTAGGTAAGTGTGCAGTAGTGATAGTCTTTGGGTTAGGGGCGGGTTAAGTGAGTTAGGGTTAGGGCGCGGGTTAGGTGAGTGTGCAGTAGTGACGGACCTTAGGGTTAGGGTTTGGGTTAAGGTTGTAGATAGTTGTGTATGTGAGGTTTAGTGTGGGTTTGTAAGGATTTTGGAGTGCTTGTGTTGTGTGTGTGCTTTTTGGGAAGGAGATTTGTTTTGTTTGTTGATTGTCAGTATTATGGTGTGTCGGGCATGTGAGGTCTCGTGTTTGTGAACTGTCGGTTATGTGGTGTCGGTGATTTCATTGTCGGTGTTGTGATGTGTCGGTGTTGTCAGGTAGACCCTGTATCTTACACAGTTTCCATTAGGTGTATGTCTTTTTCATGTTTGAGCCTGGGAAGTAGTTATTAATATATATATATATATATATATATATATATATATATATATATATATATATATATATACATGGGTCTACTTTGGAAGTTCGAACTTTCAAAACTTCAAACTTCATATGGTCGTGACCATAATATCAAAGTTTTGAAAGTTCAAAACTTTTTTACGTTTATGCAGGGGGCAAGCCCCCTGAAACCCCCACACCTCTTGCTAATTAAATATACCAACTCCTAGACTGCACTACAATGAAGAGAACAGTAAATTTTCCCATTCTACACTGTACAGTGATCTCCATTTAAACCATTCAAAGTTTCAAAACTTTAGTCTTATGGTCTCGACCATATGAAGTTTGAAGTTTTGAAACTTCAAGCTTCCAAAGTAGACCCATGCATGTGTGTATGTATGTATGTATATATATATATATATATATATATATATATATATATATATATATATATATATATATATATAAATAGAGAGAGAGAGAAAGATAAACATATATAGTATGGTTCCCTTTCATTTAATTGCGCCACTTTTCATTGGGTCTCAGTGCATCTCAAAAGGTTCATCAATAACTGATTCGGTGAGCCCAGTTCATCATATTTTGGCATGGGAAAGATAGAACTTGCAGACTTTCAGTGCCCATGGTAGAAGGGAGTTTCACTGAGGTAGGTTCAGTGAATCAATTGTGATGTTTTGTAACAATGAACCGGCACTCAGCTAAAAGAAATACAGTCATTGATCATGATTAGGAAAGCTTGCTTTCACTCAATTTATGTATACCTCCCCCCAACAAAATTGCAGACTCAGCCCAGTGGGACACATAACATGATAATAAAGTTGCATTTGTCTTTGTATCTGAAACCAGCAGTAGTTGCATTCTGTGGCTGAGAGTTATATTTTGAGAAATTCGCAAAACAAAGTGTGTGTGTGTGTGTGTGTGTGTGTGTGTGTGTGTGTGTGTGTGTGTGTGTGTGTATACACACATATATATATATATATATATATATATATGTGTGTGTATATATATATATATATATATATATATATATATATATATATATGTATGTATATAGATATGTATGTATATAAAACCCTTGATAAGTGTAAGCAGGGGCTTAGGAGGTGAAACATTTACAAGCAGGGGCCTGGGAGATGAACCATTTACAGGCTGTGTCCACTAGAAACATAGGTTCCAAACCATGGATGAATTTTCTGTTCTCCATCCAGTTGTCCAAGTTACACTTGAATTGGATTAGGGAGGAACTGTGCTTCTCATGGATGGGGAGCCTGTTCCAGAGAAGGGTAGTCTCTGGGATACATACCTGTCTCTCCAGCAGGTCCTATTTATATCACATTGAATGTTGACGTCTTTAGAACAAGTAATTCTGGTGCTGTTTGTTTTATGGATATGCAAGAGGTCCATCAGAGTGGGGTCTGACAATACCTTGTATACCAAGCGTAGCTCTCCCCTCAACAGCCTGTAGGAGACAGAATACAGGGAAAGAGCCTTGAGGTGGTCTGCACTGGACATGCTACTTACGCCCTGTATTCTTTTAGTCAGGAACCTCTGTGGACATTCCAATTTTGAATATGCCTGGTTAGGTATATACCAAAGGGGGCAGTGTACTCAATGATAGGTCTGATGAATGTCAAATACAGTGAAACAATGATTTCTTGGACCTAGATGGCATACCTTTATTTATAAGTTGCACTGCACTACTGTAAACATGTGATGGTCAAAGGCTGGATTACTGTCTATGTGTGTCCCTAAGTCTTTGACTACTTGGTCAGCTTGTAGAGCTGTGATGTCAATATGATAGTTACCAGGGGTAGATGATTTCCTGAAGAATGCTGTTATGCATTTACTGGCATTTTGTTTTAGTCCATAGCTGTGGCACCAGTTGTTTGTCTGTGTCAGCCCTTCTTGGAGAACATTTGTGTCAGTGGGCAATTCGCTAACAGCTCCTAGTTTGTAAGCATTTGAAAATTTAGTCAGCCAGAAGCCATTGACATTGATCTTGACTCTCTGTGGGACTCTGCTTGTCAGTGGCCTTTTGTAGAGGTGGACTTCCCAATTCTAAATTCCTGGGTCCAGTCTGTGAGCCAGCTGGCTGTCCAATGGGTGATATAAGAGTTTGAACTTAACCTCTTAAGTTCTGTTTTTATAGACAAGAAACGGTCCTTTTCAAAGTTGTTATTGTTCATTTGCTGCAAGAGAGGTGGACCCAGTTAGCACAGAATGATTCTCACTGGCATTTCTTCATGGTTAACCTTCTCAAAGAAGTTCACCAGGTTGAGTAGGCATGACCTGCCCTTGATGAAACCAGATTGGGTTGGGTCCAGTGTCTGGAGGATTCCTATGTCATTATTCTTTTCCATGATAATTCTTTCCATGCCTCTGCATATGAGACTAGTAGGTCTATAGTTAGCAGGGTCTGGAGATGGCCCACCTTTGTACAGAGGGATAAATGTTGCTGTTCTCCATTCATGAGGCATGAATTCTCTTTGGAGGTAGCAGTTAAATATCAGTTTCAGAGGGCCTGATAAATCATATTTCATGCTATTTAGAAGGCATCCTTGGATATTGTCTGGGCCCATTGATGCAGTGTTCATGGCCTTAGAGAGAGCATTAAGGACTTGTTCCCTAGTGATAGCAGGGGGAGTTATATTTGACTGTATTTTCTGAGGGAAGGTTAACGTGGAAAAAGAGGCGAGGTTGGAGCTGAATTTGTCGGCCAGTAGGTTAGCTGTATCTTCTGGCTTAGTATAGGTGGCTCCGTTTACAGTGAGCTCTGCAAACAATTGTGTAATGCCTTTGAGGTTTTGGACATAGCTAAAGAATGCCTTGTGGTTGTCCTTGGCCTGGGAGGCCAAATGTACTTCAAATTTGGCTTTAGGTGACTTTATTTGTCCTGTGAGTTGTTTGCTTAGTTTGATGAGAGTGCTTTTATATTGCTGGATGCTGCATGTGTTAATTTTTGAGTACAGCCTATTGATGTTGTGATTCCATCAGGGTGTCCTGTATTTTGAGTTAGTTCAGTACTTTTTTTTTGGTGGGTACAGCTGCCTCTGTGCAGCTATTAACATGCTTGTATAGGGTTTTTGTGAACATTTCTGCATAGGCAGCAGTGTTCTCAGGGTTTATGGGGAGCTTGAAATTTTGACAGGTTATCACATAATAGTAGGATGTTAACTTTAGAGTAGCTCCTGAATATTTTAGGGTTAGCTGAGTTTCCAGGTTTTATTTTACTTCAAAGGAGACTATGTTGTGGTCTGCCCTTACCAGAGAAGACATTACACTAGGCGGTGTGCAGAACTCTACCATATTAGTGAGGACCAGATCCAGTATGGCTGCATCCCTTGTTAGTGTATTGACAATCTGGTCCAAGGAGTTTGTGTTTTCAGATTCCTGGAATCTCTTTGCCTGTACGTTTGGTGTCATATATGGTTCCCAGTTAATAGTAGGGTAATTAAAGTCACCCATTAAGACAGTACTGGGTTGAACAGTGAGTGTTTTCATTAAATTTAAATACATGATATGGGTTTCCTGGGTCATAGAGAGGAACCACTATCTTGCAAGAAAGGAGTATTGGATTTTGCCTTTGGTGATTTGAATGTGGAGAAACTGAAGTGCATTGTCCTGTTTGTCCAGCCTTGAGGTATATTTATTTTTGATGTAAATTGAGACATCTCCACCTTTTGTACCCATCTGTGTAGTAGCTGGTCTAAATGTGTGGAAGGCATTATAACCTTGCACTATCGGTATGCCCTCCGAAGCTGTCAATCATGTCTCACTGACGGCACAGACATCAGTATTCTTTAGGGTGAAGACAGCTTCTAGGGATTGGAGTTTTTTTGTTTAGACTCCTAGAATTGAGCAGTAACACCTTTAGATTTTCTTGGTTTTGATTTGCTGTGTCGGAAGTAAGGCATTATGGGGGAGGACAATGCTTTAGCTAATATTTGAAAGCCTATCAGGGAGAGGTGCAGACCTTCTATGGCAAAGCACTGTGGTCTTTTGACCATCTCCTTCCATGCTGACAGATATTGCACCCTCTTAGAATTACACCAGAAACTAAGCCAGTTATTACAGTCAGTCATCTTTTGTTCATATTGTGGCATCATCCTTGGAGAAGGTAGAATGCTGCTCAATGCTAGACTTATACCAGCATGGGACACATTCTGAGAGCTCCATGACATCTCTCTTCATATAGTCTAGGGAGGTATGTCACACAGACTGTGACCGAGTCATACTGGTACTTGTGGTCCTGAATGTGTGGGTAATGTGGTAGATCCTGGCTTCTGATAAACAACTGACCGTGAATTTCTCCTTACTCAGCCTGGTGAGAGGGACATCAGTGTGTCTCACAATGGAGTCTCCATTGCCTAGAATATTGGATTGTGTGGTGGCTTGCATTATGGGCGTAGAAGTAGAGGCTCTGTGAGATGTGGCTGTATGTGTTGATGTGGGAGTGCATTTGGGGTTGCTGAGGGTGTTTGTTATGTTTACTTTTTCTAGGAGGTCTTTGGGGTTTAGGAAGTTTACATTTAAGTGCCTCTGTATATGTGGGTCTGTGTTGTCTGTATGTGATGGATGCAGTATGTGTACTACCGACAACCTTATTGACATTAGGATAGCTTTTATGTGAAAGTTTTGCCTTCAGTGACATTGTGTAAATAAATCTCTCACATACCATATCAGCTTGTTTGAGAATTAACTGGTTGCCAGTAAACATGAGGCATCAGGATGCCCATATCCACCAACCTGGTAATGGAGATAGTGGAAAAGTTCATATCCATGGCAACAAACCCTTTTGTATTGATTAGTTGTAGTGAGAATATGAAGTACTGTCAGGAGTATCTGGTTTGCAACTCTGGGGACAGTGCTTGTCACTGCAAACTAGTTGTCCTGTGTGCAGCTAGGTATTGGTAAAATTTCAGTGGGGCTCTTACAGGAAAAATGTCAGCTCAAAGGGTCTGTGGCTATACAGGACACTGCCAAACACTTGAAGGGAAACTTATAAGTAGAGCCTGATGATTTGTGGATTAAAGTATTTAAGCAGATATTCTGAAGTTAGAAGCAAAACAAGCAGTACTTACTGAAAAGAAAGATTAGCTTGTCAAGAATGATGAAAAGAAGAGTCATTTGAATGACTACTGCCTGACCACTGCTTGTGTTGGTCTCACCACATCTTCACTCTGCTGGGATATAATGCTCCCTTGCTTCTTCTTTCACCAGAAGAAAGACAGTAGCACCAGTCCCAAGATGAGAATGCCACAGCCTGCTTTGGGGATCCACAGTCTTGTCCCAAATGATGTAAGGGTGCGTAGGCTTGTTGTAGCCTTTTCCTGGTAGATGCCTTGAATAGCAACCAGACTGGTCAAGAAGGTCAAACACAGACACTCACTTCCCAACCAGAAAGTGTCAGGCAGGAATCTATGTACTTTGCGCCTTCTTTCACCGTGAGCAAAATATAAGCACAAATTCCAAACTGGCACCTAAAAAGCAGTCGTTAAGCTTTCCGGAGATCATCAGTTCCCAGGAAATAATGTTCCTATGCTCCTTCTTTCACCAGGAGAAAAACAGAAGCACTAATCCCAAGATAACTACCGAGAAACAGAATGTGGGCAGTCCAGTAATTGGTGGTCTTGGAGTAGATGTTGCAGATTTTAAAAGTAAGATGAAAAAATGGGTTAGTATCGTAACAGTTTTAGGGTACACTAAGGAGTTAGATATGAAACAGAGGGTAACTTAAGCTTTAGCTAAGTGGAGAGCCAGTAATTTTAAAAGAACAACATAGATTGGCACTTTGTACTCTGGTTCAGTGGAATGGCCAATACATTTAAATAGCTGAAGGGGAGTGATTTCACAAAATGATGATTTTGTGCTTACTCAGTAGCCAGTGAAATAGGAGAGGGAAGGAGTTATCTGGTCAAATTAAGATAAGGGCAGGCAACTAGAAAGACAGTTGAGTTTAAAAACACAACACCAGGGTGGGGGAAAACTTTTCTGTGTGACTCACTAGAGTCACAGCTGTGGTATCTTTCCTAGTTTAAATATGCAATTAAAAGCAGAATACAAGTAAAACACGTCGTAAAGAAAATGAATCACGTTATATAAAAAAATAGAAGAAGGTAATAAAGCAACGCAAAATACAAAAAAGCAAAAACAAAATAACCTTTCCCTCACAGCAAGTTGTGGCAGAGTCTGGGTGAACTTTTATAGCAAAGCCCTTGAACGTTTTATTTTACCCCTTAAATATAATGTTTAGTTCCTAGCTCCACCCTCAGTTCGCAAGTAATTAACCTTAATTGACCTGTTCTAATTTCTGTGCGACTCACAAGAGACACAGCTGTGGTGTCTTTCCTAGTTTAAATATGCAGTTAAAAGCAGAATACAAGTAAAATGCAGTGTAAAGAAAACTAATCACAATATACAAAACAGAAGAATGCAATAACGCAACACAAAATACAAGAAAGCAAAAACAAACTTACCTTTCCCTCACAGCAGGTTGTGGTAGAGTCTGGGTGAGCTTTTCTGTTCTGGCTGACAGACTCTGTATATATGTAAATCATATCATTAGTGTGTTTTTTTTCAAATCAGAAGTAAAAATCTCAACTATCTGTCTCACTGCAAACATTGGGTAAGTTGTGATACATCCTGATCTGAATCCCAACTGCTCATCTCCCGTCCTACTTCTACCTACTCTGCGTACTCATTTATCAGTCATATGAAAGTTGTTGCAGTGCGTCCATGAACATCAACATACTAACCATACATGGTTTTGACAGGAATCAATCCATGTGAAAACAACTACTCTAGATTTACAATGATGACACTTTTTATCGCAGAAATTGTATCTGTTAAATGAAATATTTTATTTATAATTAGTATAACCAAAACTTTTATTGTCATTTTTGCTTTAGAAACTGTATGTTTAAATGCAATGTTTCTACTAGTACTTTTGTACATACTGTAACAAAAGCTTTAATTGTAATTTTGTTTGTAATTATTGTTTTGTTTTTGGAGCTTTCTCCCCAGGACTCCATTGAAAATGGGTTCTTCTAGGCCCAATGGACTATCCTGGTAAACCAACTGCAAACCAACTGCAAATAAATAAAATAAATAAATAAAAATGATGATTCTTTTCAAAGAAAAAAATTATCTCTTTTTTTCTAAATGTTTATATATATGTGCTATACAAGTTATAGCTGGACTCATTTTATCATGTGGTGAAATGGTGGTGTTTTCTGTCTCTGGTAGAGTTTGTTGAATTATGTTGTGGTCAAAGTTCATTGTATCAACTGTTGCTTGATTCAAGAGTTTATGCCCTTTTTTGAGTTTGCGCTATTCTGGCGTTAGTATATTTAATTTACGTGTGGGGGGGATCCCCCCACATAAAAAGCTGTTTTTTTGTTTTACTTTTCATTATTGCAAATGTAACCTGTTGGTTAACATTTGCAATTACTTTTTTGCAATGATTTTAGTGACGGTTGATAATCGCTGGTGAGTTTGTTTGATAGTTTGTGTTTTGATCAAACTCTCCAGCAATTATTCATTATAAATTCATTCTCTCTCTCTCTCTATATATATATATATATATATGTGTGTGTGTGTGTGTGTGTGTGTGTGTGTGTGTGTATGTATATATATATATATATATATATATATATATATATATATATATATATATATTAAACACACACACACATCTCAAATAGTATATATTTTACATATTTAGACAAGCATTTATTTTGGTCTCTTTCACATAGCACTTGACCAAATTCTGTGAGGTGCACCTTCTAATTCTCCACCACCTCCTTATGCAACATAACCCCATGGACTAAGGGTACCCTAGGCCTTGGGGATGACTTGCCAAGTCAGAAAATAAATTGGGAACTTCTTAGTGGGAGGTGGAGTATGTGAGCCTCCTTGCAATGTTACTACTCATTAGTGGGAATTGTTAATTGCTTTGAATCCTTAAAAGTCCCGGAAATCCTGGTTCACATTACACAACTGGCATGCTATGGTTCAGTAAAGGAACCATGCCACACCTGTCTTTTGTCCACAAACCTAACAGTCCAGCAATTACTTCCGTTGTGGCTGTTTTTTCATCACCAGTTCTTATCTTGGATGTACCCTTAGCACATCCCAATGCCATCCTCCCTGGAAAAGATACGTAGGCATGGCCTGCCTTATCATTCCTTTTTGTACTATGAATAGCTGCTCCTGTGCTGAGGAAAGATAATGAAAGACAGTTTTTCTGGATTGCTGTCAGGGCTTCATCCCTCTGCACAGTAGAGCCAGCAAGAGCAAGCGTGCAGACATTTAAGATCCTGTTTCTTTGTCTTTATAGCCTTTAGCATATGCAGTGTACTATATAAGGCTGAATATCCAGGTATCTTAATGTGAATATTTAAAAAAATATCTTAACGTTTGTATTCAATGTCAAACTGAAATGAGAATGGATGTTAGAATTTTTTTTCATACCATGAAATTTGCGAAATGTAGCATTTACAAAATATTCAGTATTAACATAAAAGTGTAATTACTGGTTCTGTAAAGACTAACAATTATAAAAGGTATCAAAAACATATAGTGTTAAAATGTCAGGCTTAAAATGAAAATGTATTTCTGTTTCATCTCAAATGTGTTATTTCAAATGATGTTAGAATTTTGGATTTTTTTTTTTAATTAGAATTTAAATGCTGGTACTCCTCTGCCTCTGAAGCTTGGAGTACCTACAGTCTAAGGTTGTTCTGTAGGTAATTGTCCCAGTTATCATTCTTTGAAAACTACATGAGAATGTTTCAAAGCATTTTGGAGATAATTCCATTTAAATATAGGGAGGTGAATTAGCTAAAATAACAGTTTTGGTTTAATCCTCTTAAAATGGTCAGTAATAGAGAGGTTAATACACTTCGGTGTGAAAAAAAGATCACTTTTGCAGCAGAACATTTGTCATGTCAATCATATCAGAACAGTAAACACTGGCTCAAACCAGGAAAACACATTCTGGCAGTAATTCTGCTATTGACCCCAAAAAATCCCAATTCAAAAAATACTTGTCCAGCACTGATGAAAAAGCTGTATGCACTGCGACTCTTACGTTTTAATGTGCATTAAAACCAGAACAGCAGGAACTGTATTTAGAAGCATAAATTAAGAGTTTGTAGTGGCTTCTGTAGACTTCTTGAGTCCCAACTCCATGAGGTCTCTACTAGCAGAGTTTAGCTTCCATATGTTGAACTCATTTGATTGCTGTTTTTTGTAGGAAACCACTGACAGTTGTTGTTGTTGTCTTTTGGCTTTTTCACGGTTAGGGGTCACCACAGCGGAACTCCGGTCCGCTAATGATTGGCAGTAGATTTTCACGAACACCGAGGTGCCAGCTCGACGTTCAACCTTCAGTGAAGGCACACCCATTTACGCATGTCTTTCGAACGCCCACCCAACCGCGGGGAGGACATGCAGACTCCACACAGAAGGCACTCCCCGCACTCCAGCCGAGAGTCAAATGGGAGAACCTCTTGCTGTGAGGCAACAATGCTACCGCTGCACCACCGCGGAATAGGTGCAGTTTCTAAATGTACATTCCTAGTACTTGCTTCAAGAGATTTACCCTTCTTCATATTGTGTGACTTTAGATTTGGTGTGTAAAAATTTGGGGTTGCAGGAGAGACTTTTCTCCCTTGCAGAAAACACTTGCTTTTAATTTTATTTGGCAAGTTGAATCCCAGCCAGCTTAACTCTTTTTATTGAGTTTTCGTCGAATTAAAACATTGGTGATTTATAGAAAAGCATTTTCAGTGCAATAAATAATGAAGCAAATAATTCAAACACATAGTGATAAAATAAGACACAGTATAATACTGACAGTGGTAAAGTGATGTTTCTGCTGAAAACAAACGGGTGTGTTATACCTGTTAAAAATCATAGAAAATGAGCAAAACCGAGTGAGTGCTGTGCAGCACAACTTGTCTTGTGGGGCAAATGGTTGCATTGACTACAATTTCTAGGTACAGCAACCCTTCCCCAACAAGGATCAGATGTTTTTTGATGCAGTGTGATGTTTATTTGGCAAATCTGATGGAATAATTAAACGTAATTTATTTGAATTTCTCATTATCAATTGAAGGTTTAGTATAATAGGACTTGAGATGGTAGAAATGTATTATAGTGGGAGAAGCATGTCAAAGTCTAAGAGAAAATTCATTTATAAAACCTCAAATTGTTCTGAATACTTAATATTCAAGTCAAAATTACTGCCTGTAACTTTTTGCCCCTTCACTTCAACACTTACCTTGTATGTAACATTCTCCACCTCAACTCTCATCCAACATTTTTTTTTACTTACTTTAAAAAATAATCTCCAGTAAAACGTGTATCTGTAAAATGGAAAATGTGAGGTGCTACTGAACAAACGGGTAAGCAAATAAGAAGAGGGGAGGTTAAGAGTTAAATTAATAAGAACATGGAATTTAGAAATTATAAAAAAACAATGCTTTGACTTTGCTAATCCAGAATTAATTTATGAAAAAAGGGATAATTAAACATATATATATGTTGTACAAAATTCTGTTTTCAACAGTGAGAAGTGAAAAAGTGAAACATTTTGTAAATGTTGCTGTTGATGATGGTTATATCTGTTGCATAATATTGCACAGTGATTCCTAATTATAGTTTATTATTTCATTTTCTAGGCACCTGCATTATCGCTTACTGGAGATATGGCTCCTGGCTTGGATCAATCAGCTGTCCTATCTGCAGACAAACGGTAACAGATGTAGAACATAACTGATAGAAAATTATATTTTAAGTTGTTATAATGTAGAATTGCAATTAAGTTATAGAATGGTTGATAGGTTGTGCAGCCATTTCACTAAGTTCCCCCAAGAAGAAGGACTAGTCTCATAACATTTCCTCTGCTTCGTATAATGTATGATGGTGTAATAAAAAACATTCAATAATTTAAAAGGCAAAGCATAGCACAGAGTAGAGTCCTCACTCCAAAAAGGATAATTCACAAAACTGTGATATATTTGTTTGTGTGCATGTGTGCAAAGTGCCTTTCACCCTTGTGTTTTATTTAAAATGTCTTTACGAGGGTAGAGCATTGATCACAAGTGACAAATTTTCAGTCTTCGCATGGGCGTACAAAGGGAGATAGAATTACATTTAGTGACAGTTAGCAAGAGTATAATGAAGACACACACATCTGTAAAGTACCATTATCCACTAACAGAAATGTAAAAAGTATGTACAATTGTAATATACATTATTTACAATAAGTCAAGGTAATTTTCTTGTAGAAAGTGAGATGTCTGCATGATAATTATATCTGTGTGTAGTTACTGGATGTTTCTGTTTTCCTTGCAGTTGTAAAACTTTATGTTGTATTTCATTAGGAGAGATGTGGGAAAATAAGCCCTTCTGCATGGAGGTTTAACGCGTCCTTGCAAAAGATGCTTGGGTAGAGCTGTCACACAGAGTTTCAGAGGGTGTGCATTTTGAGAGTTTGACTCATCCAGTTTGTTGTTAGTAGAGAATGTATTCTACATACACATACATATCTGTGTGTGTCTGTGTGTGTGTATATACGTAAATATATATGGGCTGTAGACATCTAATTGAAATGTAAAAATGTCTACTCATTCCTTGGTGATGTCTACATTTCCAACAACACATTCCCTGAAAACCCAACAAACTGAAAAATAAAAAGGTTGCAAAAGGATAACAGTTTCCTCATATGATCTTACAAGAAAAAAAAAAAACACCACCACTAGCATACCATTCTTGCATTTGTGTGTATTGTTCTCATGTTCATCACAAATAAGGTTAACACATATTTTTTATTTTCCATTAGTTCATGTTACTGCCAACTTGAGCTGCAGTCTTCAGGGTGTCCAATGAAATTCTGAGAACCATACCAAGTTTATCCGAATAGTGATAGTGTTACAGAAATGTTTTTTTTTTAAGGAAAGGTGCAGGGTTAGGATTATCAGGTACTTGTAAGTTTGGGAGGTGGTGTTTTTTTATTTTTTTCTAGGTCAGTCTATTTAGATCAATATTTTTAGGTTCAAATATTTTGTTTTGTGAAATTTCCTTATATAATCATACATATATCAGTACTGTAATTTTAGTTCCAGTGCTACAAGGAGCACAGTTCTGGTTTTCAGAATTTCAGTGGACACCCAGAAGACCGCAGTTCAGGTTGGCAGTAATATGAATTAATGGAAAATAAAATATATGTGTTAACCTTACTTGTGATAAAATATGAGAACAATGCACACAAACACAAGATTGTAACTGCATTCCAAATAAAAATGTCATAATGGCAGGATTCTGAAAGTATGCATTTTTTAGGCTTCCAGTCCAAACAGCTAACATAGTTATATACTAAATAGTTGTTTAATCTTGGGAGGGGGACAGAATTTATTTTACAAAGTCTGCCTCTGACACAAATCTGATAGAAGTCCACTGCTAGAATTTTGAACTTTATTTAAAAAAAATGTGGAGGAGTGACCACTGCTTTCACAAAAGGCAGTGTTAAAAGTCAGGTAAAGGTTTTGGCATCTTAGCCTTGGATGCCAGCAACTGAGATAAGAAACCTTTAAATGCTACATATGTGATCCAAACTTGAAGAAAGGAACGGAGTACAAAAGATTTGGCATTAACTTTTAAAATAATTTAAAATTTAATTTGCTAACTTTGGAAGCTATACAAAACAAATTGTCAGCTGTAGAAATGAAATATATGTCCAGAGAAAAGAAGTGTGCACTGTATTATGAGGAAATCATAAGGCTTGTATGGAAAATCACTGTTCTGGAAGCCTGAACCAATGATCAGGAAGCAAAAAAAAAAAAAAAATACCATTTATGTATTTTAAGACTTCCTGAAGAACCATCTGATCCTGTTCGTTTCATCCAAAACCTACCATTTTAGCTTTAGGGACCAACCGTATTGGGCACTGCTTGTAACTTAGAGAGAGCTTATAAGTCTGAAAGAAATGTCCCTTCCTGGCACATGACCATGGGTTCTTATAAAATATTTCTTGAACTTTACAAAGAATAAATCTGTGCATCTGTAGTCATAATCCAGATCTTGATTAACTTGGAACTGGCATAAGATAATCAGTTTTCAGGACATTACAGTATTAGCCAATGAAATCATCAAGTCTTGCAAAGAAAGTAAGTCTTGCTCAGACCCAAAGAGCACTTTGTTTGATTCTGCATTTAGCACTTGGGGATATGTAAGCTTTAGACCAGAATAGTTCCTTTCTGTCAAGAAAACAAGTTAATCTCTTAAAACTCTATATGTAGCCTTCTTTAGAATATAGCAGAAGCTGGAACTTACTGGGTGCTCTTTTAAAGAATCGTGATTTAGACTATGCTTACCTTAAGTGTCAGTTTTGTTTTCAAATGTTAAGTATTTCTATTCTGTTTGAAAATGTTTGGCTTTTAGTTACAGCATCAGCTGGCACAAAAGATGATTCAGAAGAGATGTTATCTTATTTCGTCAAAGCTTTGCTGTCTTTGTCTTGGGAGGAGGGGTGACTAGTTGCCTGTTAGTTTTGTGTAGAGTGGAAGTAGGCTAGGGAGGCTGATTTAATGTATTGTGCATGTTGTTTAGGGACATGCTGTCTCAATTTCTGGAAGCAGGTGAAGGCTACATTGGAAGGCAGAGTGTGGGTACAGTGACTGACATGGGTAAATGTGCCTAATGACGTTTTGGCATATCAGGCTTAGTCCAGTAGAACTTGATCACATTTATGGCTGAACTTTATTGCCTATGACGGCAACTAATAGCTTTTCTATTCAGGACATCACAGGAAAGAATAAATCTGAATCTGGAGCATCATGGCAAAGATTTCAGTACAGCTTTGTCATGCTTCTCAAGATATTTTCTTCCTTTGGATTTCCCTCAGATAGCTAACACAGCTTGAACTGAGGTGGTGATGGAGACTGATGACATTAATATATCATATCTAGAGTGCTCGGAATACTGAATTGAAATGGATATGCATCAGCAATGCATATTCATACTGGGGGTTAAAATTCATCATTGAACAACTGGGTGGTCCTTGGAACCTTTTCTCCTTGCTTATGGACAGCCAGGAAGGTGGGTTTTACTGTCTTTCATACCATATAAATAATGGAGCTTGTTCTACTTCTGGGACACTCAACTAAATAATTAACTGGTCTTGACTTTGTCTTTGGATAGTTCTTAGGCACTGTAGTTCAGCCAGTCTTATACTAAATGCTATTGTATAGTGTACAGTGTCATTCTCTTGGAAATTCATGTCTCTTTGGATCATTCCCAATGTTACAAAATAGCTGTTTTATGAAGAAATGCACAAAATACCTGAACTGGTGGGGTCTCCGAGTTAAACTTGTTATAAAACAGATAGACATAACGTTGCACTATTTGCATTACAGTCCGCCTAGCTCAGGTATAATGCCAGCTTTGGCTATTTAAATTTGCAAAGATATTTAGAAGTGCGAGGTGGGAGTAACCATAGAAAGACACATCTTCCCCTACTCTGTTGTGAGGACATTCTATGAGAGGATCTCTCCTGAACCTGTCTGAAGCTGTTCAGGTGGGTTTTTACATAGCCATCTTTCTGTCTTGGACTTGGTGGATGGTATGGCACAGAATGCAATGTCCAAGATCATTTTCCACCGTGAGAAAAGGCTGGGATGATTTTTTGTAGCTGCTGCCTTTGCCTCAGTACTTTTTGGCTGGAGTTGCAGCCCTTCCCTGATCCCTGTCTTGGTAGGTGACAAAACCCTATATTCATTGGGCAGTCCACTTCCATGCATCTTTCCTTCACTTTCAGGCACCCTAAGCACAAGGCCAAGCATCCCCAAGCATCCTCTGCTTGTCTCCTGTACAGAGTTTAGACACCCTTAAGGGTCTGGTGCCAGTCTTCTTTTGTGGCCTGGGCTGTTGTGTAGGTCTTGGCGGGGGTAACTGTCCTGCTTTGTCCTGCAGACAGAAGTGTCTATTGGTGATCAGCTTGACTGGCTTCATCTACTCGATTAGCCCCTCTCCAGCTTGTTCTAGTCCCTACTTTTCTCCTCAGTGAGTTCCTTGCCACATTGGAGTTGTTAGGACAGGTCCAGCATTGATCACACAAGGGCAGCGGTCTGCTACATTTCCTGAAAGAGAGAAGTTTTGTTTTCTCCCTCCTTTGAACTGAAACAGTTGTTGCTTATAGTTATTTTTTTAACATCTTCTGCCCTCTGAGGTGGTCCTTGAGACCTTTTCCTCCCTGCTTATGGATAGCCAGGAAGGTGGGTTTTATTGAATGCTTTGCACTTGTCTGTCAGGGGGGGGTTCATTGTGGTTGTCTGCAAGTATCTAGTTCAGTATCCCCAGTAGCAGGATTCTTTGGGTATCCCTCTTTCTTCAGAGGATATCCAGGTTTTTGGCTTTGGTGGCCTAATCCTGGAGGGAGAGCAGTCTCAGTACATCTCGGAAAGGTGACTTGTGGCATCTTTTTTTTTTAATTATCACTTAACACATAGACAAACATAAACTAAGAGAAAAAGAAAACAAACCATAATAGCACTTTTTCCATTTCTATACATTATACATCACATATGTTTTCTTTCTTTGTAACAGTCATCAGTCCAACCTTATATAAACTGTTGAATTCCTGTCTTCTGTTAAACCTCACTCCTTGCCTCCTGAACGCTGTTCTGTATGTATTGTTCCTACAATGTCCATTTTTTCTGTTTAAGTTGCTCTTTCTCTTTTTAAAGATTCCTCTTCCAATTCCTTTATCTCTTTTAGAATATCCAATACTTCAAATGCATTTGGTTTAGACTTTAATTTCCATTTTCTGATGATTACTTTTTTGGTAGCCAACAGAATTAAGCTTAAGGCCTTACTATGTTTAGGAAGTTCAGATCCTGTGTCCCAGCTCAAAAAATAATTTCCTTAGTTACAGCCATTTGCTCATACAATGTTTTTCACAAGAGTACTCTGTAGTGAATTTGTGAAGTCTGCCAGCTCATTACATTCCCAAAGTATATGCTCCTAGTTACGTATTTCATTCCCATCACACCTCCTAAGATATAAAATTCCTATACAAGCACTTCCAAAGATCCTAAACCTTCTGGACTGTGTTGCATATTAGGGAACCATAAACATGTCCTCTTATTGTTCTCTTGCAAATTGCTTTTCAAGTTTTTCTTCATATTCTTTTCTAACCTCCTCTATTGGTTCTTGTAGTTATGCAGTAGTTTATATGCCCTATTACTTATCCCTTTTTTAACAGCAGCTTCCATTCTAGATTCAACTAAAAACTCCTAAAAGAGCAGGTCTTTCACTTAAGATTCCCCCTGTCCCTTCCTCTTTGTCTATAGTCTGAAATCAGTCCCTGGTAGGGAAGGCAGTCTGTAGCCTGCAATCCAAGTGTCTTCTTGGCCTCATCACACCTTATTACCTTTTCCTCTCTAGTAATTTATTTCTAATACTTTGGTTGCTTTGCCAGTTTTCTTCAGTAACTTCCAGCCTCCTCTTGCCTATTTTCTGTACCCCTAGTTGCAGTCATCCCTTTTGGGAAAATCTCCTTTCTCCATTCCCATGTTGGCTTAGTTCTTAGAGTACTTTCTGCTACTTTGTGACTATAATATTCTGTATGGTTGTTATTATTGTTAATGATCTGCATCAAAAATCCCACTCTCCCAATCCACCCAGTTTTATCATTATCCTTTTACATTTGGATTAAAACAGTCTGCTTGCACTTGATATACAAGCCTTAATTGTGTAACTCTAGAATAGCCCTTCAAATCAGATAATCATAAACCACTGTGTTATCTCTGAAGGATCAACTTATCCCTCTTAACTCTTGCCCTCTTCCCTTACCAAATTCCTTCAACTCTTTATTATTATCCACAACTTCTCTGGTTGATAAGTAATATGCCTGATCTGTATATAAAACTAAAAGGGTTAAAAACATCTTCATTGTTTGTATCTTACTATCCATATCCATAAACAAGAGCTTCCAGTTTGTTAGTTTTTGTATTATATTCTTAGTCTCTTTCCACATACCCTTAGCTGTCATAACAGAAGCCTTTTTAATCCATATTCCTAAATATTTCATCTTATCATGTCCCCATAAATGTAGGTATTGCTGAACCAATTAGTGTGTGGGTACATAATTTACAGCTATAGCCTTTGTTTTATCTTCTTTTATTTTATATCCCAAAAAGACTTGACTCAAAATGATCCATAACACTGATATGACCTTTTTTGGATCTGTCAGATAGAAAATAATATCATCTGCAAATAAACTTTTCTTGATTACCATACCAATTATATCCTTGCATTTCTGAGTCCCTTACTTTGCCAATGGCTCTAAATATAAAGCAAATAACAAAGGGGGGGAGTACACCCATGCCTGGTTAGGAACCCTCCCACTTTAATCCTTACTACTGAGCCTTCATATATCCTCTTAATTATCCTTAATATTGTTCCAGGGAACGCAAATGCTTCCATTTCCCTGCTCATAAAGTCCCAGCTTACTCTGTCAAATGCTTTCTCTGTATCAAGACCCACCAACAACAGCACTATTTTCTTACATTTTGCTTCCTTGTGGATCGTCATTGTTCTAGTAATGATGTCAAATGTTTGCTACCCCTACACAAAACCACATTGATCCATATGTATCACTTTTTTGGCAACACCTATGCTATTCTTTTGGCTAGTAAGGACTTAAACGCTTTATAATCATTGTTTAAAATTGAAATAGGTCTGTAAGAAGCTGGTTCTGATGAGTCTTCACAGCCCTTAGATAATACAGCCACCACAGCTTTTCTTCTAAGATGTTGGTGCTTCTTCTCCTTTTAAAATGCTTTTAAACAAAATCTTCCAGATCTTTATCACTTTCTTCCCTCCTAATTTCCAAACTTCCATAGGAATGCCTTCTATTCCTTGAGAATTTCCTGAAGATTCATTATACATCACCATTTTTATGTCCTGTCCTCCTATCATAGTGGTTAGTTGTTGAGACTCATCTACCTCTAACCTTGGCATAATAATCCCATAAATGTTTCCATTTGTGCTGCTTCTTGATTTCCACATTTCTCTGCTTAATACAATTTTTTGTAAAATTTCCAAAATATCTATAATGCCTCTTTAGGATCTCTGCTTATTTTTCTTATTATAGGCTCCTTAAGTCTGGCAACAACCCTTTCTACTTTCTGTTGCATAAGTTATTGTACTAAAAGTTTTTGAGCTATGGAGTTATTACCAGAAATAGTTGCCTAATAGCAGTATCTCTAAACTCATGCATATTATCCAGATGCTCCCTTATTTTCTCTTTTGCTGTCTGCATTTGCACCCCTTCTTCTTCTGTGAGATTTCCCTTACTTTGCAATAATAACATTTCAAACTTTGTCAGCCCCTCTAAGTAATTCCTATTAGTTCCTAGCCATATCTTTCTGTTTTATTTCTACCTAATTTTAAAACTTAATTTTCATTTTATCCTACTCACTAGCTATCATGTCTAAAGAAATTTCTATCTTCACTAATAACTTTCGAATAATTTCCACTACCCATTCCTTAAATACCCCTCTTTTAACAGCTAGGTGGGAAGGCACCAGGGCATCACTTTGACTTCATTACTGTAGATTTTTGTCTTAGTTTTTATCAGTGCATGATCCATGATAGCTATCAGATGTGTATTGAAGCTTTTAGTTAAATGCACATTTTCCTTTGAAGTATAATTTCTGTAGTCTGTCCCAGAAATTGTAACTTGGGGAATAATATGTAAATTCTGCCCAAGTTCCTACTGCTGAATTCACATCTTCCATACCAAATATTTTCATAAATTTCTTCAGACATCTACCCTCTTTTGTTATACTTTCCCTTGTAGGTCCTCCTGGTATATTTGGGGACTAGAACTTGATATAGCTTGGATGCAAGTAAATATTCCCTGCTGAAAGCTGATTACAAAATTTTCTTAAGCTCCATAATAGCAGTTTTAGGTGGAATATAAATACATTCCAGAGTAATTCTCCTCCATTGCAAATAGCCCCTTATTACCATAAATCTACAATAATTGTCTTTTGTTTTCCTCTTCTATCACTATTTTAGCCCCTCTAGTAATTAGTAATATTGGTATTCTGCTAAACACCCTTCCTGAAATCCTTTCTTTGTCTAATTTACATGCTCATTTCTTTCCAGATGCGTCTCCTGCAGCATTGCTATATGCAGTCTGCATTTCTTAATATAATTCAATACTCTTTATTTTTGTCTATATCTGTAATTCCAATTACAATACAGATAATGTAGCCATTATGATAAAAAGTTATTTTTCCCACCTGTTATACATGGCAGTTTTTTGAATGGGTATTTACAACTTTTGTGTTACATGCACGCACTAATGTTTGGCAGGCTGATCTTTTATATGGTTGTTTCTTGTAATCTTCATTTGAACCTATGTCACACTTTCAAGGCTTTTTGTTTTATTTGAAAAGCTTCAAACAAAAAACGAAATACATTTTCAGAATACTCCATCCCCCTATTAACTTAGAGCAAACACACAAAACTACATACATCTTCAAATAATGAAGTTTAACCCTCCAAAAAGAAACAATTGCCTCAAATTGAAAGCTGCAGTCATAGCCATTACCTAACCTAAAATTAAGGTACCTAAGCTAAAGCTCATACTACAACCCATGTTCTCACTTACATTGATTGCTGTCTGTTCTTTTATTATTTCTATTCCCTTCCCAGATGTGAAAAGTAGCTTGTATGCTTTCAGAAGACTTTAACTTTTTGCCTTAAGAAAATTGCATTAGTTATCTTCAAATAAAACTAAAGTGTACACTGTTTTATTAAATATATTAAAGTAATAGGACTGCTAGAGAGGTATCTATCTCTTATTCACTTCTCATAATTTCAAATGTTATTTTTTCATTGAACTGCTTGCTGTTGTAACTTAAAATCTTACATTTCCCTTAGCAAAGAATGCTTAGAATGCTCAAGATTAATTGCTTGCACCTGCAGACTGCTTGTCTCCATGTAAAAGTTGTCAGTAATGAATCTCTGAAAATTTCATTTAGAACAGAATGGACACCTATGTTAGCTGCAGACTTCTTAACTCAGACTGAACATTTGGTATTAGAAAAAAAACAAGGTAGTGTCTTTACAGAAGTAAGAATCTTAGCATTCTTCTTGGCTTTCATCATGTTGTCTTATTTTTCAAGCCTACTTGCTTAAAGAAAACAGTTATTTATAGCTTAAGCCAAGAGCATTAATCTACTCATTCACGCTTGTAAAAATAAGATAAAGTATCTTAATTCTACATATAATATAGTATAATAAGTGCACATTAACTCCCCACCCCAACAGCCCAATATTACAGCATATGAACAATGAACTTGGTTTTGCCCAGCCTTTCTTCTCTTGTTAAACTGTAAAGCCTATATTTCTTGCAACCAAAAAAGTGCTTGTTTACTTTAATATCTCTAAAACATACATCAGTCACTGAAAAGAGTCTCCACATTTAAAATACCCCTAACTACATGCTATAAAATTGCTTTACTATATATAACATGCAGTTTATATCATATCTTTTATACAAATGCTAATAAGAGAAAACATTGTTTTACTTAGTTATTTTTTTATCTCTTAGTGTTCTTCTAAACATTAATGACATAAAATGGGTTATATACTTTACAGTCCACCTACAAGTGTAACAAAGTGAACAAAAGTCCAGTCTTTTTCAACCACTTTTTCTTGCAAAGTCATAGTTCACAAGTCTGATTGATGCTTTATAGTTTCTCATTTATTCTCTAATCTTCTTCCTGTTTATGTTCATCTCCTTTTTGCAACGTAAGATTGTGGCACACGTCCAAGATATTCCTAATTCTTCCAGTCAACTCCTCTGCTTTTTCCTGTCTTCCAAGCATTTTCCTTTTGAACACTGGAAAAGGTTTCACTGACAGTCTCTCAGTGAGCTGTAATGTCAGAATAATGTGAAACAGCGTCCTCTTTTGTTTATAGCCTCACTTTTTATTGGATAAACTTTTTTTATTTCCTCCTTAGTTTCTTCTGCATTAAAATATATATTTAATTCTCCAGGAAAAATATTCTGAAGATAGTTGGATATAGCAAATTGAATCTCATACCTGCTTCTCAGCATTTCCCGATGGCTGGGATAAATTTGCTTCTCTTTTGCCTGGTGTAAAGTTAACGGTCATTTCCACAACACACTACTTTCTCCAGTTTTTAATACTTTTCCCTTCTGCCACAGTTTTGTCAGGATCAACTCTTTTTGTTTGTATAATTGCATCTTTACTAATATAGGTCATGACTGCTTTCTCTTGGCCAGGTTTGGAGCATACACTCATTGTGCCCTTTTAATTGACAAATTCTGCTGAAGAATACCAGTCCACTTGCTTATTTGTGTTTTCATAAAATCTTTACAGAAGGTACCTTCCAGTTTCTCTGGAACAGCAGAAAATCTCAGTTTTCTCTGCTCACTGTGTCTTCTAACTCTTCCATTGTTTGAAATGGATCTTACTAAGAAGTCTCATACTTAGCCAGCCTTTTCTTCATTTCAACCCCTCATTTTTGCAGTTTTAGCCGGTTGTCTGAATGACTAGTTAAATTTTATTCTATTATTCCAGCCTTTTGTTATTTGAGTTGATATACTCCTTCAGTGTTTCATTTATTTTAATCACCTGAGTACATTTGATTTATTTTTCCTCTAAATTACTGGAAGCCATCTTTTATACCAAAGCTAAAGTTTAAACTGCTTTTTGCTGAACAGCTACAAGATTCATCCAAGACATTGCTTTCTCTTCACTTTTTTGGGTTGATTTACTTTCAGGTTCTCTAAATGTCTTATTGGCTGGCATCTATGCATGATATTACTAGCCAGTAACTGAATTTTATTCAGGCAGATAGTATCACAGTATCTTATTTCTCACTTTCTTTTTTTTACACTTGGAGTGTTGAAATTAAGGTGTTGATTAGTATGCAGCAATTTTGGAAGCCTCAAATGTAACTTTTGGCATCTTATCCTGCCTTGAGTTCCTTGGAACGTTTCCCATTAGGGAATTCCCCGTTTTCTCTCAGATGTGGTCCATTTGGATGGTTGTGATTACTGTGGACCTTCATGTTTCCACTTGAAGCCATCTTTCTTTGGCTTCAAATGTTTGTTTCCCATGTTCATTTCACCTGCTGTCACACAGGGCCTGAGTTACCAATATCTGGAAGTTTAGGTGTCAGTGCAGATCAAGCCCTGGTTTGAACTGGATTGTATCTGTTGGCTTGAATTATTGTCCATTTTTGGTGCTGTGGTATATCTGCATGCAAGGTTTGCTGTGATTTTTAAGATTGTAGGATGAGGCCTGTACAGATTTCAGACCCCCTCAAGGGTTTCAAATTTGGGATTATAGTTTGTTGGCATTCCTATTAAATCCTGGGTAGGTCTTGCCTTTCACCATCTTTCTATCACTGTCAATGGACAACTCCATGTGAGGAGGGTATGTCATCTAGTGTTCCCTTAAGGTTCCTTGAAAATTAGGATTGGGTGCTTGGCCTTTATGGCCAGGTAAGCAAGGTTGTTGAGGCATCCCCCTCTATTGGTTCATCACATGGTCTGAATTATTACTTACTACTGGAGCAAGGGGGAATGTCACTGTTTTCAGTTGCTGAGAGCTGCTGTTTGGATGGAGCTCTGGGTGCTGCTGAGCTTGGCTCCCAGAAGATTTCTCTTTCTTTTGAGTAAGATTCTGGTGGCATTCACTGAGAGCCATCACTCCATTATCTTTTTGAGGAGATGATACCAGTGGTCGGGACTCTGGTATGGGGTAATCTCAAGGGCAAACTTTCTACTTTTTTGGATAATATGGCCTAGCATCATCTCCTCCTTCTGATGGATTGTGGTTTCATGTTCCCCCTGCTGGGTTGGTGGGCTTTCTTCTTTCTAACTTATTCCACATTTTATTATAGAATTCAGGGTAGAATTTGATTATCTTTCTCACCTGCCATAGTCTACTAAGTGAGAAGGGTGTACATTTGGGTTCTAGTCCTTAGGTACTTGTGGACCCTTCCCTTTGTGTAGTCAGGGATGTCCCTGTTTTTTAGTGAGCCAGCTGATGCCTTTTTAATGCCTGGTCAAGGTATTATTTTCCAGACCTCACTAGCCTCATGGCTGGTCTTAGGAGAGATGTCATGAGCTACTGCAAAGACTTATTGAGTTCCAAGAGAATATTGATCTCCATGTTGATGGATTGGTACCATGTATTGCCATATTCTGTGTTTGTCCTGATGATTCAGGAGGCATGTTTGGTTTCAGTCCAAACTTTGCATTCCTGAGTATTGTCCTGTTCTTGGCTTAAGAGGGCTGGACTGAAGCCCAGCTCTAGTTAGTCAAGCAACTTCTGCATTGGGATGGCTTCTTTTTGAATCCTTGTAGTGATCCTTCCATTTCAGAAGGTTTGAACTTCATCTTTGGCAAGCTTGCCATACTGTTTTGGGCCTTTTTACTTGGTGGAGTATGGGTAATCTCTGAGATAATTTCCCCTTCCTACTTTAGTTGCCTTTCTAGGGATTCAGACATTCCAGGTCTGCTGTGCTCCTTTAAGGGTTTGGTTTCCCCTTTTTTCACCCTCTTCTCCTGAGAAGGAGATTTTTTCTTTCTTGAAATGTACCTTTCATGTCCTAATTTCCTTGTGTTGGAGGAGGGGTCACATACTGAGCTCTACAGCCTTTTCTGAGAGTCCACAAAGGCGGCTGTGTTGTTGGTTAGCTAGATCTTTGATTTATGTTCTTGTTTCTAGAGCACAAAGGGCTTGCAGTTGCATTTCAGTCCTTTTGGTGCGGATGTTTTGGTAGTGTTTTCTACAGTATTAGATAGTTCTACCTGCTACCCCTAGCTTTGGTAAAGTCTGATCCTTTATGGGAATATCCGTTGTGCCTTCAATGCTTGGACAATCTGCCCTTAGCAGACTTGATTAGATTGGCTCTTTTGGCATGGATGTTTTGGTTGTGTTTTCTACAGTATTAGTTAGTTCTACCTGCAAGCCCTAACATTGGTAAAGTCTGATCCTTTTTGGAAAGATCTGTTGTGTCTTCAATGTTTGGACATTCTGCCCTTATCAGACTTGATTAGGCTGGCCCTTTTGGCCTGTGGTGCTCCTTCCCAGGTGTTACACGCCTGATAGTGGCTTTGGGATTTAGGCATGTTCTAGTTAGCCTTTCCCCAGGAATCAGCCTTTACAGCTAGTCCTAGTGTAGTCATTGGCTCTATCCACCTGTGTGTCTTACTAAATGGGATGAAATCCAACTGTAGGGTTGAACTTGGGGGATTATAGCTGTTAAATAAAACATACTGGTTCTTGTCATATATTTTTAGTCTGTGGAAAAGTCCTTGCTCTTTAGGTTAAGGATATTTTCCTTTCACCTCAGACCTGGAAGGGTGGTCTTTCCTGGCTTTAGCTGCTGGAGTTCCCAGTAAGTTAGGAAAGTATATACTGGTGGATCACTTGTTAGCAGTGGGGATGCCAGGCTTCATTAGTGTTCCTCTTTTACAGGATAGTACTTGCTAATGGATGGGGGGGGTGAACTAACATGTTTGGGGACCAAAAAACACTTATGCATCAAGTGTCTGACATTCTAGAGTACATCATCACAGGTGTACTTCCATCCTTTGGGAACGTCCAGAAAAAAGATACTAATTGCTACTGGAGAAGAGTATAAACCCAGCATGGAACCCTGCTGGTGATGAGTTTAAAGCCAACCATCCTGTAAGAAGTTATGTGTTAGTTTCTCATATGGCTGTAATTTCAGTGAAATAAATCCCTGTGACCTCTTCTACCACCACCAATTGCTGATGTGCTGAGATTTGGGGCAATTTGTATGATTTTGTTATATTTAGATAAATTAAATAAGGTAAAACAACTGAAAAGGCATTCCTGTCTTAATTACTGTATCAGGATGCCAGCTGACACTTCATAGTTACTTATGCCACTGAAACTTAGCTTTCCCCTTTGAAAGTTCATTTAAGTACCTGTAACATATGAACTGCCCAAATATTTTAAAACAGTTTTCAAAAGGAACTTTCTATTGCATGGTCAAATACTCAATCCTTTGTTAGTTGCACTTGCATATTTTCAAATACAGGAGAGCAAATATCTAGGCATGTAAGTCATTGGAAACTGCTTGACACACCTTGTTGTGTAAGTTACACATGCCTGACATTATCCATCTGATTCTTGCAAAATTTAGTTTGCAGATTGTCCTTTCTGGTTTTGATTTATGCGTATATTTCAAGCAAAAGGGATGAGCGATGCAGAAATTGCACCAGTACAAAAGTTTAGCCTCATCAGTTAACACAAGTAAAATCCCTAGTGACTGTCCATCTATAATGCTGTGAAATGAAACATGGCTGATAAATTCATGTTAATATAATCAATCAGTGCACTGCATCTTTGGGATGTCATTGAAAATGTCTAGATTATAAATTTAAAATACAATTTTGCATGTGCTTAACATTGTTGTGATGTGTTACAGTTAACTGTTAGAATATATGTTCTATCCACTAAGTGGGTCTCATTTGTGTTCAGGTCACGCTCATTTTTCCTCTTTTTCACGAAGACAATTTACAACAACAGGATGACTTGCAGAATGCTCAGCAGATACTGCAAGATGTCAATGACTATAACAGACGATTTTCTGGCCAGCCCAGATCTGTAAGTATGAAAAGGAAAGGGAGAAGCAAACTGGAAGATCATAGCTACAAAACAATCCTTTTTAAAATTATTTTGTTTTGATATTTTTTTTTTTACTTTATATACAAATTAAGGAGGAGGAAATGAATAGAAAAAGGTTGGAAAGACAGTAAAATAAAAAAAACAACAGATCTGACATTCACTACATTTTTCACTTTTGAGGTAGATATTTGTCTAGCTCCTTATTGGTCTAAAAATATGCAAGTAGCATCATGTGATATCTGTGTTGAACTTTCATCATTTAAGCACATTTATTATGCAAGTGCCCACATGCAAGCAAACTTGTATTTTTTATGATGGTAGAATGTTTGACCTGTCTTGAAGCCTGCATGAGACCGGAAATGTGGTAAGAAAAAATAAAAGCTGAACTCATAAGGGTTATTCAGAATGAGAGGATTTAACATTAGCAGCCCACCTTGATGAGTTATATGACTGGGTTCATCTTCTCCACAAATCACAAGCTGGCATTTTTCTTAGAAGATCTTGTGCTTAGTGCAGGCAAATACCATGATGTCATGTACTGACTTTGTATGTGTGACGGCCTATGAGGCCAACAGTTCTTTCCTGTTGTTCATACAGTTAGGATCTTGATCCAGATGTGAAAACCTTTCATGTTCAGTGCCCAGAAACATATCCACTTAAGTTCCTGTTTGACCATCATATCATTAGCCAAGATCCCACAATGATGTTGTCAAAGTACAATCCCAAACCCTGTCCAAATAATATACCACTTGAAACTGCCATACAGTTAAACTTTTATAGACAATGTAGCCTTCATTTCTAAAGATTCCCTTGCCTGCATTCCAACTTCTGTCCAACAGCCACAGACCAGTGCTTCCACATTCACCTTAAAACTTGTCCCTACAGCCTATGTGAAGTGACTCTTAAGCAAACTCCAAATATGTTCCACCTCTGCTAATAACTACCAAGCGACTCCCTTAAATTGGCAGCAAATAGTATTGCCTATCCAGTTTCCATCTTTATAAATAGATCCATTCAGGAATTCCATGTCCCTTCCCCCTGGAAAAGATATCACATCATCCCTCTCCACAAAGGTGGCACTTCAGCAGCTATTACAAACTTTAGACCCATAGCAATCCTACCCCTCCCAAAATGTTAGACAAATGTATAAAAAAGCAAGTGCTAAAATATCTCATTGAGGAAACAGTCCTAACCTCCATGCAATACTGCTTCCATCCATCTCATAGTACTAGTGTTGCATTTCTATCTTTCACAGATACTGTCAACAAAGTCAGGGACAGTGGTAAACTGATATCCTCCTTATTCCTAGACCTATCCAAGATCATTGATATAATTTGTCATAGCAAACTCCTACTTTTAGATGTTCTCACTAGGATTATGACCATCTACCCTTCAATGGTTCAAAAGCTACTTGTGCAATAAATATCAGTCAGTAAAATGGCACTCTGTACTCTCCCTCACTCCCAGTTACCACCGGCATTCCATGAGGCTTCATCCTGGGCCCCCTCGTCTTTAATATTCTTACCAATACACTCCATACATCCACAGAACATGCTTCACTAATACAGTATTCAGATGACTCCATACTCATATTTTCTTCTGACATTCTAACACAATTCCTACATATCACTCAATAAGCTTTCACAGCTCCTGGCTCCGTAACTCACAATTCATACTCAACTCTAAAAAAAAAAAAAAAGAAAAAATAAACTATGAACTTTTCTTCCCCAATTAACTCTGTCAAGAAAAAAACTAAATACTCTCTCTAAATAACACTATTATTGAAGCCACCTGTCACCTCTCACATTAAACTGTTAAGAAGGATAGTGGATGACAATCTTAAATTTGACATGCATATACAAAACTTCACTAAAAAAAAAAAAAAAACTAGACATACTGTACAGAGTCAAAAACTTCCTCACTACCTAAATTTACATTAGCCTCTACCTGCCTCCTTCTTTCACTTCTGTATGGCACTCCCATCTCTATGAACCTCCAGGTTTCAATAAAATCAAAATTTGAACAGTGTTATAATAAAGTTACTAAATTTGCAGCAGCAAATAGCCCTTATCGAACCCATCATTGTGTGGTAGTAAAAGGTCTCAAATGGTTAGGGCTACCCCACCATTTAACATACATGCAGCTATTTTCCTCTTACAAAATTATACATTACCCCTCCACCTGTCCTGCACTAAATACAGCTCCACACAACTATGCCCCTAATCAACCACTATAATTCCAACAACCAAAACTTTAGTGTGCATAAACTGACCAAGTCTGCTGGATGCATGTTATACTTCTATTCTGTCAGTAAATCATGGAACTCAGTACCAGTGTCTATTAGGCCAGCTGCTTTCCTCCAGTCATTTAAAGCCACTCTAAAAGACTTTCCTGTCTATTATACGTCTCTGTTCTAGCTCTACTCCAGACTAACACAAGCACTGTTATAATAAAAAGCAACTTCTCCTAACTTCATCTGCCACATTCTCACTCACCCTTCTCTGTTCTCACCCTTCCCTTATACAAACTACACTCTACCCCCATTATCACTCACTCTTCCCCTCCATTTATCGCCCCATTCTAATTTTACACTCTAATCCCTCTTCCTGTCATTTATTCATTCCTCCTTCCCTCTTCCCCACTCATTTCTCTTTTCACTCTTTCCATATTCTCTCAATCTCTCTCTTCACTTCCTATTCTCCTGTGGTTGTTTTTCCTCCATCAGATCTAACTTTATACATTATCGTAGCTCATAAACAAAATAAATCAGTGAGCAGAACACAGGTTTAATCCAAAAGTAACTGAAAAATGAAAAAAAAAAAAAACAATAAAAAAAACATTTTAATAAAATAACTCCAGTAAGCGCTTTCGTCTCTTTCAAGACTTCTTCAGACTGAAGTAATTAGTGTAATAAGTGTATTTAAATAGTTTAAAAATCACATGACAATTAATGTTTTAACCCTTTATGTTTCAAATACATCACAAAGTCTTCACGGTTATTCAAACTAGGGGGTATCAAGCATTTAGTCTCACTTGCCAACTATACTCTAACCAACCCAACTCCTCTTCAGGGTTTAATAGAAATTCCATATTGTTTAATGCATCAATCACCAAGAACTTAAAGTCATTTTTACATGACCCATATTTATAATGTCTGCCTAAGGCATTCTTTTCATCTTCTATAGAAATAGCATATTTATATTCATAAATTCTTTTATATAATTCTCTAGTGGTTCTGCCAATAAAAAAAGACTTGCAGGCCACACAGAAAACAAGATAAATCACAAACTTAGATTTACAAGTAAAAATTCCATTCACATTAATTCTTATGTTGTTTATAACAAATTACGTTTCTTCAGTATTTAAATAATTGCGCACTCGAGAATTATATTGTATGCTTTATTCCTAGACAGTGTTTAAAATGAATTATTTTTTATCGCTCAATTGCTTTACATACCAAACACTATACTGTTTATTCCCAAGCAGTAATATTGACTCGTGTATTTTCTCTGATATCATTATTGCTTAGTGTTTAGATCTTTTCTCCATGGGGCTCTTCTGAAACTGGGCAATAACCCAGTTGGACTTTCATGGTAAACAAATGTCAAAGAAAACAATAAAATAAATAAAAAATAAAAATATACATATATGTATCTATCAACATACATAAGAGTATTTAAATTTCTGTTCTTCCTGGTATTTCATTATTTATTTGTTTACTTATTTATTTAATGTTTGTTAACCAGGTAAGTGTCTGGTCCAGGGACCCTTTTCAGCTATGACAAATGTCAGACATGCAAGTGCAGTACATGTAGACAGATACACAAAATGAAAGAATTATCATAAGATTACAGACAAAGAGCCATACAGAACAAAAACTTGTAACACAGCTATTCTATGTAAAGCAAACTATGACAGTATCACAAGCAAAGGCAGTCATTAATCTTCAACTGAGTTTTAGCATGGAGTAAAATATTTAGTATTAGAGCGCTGTAGTTTTTGTTGTGTGATTAACCAGTGTCCCCAAAACAGCTACACTTGCTCTTGTTAGGGTTTTTTTTGCATTGATTCCTTGAAAGAGTAGTTCAGATTATCCAACTATCTAATATCTTCAGGGATAGAATACCTGAAAAGTGAAGCAATTTTGGAAAATGACCTTTTGCAAATAGAGTAAAGAGTTGTCCCTGCCACTGTCTACAATCAGAGGTATGGAAAGAGTAGGATGTGTTGCTAAATGCCATTTTTTTTGAGTAAAGGTGAATAATAACTGTTGAGGAGAAGGTTAAAGGTAGGGGTGTTCAAGAGAAGGTAAGCTCTAGCACTAACATGAAGCTGGTTTGTATTATTTAGTGGTGCAGTGGTGTTCACTGTAGTTAGAATGTTGTTTCAATCTTAGAGGTATTGTGTTTTTACATGTGCATTTTTTCTTGTCATGCACCTGTTCCTCCTGTGTTACTAGCTTTAGATGTTTTTTGTCGTTTGACAGTCGGTTGCCTGCTTCATTAAAATCAGAAATACTGTATAAGGTACCCCAGACAAATAAATTCCTTCTGACAAAATGGGAAAAGCCCTTGATTGGTTTGGGAAGAAAGTTTATATTCCCTTCACTTTCAGAATACTATACTGTTAGGCTCACTTATATAAATTTTTTGTTGCCTTCCTCTGATGAGATGAGAATAGTAATTGCTGCTTTTTCTTCATCAGAGGGTAAAGCATCTCTAAATATTATACCATCTTTTGTGCCTAAAGGTACCAAGCAGTCTGTAAAATGTGGTTAAGACAATGCTAATCTTGTATGCAGAGGAGCTGCCACTGGGTTTGCAATAAGATTTGTCAGATTACTTTCTCAGGATTTCCCAGGAGATGTCAAGCTGGAATCTGAATGTTTCCGTGGATAAGTTAGTGTTCGTAGGTCCTTCTGCTGAGGTCCTTAAAAGGTTGAATCAAAGGGAAAGTTATTTCAGGGGTGAGGCAGTGTTTTCAACTTTCCTTTCCAAAATTTAACAGGAAGCCCATGACCACCACCCCATCTCTTGGCAGCCCTGTAAAATTATCCGTCTATGTTTTCACTTTCCTGTTTGGCTCCGCATAACCTAAGACTCTTGGATATTGAGAGTCATTCAAAGATGTTACAACTGGCAGTAGGATTCCTTTCCTCTCTTTCAAAGAATCCCTTCACATCATAGATTCATGTAAGCATTAGGCTAGCTGCCCTTGCAGGGCATTTTAAGCCTGGCTAATTTTCCTTGTGCTTGAAATAACCTTTCTGGTTATAGAATGACCTTACCCATCCCATTGTCAATAATTATGTATTACCCCTAATAAGAATAAACTGGATCATACCATAGATAATTTGAGGGGACTTATGCATGGGATAAAGCATTTAGGAGCTGCCTCTGTTTGTTAGTAGTACAGGGGGAAATCTTGGGGTAAATATTCTGTTTCCCATCCATAGATTTAAGTTGAGAATGAAAATGGACAGGGATGAACTTTGTTTTATGTGGATGGGGAGTCTGTTCCACAGCAGTGGTATGCTCTGCGAGATATACCTGTCCCTGGAAACCATTCTGTTGATGTTGCAGAAAAAGCTTAGGTTCCTAGACTGACTATTTCTGATGACATTTAAATTGCTGATGTGTAGTAAGTCCATCAGTAATGGGTCAGAGGATGTCTTGTATGCCAGACACCGTTCATCTCTTAGCAATCTGTAGGGTACCAAGTATAGTGACAGGGCTTTGCGTCGGTCCACATAGGACATGTTGTTTAGGCGTCGTTTCCTTTTTGTAAGGTATCTGTGAGGGAGTTCCAGTTGTTACATATGTCTGGACAGATAGATGCCAAATGGAGCATTATATTTAATGATCAGCCTAATGAAGGCTGAGTAAAGGTGACTATTACATATTTAGATCCAGACACAATGCCTTCATTTATAAGCTGTGCAATACAGAATGACTTTGTTACAATAGACACATGTTGGTCAAAAATTAGGTCCTTGTCCACATAAGTTCCCAAATATTTGCCAATATGCAAATGAGGTGCATCATGTCTCTAAATGTTGTTCTATGGGTGTAGGATCACCTTTACCTCAGATTTGATTTGCTGCTGATTTAATAGTCAAATGAATTAATATTCATAAAGTTCCCTTACTCACGTTTAGAGACGCTTGAAGAACAGTTTCTAAACTATTGGACAGACTAGTAGGCATGTCATTTTCATCCATTTGACTGGGTGACAATGTGATTGGATGATGAGACTGACAATGGAACTGGATTGGTCCAGTGAGTTATTTTATACACTAAGCTAGCCATAGGATAATACGATCTGAAGAAGGCCAATAGCTGAAGGCTACTTATAGTGATTTTTGCACGGATTTGTTTTTACTTTATTATTTTTATTAAAAGTTTGATTTTTAGTTTCTCTATAGTCTGTCTTGTCCTTGGTGGTGCTCCCAGAAGATTATAAACATGTTTTTACTTTCCGTTGTGGGTCACCTTTAGCAGTTTGAGCCAATAGCTGAGGCTACTTATAGTGATTTTTGCACGGATTTGTTTTTACTTTATTATTTTTATTAAAAGTTTGATTTTTAGTTTCTCTATAGTCTGTCTTGTCCTTGGTGGTGCTCCCAGAAGATTATAAACATGTTTTTACTTTCCGTTGTGGGACACCTTTAGCAGTTTGAGCTTAGCTTTGTGCTCCATGTATCTCAGACTTCACTGCTGTATAGGATGACAGAACCTTATATACATTCCTTTTAAAAGATGCATAGGCAAAAATTGAAGATTCCTTACAGCTTTACACGTATATATTATAACTGTCTTCAAGACCAACATGTTCTTTGGCATTGGTGTAAATGCCAGAGATTCAGGATTGCCAGCTGGAGGATAATGTCATTTGAAGGATTTTCATATGGGATCAGCAGTAGGGTTCTTTGAGTAGTCCAGGGACACAACCAGAGCATCAGTAAAGGATTAAAGTTTAGATGCTAGGCCAGAGCCTAACCCTCCTGGGGGTTAAGTTCATTACTGAATCAACCTTCTAGGTCCTCCGAATGCTGAGCTTATGCTTGATCAGTAAAGGCTCAGTCTCAAGCTAGTATTCCAGCTTTGCAGATTATGAGGATCTCAGAGGAGATACACCTATGGCACCTGTCCTGGGGTTGCATTCCATGGTGTAAGTGCCACTCAAACCATATTTGATAGCTAGAGCTTCAAACAGACAGGACTGATTTTGGAAAGTGATTTGTTGAGACACTTGGCTGAAGGGTCTGTCCTAGGTTAAGGGGCCCAGTAAGTCATCCCACACTAGAACTTTCTGCGACATGCTTTAATGTTAAGCAGATATTTGACATCTGGCAGCAGGTTGAGTCATGGGTTTGGTACCACTTAGGGAATATGGTCTGATCCCACCACTGGGACCAGTGTAGGTTTCTCTTCCACAAATTGTGCTTGGCCATGATCTAGAGCACTGGTTACTTTCTAGTTACCTGACACCCATCATGTGACTGTTGTATCTGGTTGTTGTGCTAGTTTATGCATGAGCTCATGCCTGGAGAAGAGGAGTGCAACTGCATCCCTTTCAGGCTGTGTAGAGGTTTAATGACTTACAGACTATTGTCACTGACATGGACAGGGACAGTGAGTCTGATTGTCTCTGAGATTATCAAAAATAGTGAGTCCTTTGCCTCCATTTTCCTCCTGAATGACCCTTTCCCTGGAGAGACTTTGAGGCATCACCAAGGACCAGTGAGTGCTGGATGTAGTCACAGTCCATATTTTTGAACTCCTAGGTCTTCCCAAGAAAGAAGTCCACTAAGACCAAAGTGTCTGTGTAAAATGTTTGGAACAGGCAAATTCCCCCACCTCCTTTTAAAGCTGCTGCCATTCAAAGCAGAGTGGAGGAATAGGCTTACATCTTTTGCTGTTTCCAAAGGAGATGCAGATTCTTTCCTCTTCTGGACCTCAGTGACCTTCCTCAGTACATCAGATGCATCTAGTTCTGAGTGAAATTTCAGTGTGGTCATATGCTCATGGTAGCACAGGGCACCCAGATAATGTTGCTGGAAATTATGAATGACTTTTAGCACATCATTGTTTGTGGTCTATGCAGGAGGTAGCAATTGTTTATATTAGAACACACCATTGTGCTTTGCTACAGGTGTGAGTGAAGCCAACTTGTTTGACATCCTGATGGGATTGTTATGTAAGTTTTTTGCATGTTTCTTAATTGTTATTTTAATTCTGTACTTTTTTCAATGTTAAAAAAAATAAGGTTAAAATATAAAAAAAATTTGAAACTCTAATGTAGGGCATTAGAAACTTAATGTCAGTGAAAGACAGCCAAACATATCCAGCAAGGGAGCTTCCACCTCTTTGCACCCCTGCTATACACAGTTTTAAGTGCCTTCCAGTCATTTTGGAGGTGTAAGCCCCTGATGGATGTTATGCTGTCTGTTTTTACATCTAATTTTCTTAAGAACAACAATAGAAAAGTAGGTCTGACAGTATAAGGTTGGCCCATGTTATAGTGGGGGCAGAGCTTGCTACTTGCATTCTGGTGTATTCTAATATAAACAATCACCCAGGAGGTTTTTTCTGTTTGCAGTAAGAATGCATTACTTTCATTAAAAAAATTCTCATTTGGGCTTTCTTTTATCGTTCAAAGTATTTTAACAAGTTATTGCCCCTGGTGGTTAAAAAGTTGTGGAAGGATTTCATTGTATTCTCCTACCTAGGCCACCAGATAACTGAGTTCATAGATTGTCTAGAAGCATTTCTGCAGTGGGCAACCCTGTGGTTGTGGTCACTCAGGTTGACTATAATGTGGGAGAAGCCCTTCTTGATCCCCTTCCCATAGCATTGTTTATAGGTGCAGAACTAGAGTTTAAGTGCCAGTCATTCCTGTTATGGAGGGAGCCCAGTAATTCATGGCTTTTGTAGCCTAGGTGACACAGTACAGGACCCGTGACTGGACCTTGCAGAATCTTTTTGTGTTTGATGGCTGTCATTATCTCTGTAGTGTTGTTTGCATGCCTAAAGTTTTGGGTGTCACAATAGACTGTGAGGTAAGATTGGCTACAGAAGCACCTGTTTATGAATCTTCTTGTGGTATCAGACCCCCATCTTTGGCCCTGTATTTGGGAGTAGAATTTCTACCCATTAACCTCTCAGGGCAGCTGTTCCCACAGTCTGGTCCTTTTCAGATCCTTCACAATTCAATGATTATGGCTTCCCGCCTATGGAGAAAGAGGGGTGTTCACATCAAATCTTTGGACTTTGGATCATTCTTTCTGACCCTGAAGGCCTTGAATATACTGTTTTCTTTTTTTCTGGGATCACTTCTCATCTGGTCAGACAAGTAATCAGTTGTGTAGTGTCTAAACAAAGGACCATACAGTTGCACTCTCCATGCAGGTAGATGATGTTCATCTGGGAGTTGACCTTAGACAGAGGCATAATTTTCTCAGTCATTCACATCCTAGTGTAAGTAAACAAGCTAGAAGACTTTCTGATGTCCTCCTCGAGTCCTCTTCTGGAGTTGAGAATTTAAAAGCCGTGTCTAGTGTGGGTCATTTGGATGCCAAGGACAGTGCAGAGTCACCTATCTGTCATACAGGAAAATGCAGTCCTCCTCCTTTTCTTTTCAGTGCAGTGGGCCAAGGGGGAGGGGGTGGAAGCAGTGGATGCACTTTCCATCCTTTTGTACTAGAGATTCCTGTATGCTTTCCCATCATTTGTACTGATCACATGCCTCATTGCAAGACTAAAACCAGTTCTTACACTTTAATGGCTACAAGTGGTGGAGCTCATGACTTCAAGACTTTGGTGATACAGGAAATACTTCTAGTCCTAGCCATGGATATTCTTCATGGTTGGGGAGATGGCAGGCTCCACTCAGGGCCTGGCATCTAATGTAGGTCTTTTAACTTTTCTAGAACATGTTTTAGAAGTGTTGACGTTGTCTGGAAGCTTTTCATTTGGTAGATCTTTGCCTTCAATAGAACTAGCCCAATCAATTAGCTTGCAGGTAAATTTTACCTACTTCATACCCCTGTATGATTTAGGCCTGTCTTATTCCATGGTATTGTCCCCACTTTGACTTTATTGACGGCAAGACTGTGGTCCAGCAATTGTGCATCAGGCACCTCTTAAAGAACTGGAACAACTCTTTCAAGCTTCGAAGAATCTTGTTCTTGTCTGGGATTTGAACCTCACTGTTAACAGGGTTGCCTGTCTACTGTTTGGTCCTACAAGCTCAATGGCATTCATAGTTTGTTTTGTGGGCTGCATCTGTTGGCCACCACCCCATATGAGTAGGATCTTTGATTCTCAAGATGTTATATGAAGGAAACCTTATCTGCAAGGTGTCTCTCAGGATAAACACCTGTTTTCTTCCAAAGGAGGTTAGAGAATTTACAATAAACCAGTCTTGGTTTCCTTCACATGGGCAGAAATCTGAGCCCTTCTAACTCTGATGTGTACTGGCATCTCAGGTGCCACTAGAAACTAGTGCACAATTTTGAATCTGTTCTGCTTCAGTGACAGAAGACGTTGCAGTTGGAAATAGACACTTTCCAAGTCGATTGCCAGCTGCAGTGTCTTTTGCTGTATTGCAGCTAATTACCTGCTGGCAAGTGCTGTTGTCAAAGCTCATATCACTGTAGACATTTCTGACTTGGTTGGAGAATCCCTCCATTGCAGATGTGTGCCATAGCCACTTGGTTTTCAGTACAAGCATTCATCGACCATTATTGTTTTGAATGTAACTCTAGGAGTTGGATCTAATTAGAGAAATTAGTACTTCAGGACTCGGGTTGCTGACCTGTGTGCTTGTCTGGTTGTCAGAGTCCTTCCATCCTAGTGCTACTGCTTGAGATTCACCCCCATCCAAGGACCCATTCAGGAGGGTATTCAGAACACATATGTTTTAACCATGTTAGTTAATCTGTGAGAAGACCCTCCTCGATGAGTCAGGAATGCCTTCCTTTCATCCTCCTGTGGATGAGTGCCTCTTCCATCAGGTCTTGCTATTACTGCTGAATCCTACACTAAGGCACTGTACAAGCACATCCACTCGTGCATGAATCGTGCCATCCCAAATAGAACCAAGACGCTCTCCTCCAAAAAAAGGAAGCCAATCTGGTGCCCCCTGCCATAAACAAATTATACAACAGAAGAAAGAAACTGTTGCAGAAAAGAGGAAAATCCCAGGATGCAAAAAAACTCCCTTACCAGCCTCAGTAAGAAGCTGAGATCACTCATAAAATCCTCCAAAGCTAGTTACGAAAATACAATTGCCAAAGATTCCAAAGACAACCACAAGGCATTCTATAGTTATGTCAAGAATCTAAATGGCAATGCTCAGATATGCTCTGAGCTACAATGGAATGGCATTAAATATACTGATCCCAAGGATATTGCCAGTATCCTGGCAGATCAATTTAGTGCCAACTTTACCCCCCTCTCACTCCCTAAAGGGCCCATCTCAATACCAAAAGATTGCCAAATTCTGGTAATTACGGCCACACAGGTAGAAACCGCACTCTCCAAAGCTAAGAATACAGCATCCATGGGAACAGATGACATCCTGGGCTGTGTACTACATGAACTACAAAATAAACTGGCACCTCACCTAAGTGTCATGTTTAATCATAGCCTCACCTCAGGCTTCGTGCCAACTGAGTTTTGCACAGCTACAGTTATCCCAATCCACAAGGCGGGATCCACCTTGGATCACGGGAACTACTGTCCCATCAGTCTGACGAGCCTGATCTGCAAGGGCATGGAACGCATTATCATGAAACTTATAAACAAAAACATTGGCAACCTTCAAACACTGGACCCCACCCAGTTTGGGTTCGTGAAGGGCTGATCTTGTCTCCTGAACCTGATTGACTTCTTTGAATCAGTCTCCAGAGCTGTGGATGAGGGTAAGGCAGTCCTCACAGCCTATCTGGACCTCGCCAAGGCCTTAGATGCACGCCATCCCCCACTCTGGAATCATAGATAAACTTACTAAGCTGGGCATAAATCCCTCTGTCACTCAATGGGTTGCCATCAAGCTTACTGACAGAACCCAGACTGTAAAAGTAGCCGAATCCAAATCCAGCTCCAGACAAGTGACAAGTGGAGTACCTCAAGGTTCAGTCCTGGGACCACTCTTGTTTGGCATTTACTTCTCTGAAGTACAGGCCTACACTAAGGGACTCTGGCTAACAAAGTTCGCAGATGATTGCAAACTGGGAGCCATTATTGAATCCCCAAATGATGTGGATATTCTAAAAAAGGGCCTTACAGAAATAGATGCTTGGTGCCAGAGCCATGGGCTCAAGCTTAATGCAGAGAAATGTATAGTTATCCCCTTTGGGAAAAAACATGTACCCATGAATTACCACATAGGTGGCAGTACACTTAACACTGAAAGTGTGATGAGAGACTTAGGGACACAGGTGGACAGTGGTCTCACCTTCGATAACCACATCGCCACAACAGTCAGGAAATCTGGTACACCTCATCACTGGGCTTTTCATCCAGAAAAAAGGAGGTCATTGTCCCACTGTACTCATCCCTCATTAGACCCATTACATAGTACAACGCTCTGTTTGGTATGTACCTCACAAGACATCTGCAACAGCTGGAAAGGCCACAGAAATACCTCACTAAAAGAATCACAGGCCTAAAGCAGATGCCCTTTGCTGACCATCTAAAACAACTCCAGCTATACTCTGTGGCATATTGTCTACTCAGAGGCGATCTCTGCTTAACCTTCAAGGCCATGTCAAACCCTGAGCTGTTGGACATGCTCCACTTAAAGAAACCCCAATCTCTCAGAGCCACACGCTCCAGGGATCTAAACCTTGTCATCACAATGAACAAAGCATGCTGGAAGGATAGGATCCTGACCCAGAGACTCCCCATACTCTGGAATAGACTGCCCACACATGTCAAGCAGAGCACCTCCTTGTCCCTCTTCAAAAGGAACCGTGACGATTGGATAGGAGATAGGAAATTCACCCCAGGGATCACGTCAGTCACCCTGCTAGACAGGGGTCCAGGGAAGTAAATATTGTGGGAAAAAATATCCAGGGAATTGTTATGGCTAGGCTTGTATAGGCCCTAGGGCCGATAACCTAGTACCAACCTATGAACCTTTGAACCATGTAAGCCTAGCAGGTGTACACTTAAATTTTCCTTCTAAACAATGTAGATGTCAAATTGTAATTGTAATTTCTTGATTTTCAGGCAGATGCTCATTAGGGACAAGTGGTGAAATGATGGACTCAGGGGACACACCAGGGTATGTGTCTGACTCCTTTGTGTGCATCAGAGTGAGGTGAGATGATGTCTGTCTAACATTGAATCTTCTAACATGTCCTTCCAAGATCACTGTTGCAGTATAACTAACTGATGGGATATCCTGCCAAGTACAGCTGTATATCTGGCCAGCATACCAAAGCCTGGGCACTTTCTTCACGCCATGCATTCAGTGTATGCCCTAAGCCTAAAAGCAGGAGTTACATAAGGAATGTAGAAGTATTGGTTATCACAGAACTTCTTTACTGCCAGCCCACAAGCAGAACTTATTTTGTCTTTGGTCTGTGAGGCATATAACTAGTGGAGCTGTCTAGATGTTGGACAGATAAGTATCCCATTGGGTACCTTTTCTTTTCTCACTGCTTCTCTTAATAGTTGTACTTGTCATCCAAGAGGAGAAATGTGACTGTGGGAGGCAAATTCCACAGTGATCATCGAGTAAAGTGTTTGTTTTGCCTTGGTGCTGAACATCATTATACAGAGTGTGTTATTTGTCAGTCCTTTGTCCCAGAGACCCTACACAGCTGCCTCTCTTCTCTTAAGATATACTTATAAAATCAAAGACTCTAAGAACTCGTGCATGGCACAATGTTGTCTGAGCCTTCACACCCTGAAATCCAAACATTATTAAAGAGGCAGAACACTGCCCGAACCAAAAAGAAAAGATAAACTGAAGACCACAGATGAAGAATCCACTTAAAACTCCAGTAACTGAAGTAGTTAACTTCATTTGATCAGCAACCTGTGGGTATCGGATCTGGTCTGGATCCGAGCCGGCAGCTTTTCCAAGCTAGAGATCTGAGTTCCTAACTCCTCCCCTTACCTATAATACCCTGCTACCTCCTTCCAGTCCTCAGATCTCATTTACTGCAGCTTCTGAAGCACGAGAGACGAGCTCTTGGCGGTTTGTGAGTAAAGTTAGAGGGTTATAAAGCTAATTTTTTTCTATACAGCTTTTTTTTTAAAAAGTGTGTCTGTGTGTGTGTCCTTTCTATCTTAGTTAGAAATTTGCTCTTTCTCTGTTTTTGGTAGTGTTAGTTTTTCCCCCTTCCCCTTCTGTGTGTGAAGGCGTGTGTGTGTGTGTGTGTGTGTGTGTGTGTGTGTGTGTGTGTGTGTGTGTGTGTGTGTGTGTGCAAGATGGCCGAAGGCCCTAAAGCCATATTTTCTAAATGTACTGAGTGTGGCCATAAGCTGTCCCCAGCCGATGGCCACACTCAGTGCGTTATATGCCTGGGGGTAGCACATCTTTCTTCAGGCTGCAAAATCTGTGTGGCCTTTAACCCCCGGGCTTTGAAGGACAGGAAGACCAAGCTAATCCTGGCGGGCCTTATGCCCGCGGATTCTGCTTCGTCCTCCTCTCCCTCTGTGGTACCAGCCGCGGCCGCGGCTGTTCCACCTTCTGTTCCTGCTCTCCTAGCCGGGACTCAACCTCCCGTTACAGTCCAGGGAGAGAGGGACTCTAGAAAAAGGGACAGAAAAGATAAGGATCGTGATAGGGAGAGGCATAGGAGCCACAAGCGGCGGGCCGATTCTGTCCCCCTCGGCCCCGCCGGCTAAGCAACCCCGCTCTCCCCTGAAGGCCTCCGGGTCTTCCCCCTCTTGGCTTCACTCTCCACGTTTTTCTCCGGAGCCAGAGGAGGAGACCCGGTCACCTTCGAGGTTGTCGAGGCGGCCTTCCCGTCCAGCCTCGGTGGCTTCTTCCAGATCCACCAGGAGCCTTTCGGACACGGACATGGACCGGATGATGCATCGCTTCCTCCAGGCCCAGATGCAGATGGGAGTGCTCCTGCCCCCCCCCCTTCTGGGGGGGAGATCGGCCCCCTTCTTTGCCCCCATTGCTCCTTCTGCGATCCACTATCGGGTTTTAAAGCCATCGGATCCGGGTAGTGTCGGAGCCGGAGTATTGGCGCCGATAGCAATCGCTGCTTCGACGCCGACTGTACCCTCGAGTTTGTCAGGTCCCTTTTTGGATCCGAGCTCTCGGGCCGTGAGCCGAGCCTCGGATCTGGAGGGGTTAGTGTGTCTTCGGCTCCTATTCAGTCTGAGCGCACTGCTCTTTTGGATCTGATCGCGTCAGCTCCGGCACCGATCTGCACGTCGGATCCGAGGGGGCTGCTCTCGGATCCCAGGGAGAGCAGTTCGCCCTCGGCCTTTGATGTCGTAGAGAGAGTCCTTTCGAGGGATTTGAGGCCCCAGGCTCATGCTATGGATCCACCCGCCATTCCCTCGCTGACGGGCCTGTCTTCCATCATCCGGCCCCAGGGACAGCCTGCGCCTATGCCCCAGATGGTTCCCCTGGGGGAACAGGATCTGGTTGGTGAGCCCTCCTCGGACAGCCCCCCTGAGGAGGTGCCTCACAAATGAAAGTGCAAAAGGAGGCACTTGGACTCCCCCGAGTCCCTCACAGAAGACACTGACTTGGAGAAGGGGAAGGTTCCCCCAGGTCACCCCCCTGAGGACGTCTCCTTTGGAGACATCATGGAGATGCTGCGAATTAAAGGGGGGGTGGTCATCCCAGAAACCTTCCTCGGACGAGTCCGTGTTTCTGGAGGCATTTGATGCAGGCCCATCTACCTCTTGGGTGTCCCCTCCGGCCGACCCCCTGGTAGACTTTATAACTACCAGGGCGCGGAAGGAGCCGGACACTGTAGAGCCGATACCCAGGAAACCAGACAAAATCCTCAGCCCCCCTTCTGACAGGACAGCATGGAGCAAAGCTTCCCCAGTGGATGCCATGGTGGTGGCGGCTGCCACCAAGAAGGAACTAGCACAGGAAAGTTCCTCGGTCCATCCTCCAGACAAGGAGTCTCGGATGATAGACCGCATTGGAAAGCGGATGTTCGCTTCAGCCACCTTTTCCATAAGGGCGCTGAACTACTTGGCACACGTGATTCGGCTCCAGCGAGACCTAATTAAGAAATTTGCTGGGTCACCCCCGGAGTCCATGTCGGCCGAGGACAAGCGAACCTTCTCGACACGAATGGCCACACTAAAATCGATATCCAACACTTCTATGCGGCTTCTCTCCCATGCCACGGAGGGAGCCACTAGAGCCAGTGGAGCAGGCATCACCTTATGGCGTCATGCCTGGCTCTGTCTCTGCGATTTTGTGGAACCCTTCAAGGCGTCCATCGCAAACATTCCCTTTGACGGTTCTTCACTGTTTAGCAAGAGCATCCGCGATACGCTTCTCCAGAGCGAGAAAGACAGGAAGACGTTGTCTGCCGTCGGAATCCGCTTCTCGGCTCCTCAAAGGTCCTTCACCAGGAACCAGAGAGGACAAAAGAAGATGTGGTTCCGGAAATCTCAACAATTCCGTTTCACTCCGGATCCTTCGTCCTTCAGAGGCAGGGGAGGACAAGGTGGACGCCGGCCCAGCGGCAGAGGGGGGCCCAAGAATTTCGGGTCGAGGAAACACTTTTCCGATCGACCCACACAGCAGCCCTGAGGGGTTTCCCGACTACTCCTCTCTGGAGGCAGTCGGGGGGGCGTTTCTCGGAGCATCTAGCACATTGGGAGTCCATCACAACAGATCGCTTGGTGCACCGGATGCTATCCAGAGGTTACTCCATTCCCTTCCTGAATCCTCTTCCTCTATCGGGGTGCCTCCCAGATGTCTCACCCCATCAGAGGGAAGCGGCAGCCTTAGAGATAAAAGAGCTGCTAAGAAAAAGAGCCATCCAGAGCGTCCCCCCGGACCAGTCCAGATCAGGCACCTACTCCAGGTTCTTTTTGGTGCCAAAAAAGACGGGGGACCTAAGGCCAATTCTCGACCTGTCTACACTGAACCTGTCAGTTGCCATGGAAAAGTTCAGGATTTTCACCATTCAATCTATTCTCCCCCTTCTGCAGGAGAACGACTGGATGTGCTCCATAGATCTCAAGGATGCGTACTACCACATTCTAATGGAAAGGCAATCCAGGAGATTTCTCCGCTTTCGGCTGGGAGCCAGCCACTATCAGTTCAGGGTCCTCCCCTTTGGTCTCACCACAGCCCCCAGGGTGTTCACCAAGGTCATGGCAGTTGTAGCGGCCAACCTGAGGCTTCAGGGAATACAGGTCTTTCCTTACCTGGATGACTGGCTCCTCGCCGCCCCCACCAGGCATCTACTATGTTCGGCCAGGGATTATTTCCTGCGTTTGGCCCACCAATTGGGGATCACTGTAAACTACAAAAAATTATCCCTTCAGCCTGCTCAGGTCTTGGATTTCATAGGGGCCAGAATAAACACGCTTCCGTCAAAGGTTTTCTTGACGCCGGACAGACTCCGCAACCTGTCTCTCCACGTCCTAGCTGTTCTACAGTCTTCAGCCCCTCCGGCGGAATTAGTCCTGAGGGCTCTAAGGTCTATGTCGGCGGCTATCAGTCTTTCACCTCTAGCCCGCTTGAACATGAGGATTCTTCAATGGACCCTTCAGGTACAATGGTCCATCCTTCAACATCCGCTATACTCGCCTATTCCCCTCAGCAGAGTTTGCAGGGAATCTCTGCTTTGGTGGCTCCATTCCCGAGAGCTTCGGGAAGGCGCCCCTTCTTGATGCCTCTACACCAAGCCACAGTGACCATGGACGCTTCTCGCCTAGGGTGGGGGGGCATTGCATAGGTAGAACCGCCCAAGGCACGTGGACCCCATCAGAGACTGTTCTGCATATCAGTGTTCTGGAGATGAGGGTGGTACTTCTAGCGTTGCAGGCTCTCCATCCCCTTCTTTCTCTAGGGACTATTGCAATTCAGACAGACAACATGTCAGTGGTCTGGTACATCAACAAACAGGGGGGAACCAGGTCTTACCCGCTCTGCCGAGAGGCCATGAGAGTTTGGGAGTGGGCGATATCCACTAACCACTTTCTGCTGGCAACGCACATTCCGGGTCGGTCCAATGTTTTAGCGGACAAGCTGAGTCGAACTATCCTCTCACCTCACGAGTGGTCTCTGAACCCCTCAGTAACGAAAAGGATCTTCCTCAATTGGAGCCAACCTTGCTGCGATCTGCTTGCGTCACCTTTGAATGCATAGTGCAGCGAGTTTTTCGCTCTGATCCCCCCACCGGGGGAGACCCCCAGAGACGCTTTAGTTCATGCTTGGCCATCCGGTCTTCTTTACGCCTATCCTCCTCTCCCATTAATGACAAAATTCTTGCAGAAAGCTCTTCGGTTGGGGAGCAGAGTTATCCTCATAGCCTCATTCTGGCCTCGTCAAACCTGGTTTCCTTACCTGCAGTCTCATCTATTAGCTCCTCCTTGGATCTTAGATCCCATTCCGGATCTGATTTCTCATCCTTCGGGATTAGAAATCCCGAACCTGGACGACCTCAAGCTTTCCGCTTGGTTGATCTAGTTCCGTTAGTGGCCAGGACTCCCGGAATCTCTTCTGCAGTTAAATCCATCCTGGTGGCTGCACATAAACCTTCCACCAGGAAAGGTTACAACAGTAAATGGAAACGTTTTTCTATCTGGGCCAAGCAAAGAAATTTGGATCCCTTTACAGCTCCTATTCCAGCAGTTCTCGAGTTTCTATCCCACATTTTCAATCGAGGGGCCAGTTCTTCAACCGTGAAGGTTCAGATGGTGGCTATTTCCCACTTCCACATTGGAGATAATCTTCGTCCCTTAGCTTCCTCTAAGATCTGCAAGACCTTCTTGAAAGGTACCTTTCTACTCGGTCAAGAATGCGGTTCCTCCATGGGATCTAACATTAGTTCTTCAGGCTCTTACTGGTCCACCCATTGAGCCTGCAGCCTCAGCTGATTTAAAGTTTTTGTCTTGGAAAATTGCCTTCTTGATTGCTATCACCTCAGCTAGAAGGGTATTGGAGCTTCAGGCCCTTTGTACCAAACCTCCGTATCTTGTCTTCCATAAAGACAGAGTTTCCCTCAGGACTAATCCCTCTTTTTTACCAAAAGTGGCTTCTGAAGCTAACATCAACCAATCCATTAATCTGCCTGTCTTTTTCCCGAATTACCAGAACAAAGGGGAATACAGATTCCATTCTTTAGATGTGCATAGACAATTGCGCTTCTATTTGCATAGAACGTCTGCCTCTCGGAAATCGGAGCAGCTCTTTATTTCCTTCGCCAAGCCCTTTTTGGGTAGACCAATAACGAAAGTAACTCTGGCTAGGTGGATTTCCAACTACATTTTGCATGCATATAAAATCTCTGGTCGACCTGAGCTCGTGGGAGTTTGTGCACACTCTACACGTTCGGTGGCTACCTCTGCTGCTTTTTGGTCTAGGGTGCCCTTGGATGACATTTGTTCTGCGGCCACTTGGGCTTTCTCTCATACCTTTATTACTCATTATAAGTTGGACTTGATATCCAGGGGGACGGCATCATTTGGCTCTGCAGTGCTCTGGAATATCCTTCCTTGAGGACCTCCCAAGTTTTGGTAGCTGGGGACTCTGTCCCACAGGTTGCTGATCAAATTAAGTTAACTACTTCAGATAAAGAAGTTATGTACTCACCATAACGTTCCATCTGAGTAGGTAACTTAATTTGTCAGCAACCCCCCCCCCCCTCCATCCCCCTAACCGGTAATTTGTATCCTGCAGGATTGATGTTTCACTCCTAGTTGATTTCAGGTTAGGATGTTCAGATTGTTGTTGTCTTTGCTATTGTGTGCTAATTGGCAAACTCGATCTGAGGACTGGATGGAGGTAGCAAGGTATTATGGGTAAGGGGGAGGAGCTAGGAGCTCGGATCTCTAGCTTGGAAAAGCTGCCAGCTCGGATCTGGACCGGATCCGATACCCACAGGTTGCTGACAAATGAAGTTACCTACTCAGATGGAACATTATGGTGAGTACATAACTTCTTTTTATTGCACCTCATTGCGTAATCACTAGCGGCAAGTTGTAAAATGATGGACTCAGATCATCTGCACCAGGGTCTGTCATTCACAGATGTTCTTGGTTAAGACCTAATTTCTTACCTGAAGGTGTCAAGTCTAATCTGCTAGATTTTCCACTGGACATTTATTCAGAACTTCCCTGTGCCTGGCTTGGACACCTGTGACGTCAATACTTGAATTGCTTCTAAAACTATGTGGACCTACAAAGCTGATGTAAGTATTTTTTGCACTTGCTCTTAACTGTCTCAGTGCTATTTAACACTCCTGTGTTGCATTTATTGATTTGGTTGAATTTATCACATTTTCAGTCTCACTCGTTAAAGAGACGCTGTTTGTTTGTTACTGTGCTGCTCTTAGATTGTTTTAACAGTATTCTGATGTTTCCTGACCTCCTGTGATACAGCAAAAGCTGTTCTGACTTTACCAAAGTTCTCCTGAGTTTGCTAAAAGTTTTGCAAGGTTTTTCTGTGCTTGTTGAATTTCTTCTACATTAGTGCACTTCTTTCTGTATTTTGTGAACATTTCTTGTGGTTGGTGAACTTATTTCCAAGGATTTCTGATAATGCAAGAATTCTGCCTTTTTTGTAAAGCATTTGTTACTTCACTTGAGCTCATAACCAGTTTGTTTTACGTTGAGAGGGCTTTTTTGCACTCTGGTGGGAGCAGGGAGCTAATTCAACCCATCCAAGTTAGGAACTGCTGGTGGAAGGGTTAGTGTGTGTTTATCTAAGTAGTCTGAGGGCTTAACTGTGTAAAAGTCTTTCATCCTCTGGTATAAAATGTTTGCGTATTGTGCAAATGCAGTTACCTGTGCCTTGTATATAAGCAAACCTCTCTGGTTTAAAATCCTGTATAGGAAATGCTCTCCATAGTTACCCACTGTTCACAGCTGCTCAAAGAGCTGCCAGTTTATGCAGAGGGCAGTATCACTGCAGGTCATCTAATAGGATACTACTAAACATTCTCACTTAGACGTTTAAGTGACTCTCACCTACTTATTCCCATCTACTAAGGATCTGGTATAATGGATAGGCATTTTCCTGTCATCTCTCTTTCTGGCCTGGTGTATATGGTCATCCTGATGCAGTGTAGTAACTGCCTCATGTTCATTGACAACCATTTAATTTTAGAACAGACAAACACAATGCGTGACAGATGTATATACACAATGTCACTGGAGGCAAAACTCTCACATACACACATGAAGAATGCAAACCAGATTGTTAGCTTTACACCCCAAACACTCACTACCAACACTAAGGAAAAAACACATAGATCCACTTATGCGGAGGTACTCACTTGTAATCTACCCAAACCTCCAAGATCTTCTAAAAGAATCTCTCAGTGGCCCTGCGCACACTCAAAAAAGATAGCACCACATAACTTTGAAAATCATAGTAGCTCTGCTTACAAGCCCATAAGGCAACACACCACACAGCCAAACATTCTAGTTATTTGAGATTCCATTGTAAGACATACTAATGTCCACCTTACTAGGCTAAACAAAGAGAGGATTACAGTGAGTCACCTGTCTGGAGCCAGGATCCTCCAGATCAGGCATGCACTTAGGTCTTTAAACCTCAAGTACCAGTGTGACGCAATCGTAGTCTATGTGGACATAAACAATGCAAGATGTATCTCACTGGACTGTATGAAGAGAGACATGATGAAGCTCTCTGAATATGTGTTCCAGGCGGGTATGAATCTCGGCCTGAGTCGCATCCTACCTTCACCATTGATGACACCACAATACCAGCAAAAAATGATTGACTTCAACAATTGGCTTAGTTTCTGGTGTCACAACCAGGGGATCCAGTATCTGTCAGCATGGAGAGACATGATCGACAAACCACGATGCTTTGCCAGAGATGGCTGCACTTGTCACCACTTGGCTTCTGGATACTGTCAAAAAATGTATGTATCCCCATAGTGCCTTTTTAGGCCATGCCAATTTGTTAAACCCTCCAACATATCACAAATCACTCATGATTACTTAAAGGTACTGCTGCTCAGTGCTAGGATTTTAAATAAAAAACTGCACTCCTTGGAAGCACTCCTGTCCTTGGAGAATATAGACATATGTGCAGTCACGGAAACGTGGTTCAGCACCACAGCTGTCAAGGGCTACAATGCCTTTCATACATTTCGATTCCCCTCGGCTCAGGATAAAACAAAGAGAGGGGGTGTCTCAGTGTTCATAAATGACCAGTACATTGCTAGACTGGTCCAACAATATGTCTCACTTGAGCTGCTCCATGCCCAACTAACTATAGGTGCAACCTCCTTTCATATCCTTGCTAGCTATAGATCCCCTAACATGAGTCTGGAAAATCACACATCCTACCTAAACCTATTGGAATCCCTTAACATTCAGCCTAACACCGTACTTATGGGTGACTTCAACTACCCCTCCATAAACTGGAAGACTTATATGACCCATAATTCACTTGCTCGGAGGTTTTTGTACTTCGTCAGTGCAAACACCCTGGAGCAACTAGTTAGCTCCCCAACTAGAGGTACAAATATCTTAGACCTAGTACTCATGAACATGGAGGGATGCTACTCCCTCCCATGCATTAACTCCTCACTGGTAAGATCTGACCACAGAATGATCTTCTTTAGTATTAAAACTAACCCAGAACCCCCATCAAACCCCAGACCTGTTAATAACTTTGCTGAGGCCAATTTTCTCAAACTAAGTGACAGCTTATTAAACTTCCAAGTCCCTCCGAACCCGGATGACACTGAGGCCTACTCTGAGCTGTACACAAAAGCACTGTACAACCACATTCATAGCTGCATAGAGGAGGCAGTACCTGCCCGAGTCAAACCTATGATTCCTGGCAAAAATAAACCATCCTGGTGGACCCCTTGCAGAAATAGGCTATTCAGCAAAAGGAAAAAAGTCTTCTCCAAAGCAAAGAAGGAACAGACAAATCATTGCAAAAAGACACTCATCAGTCTAAACAAATAAATTAGACAGCTGGTTAAATCTGCCAAAGCAAACTATGAGGCAAAGATAGCCTCCCAGGAGAAAGACAGGACTTTTTGAATTATGTTCATAACCTCAGGGGAAATGCTCAGCAATGTGCTGAGTTAATCTTGAACAGCAACACTTATACCCAGCCTAAAACTATAACAAACCTTCTAGCCGACAAGTTCAGTTCTGACTTCTCCTTCCCCATCATTTCCTAGCACGCCCAAAGAAATGCTTGCAACCATCCCCCTACCAGTCATTATTAGGGAACAGGTCCTTACTGCACTCAATAAAGCTGAAAACACAGCTTCCATGGATACCAACAACATTCAAAGATGCTTCTTAAATAGCTTAAAACAAAATCTATCAGGGCCAGTAGAACCCCTCTTTAACCACAGCCTCCAAATGGGCTTTGTCCCAGAAGAATGGAGTACTGCAGCAGTCATACCTCTGCACAATGGGGACGATCAACTGACCCAAGGAACTACAGACCCATAAGTTTGACCAGTGTTGTCTGCAAAGCCATGAAGAGAATTATTATGGACCTGATCAATAATGTCATAGGAACTCTCCAAAAACTGGGTCATACCCAGTTTGTCTTTCTCAAAGGGTGGTCTTGTCTGCTTAGCCTGGTGGATTTCTTCGAGAAAGTCACCAGGGCCATGGATGATGGTATAACAGTACATAGTGCTTATCTAGACCTGGCCAAAGCTTTTGACACAGTCCCCCACTCAGGCATCATAGTTAAACTTACTGAGTTAGGCATAAACCCCTACATTTTCAGATGGATAGCCAACTGGCTCATTGACAGGACACATATTGTCCTGATAGGTGAATCCACTTCCGATAAGAAACCTGTTAGTAGTGGTATCCCACATGTCTCAGTGTTGGGACCCTTGCTGTTTGGTATGTACTTTTCTGAAGTGAAGGCCAGTGTTGTGAGCTTCTGGTTCACCAGGTTTGCTGACTACTGTAAGCTGGGAGCAATCATTGTATCCCAAAACAATGCTGATATCCTACAAACAGGCCTAAAAATGACAAACAACCGGTGCCAAAACCATGGTCTGAGACTAAATGCAAAAAAATGTGTAATCATAACTTTTGGTTAATCAGATATCCCTGCAACTTATAATATTGATAGCACACCCCTAAAAGAGGAACCAGTGGTGAGGGCCCTAGGAACACAGATAGTAAACTAAACTTTTACCACCAGGTAGCTACAGTAGTGAGGAAATCCTTCTGTGTGGCTCAACTTATATGTAAAGGCATGCCATCAAGATAAAAGGAAGTCATAGTGCCATTGTACTTAGCCCTCATCAGGCTCATAATTGAGTGCAGTGTTCCCTTTTGCATGTACCTAACCAGGCACTTACACCATCAACTATGAAAAATACACTGTTACGGTTGAATTCTCTCCAGTCTTCTTTATTAAACAAATTCAACATACATTAAAGATTGAGCGCTTTCTTCCCTATGCCCAGGGATTTCATCAGAATCTGTATCTCCCAGTATTTTCCCCCTTTAAATACTCTATTCAGTTATGACATCATTCATTTTACCAATTAACAAAAAGTTAAATACTTAAAGTACAACATGCTGTTATTTAAAAACTTCTAAAAATTTCTAGGCACTTACACCAGTTAGAGCTGCCACAGAAGTTTCTCAGTAAAAAAATACAAAGCGTAAGTCACATGTCTTAGGCAGACCAACTAAAAACCCTATCCCTTTACTCGTCTCATATTGTTTATTGAGAGGGGACTTATGCCTGACCTCCAAGGCATTCCCTGATCCAGCCCTGATGAAAATATTACATATTCACAAGAAAAATTATAAAAGGGTTATGCATTCCATGGACCTGAGCCTTATTTGTGACTCTAATAAAACTTGTTGGAGAAGCAGATTTGTATGCCAAAGGGTACCTTGTCTATGGAATAAACTTCCCATCTTCATAAAACAAAGCCCATCCCTCGTGCTCTTCAAAAAGAATTTGGATAAATGGATGGGGAACCGTAAATTCACTTCTGGGATACTGCCCATGTTCCTTAGGGACAGAGGTAGTCTGTAAAATGAATCAGGGCTCCAACACCCAATGACCCACTAACCTGATACTACTCCAACCCATATATAGGAAATTAAGATATAATATTGTCACATCCTGGGTATTATTGGCTAGGCGTGTAAAGTCTCTTGTGCCATTAGCCTAATGATGGCTTTTTTTTTTAAATTGAGTATGTTTGGTCTTTCTTTAAAAAACATGTCATTAGGTATTTTAGATAGATAGTTTGATTTTTGTTTGTAGGGGAGGTAATGATCAGGTAAAAATTTTCATTGAGCAGTTACATAATAATCAGTTCGGTCTTAAGTTTAGTGGCTTACAGTTAGGTGAGAGAGTCAGTTTTCTAGATTTGGAATTGTGGGGTGAACAAACAGGATTCATTGGTAGGAAAGTTCACAGAACGTTTAAGGGGGTCACATTTCTTACATGGTACCAGCTGCCACCCCCCCACTTGATTTCATCTTGACCATACACTGAGTTTAGATAAAGATTTTGAAAAATAAATACAAGATTCAGTTAAACTGTTTACACACAGAGGATATGAGAAGACGGAAGTATTAGAAGCTTTAAGTAGGGTTAGAACTAAACGTTATGAAGGTGAATATCTAAGCAGAAGAAGAAACTCAGTAAATACACATAATGTGGGACTTCCATTTATTGAGTTGATAGATTTTGACAAAAGAAGAGGTAGGGGAGATGCATGAAATAATAGTGCAACCACACTGGTAAGATGATCTACTTTGTGACTATTTACAATGTACTAAGTCAACAAATTGTGCAAATGTTACATTACTATTGGCTTATGTTGTTCAAAGATGGTATTTCGGAACAATGTTTAGTAAACAAACTTTTGATTTCTTATAAAAAGGGCCATAGTATCTCTGATATAATAGTGCACAGTAAATTTCAAATGCCTGAAGTACGAATACATAGACAGATTATTTTAAGATATGGCACTTTTAGGTGTGGGAAATGTTCTATTTGTTCTCATGTTGTAAAGAGCTTTCCTACTATTAATTTTGTACATTTTTTCCAAATGGATGTTATACTTGCAATACAGAAGGAATTGTGTATATTTTGAAATGTCCATGTAACAAGTTTTATGTAGGTGAAAGTAAACAAAAGTTTAAAGTTCATCTTCAAGAACATGTAAGGGACATTACTTGTGATAGTCCTTTAGCTATGCTCTTTAAAGAATTTCATGCAAGTAATTTTAAACTGTTGCAAGGTTGTGTTTTGGAACAAGTGGGGCCTATTATTTTAGACCCTGTAGCAGTAAAAGAAAAATTGTTGTATAGAGCACTTTTTACTTTGAAATTTGATATTTTGGTTCCCAAGGGTTTAAACACAGAACTTAACTGGAAGTATTTGATTTAATTGTTTAATTGACTGATTGAGTATATATTGGGTGAGGGAAGTTGCATTGTATTTGTCCTCCTTGAAGGCTTAACAGCCAAGGCGCTAGTATGTGTGAAAAGAGAATAAACTTGTTTGCTTGAAGACTGTGCCTTCCTTTTGTGGTTCTGTCTCTTGTGCCATTAGCCTAGTAATTACCTGTGAACAACCTAGGAACAAACTATATCTGTTTGGATATGTGGGTGTTGATATATTTAAGACCTTATAGGAAAAGGAGAAAGTTTAGCAGGATTTTAAGCAGATTTTCTTTTCACCATTGCCTATGTTCCAAAGGAATTGCCCTGTTAAAACTGGCTCCTTTGCCAGAAAGGATCATAAACAACCCCAAAAACAAGAGAAGATTTAAAGAAAAATCAGTGCAGGATAACAAGAGATTTAAGCTATCCCTTCCTGATAAGGGAGGGTAGCCATAAGGCTATGAGTTTAACTCCCTCCCTCACCCTTGGCCAGGCTCTTCTAATCTAAAGACTATCTCATTGTCTCTGTCTTTGTCTCTCTCTTCCAACCTGGAAGGAGATTACTACAGACTGGTGGGTTCTTTCTGTTGTAGAAAAAGGGTACATAAAATTTTAGAAGTCTTGTTCCCTTTCTCTGGGATCCCTCAACCACCTCAAACATTAGTTGTCTGTACTACTTTATATTTTATAGGGCCTCCTAGTGCAGTGAACAGTTCAGCCAGTTCCCTGTGCTCAGTATGGCAGGGGTTTTTACTCCATGATGTTCCTTGTTCTTAGTATAGAGGGCTGCTGGAGACCAGTTCTGGATCTGTCCTTTCTCAACACCTTTCTGAATGTCCCAAGTTTCATAATGTTAATTTTTCAGTCCCTGTTTCCTATGATCCTTCCTCAGGACTTTCTAGTATCTTTGGATTTGAAAGATGATTACCATCATATCCCTATCCATCCTGTTTTCAGGAAATATTTGAGATTCTTTGTTTCTTCTTCACATTTTTAGTGTTCTCTGTTACCCTTTGGTCTTTATACGTCCCCCAGGGTATTCACAAAGTATCTAGCTCCTGCCATAGCCTACTGCAGACTTTGGAGAATCTTGATATTCCCTTATTTGTATGATCTACTACTCCAGTCTCATTCTCAAAGCTCCCTTATGAAGGATCTAGGTTTCTCAGTGAACCTTAGTCTCATTTAGGATTCACTTTGAACTTAAAAAACTCTGACTCCTTCCCTAAACGTGATCTTACTAGGGTGCAGGATCAACACCATGACAATGACAGATTTCCTTCCTTCAGACAAAGTTCTGTTCTTGACAGAGTTCTTTCAGAACCTTCTCCTCCTTTTGCAGATGACCTTGGCAAGAGAGTTTTTGAGAGCCCTGGGGTTCATGACATCAGCCATTCCTAGGTTCCCTTATGCCAGAGTCAGCATGAAGCAGCTACAGTGGTATCTCAGGTCAAATTGGCTTCACCACTGTTACTCATTAGACTTCCTGATTCCTCTCTTGCCTTGCATTAGGAAGGAGATACTCTGGTGGATCAACAAAATTTCCCCACAATTAGATAATGCCTTTTCTTGTTCCGTCTTGTCAGAAGATCTACATGAATGCTTCAAATCTGGCATGGGGAGCCTCTTCTAACAACACATCAAGGTCTAGGAAGTTTGGTCTACCAAGGAGGGGAAAGACCATATAAACATCAAGGAGATGAAGGCTCTGATCCTGGCCCTTCAGTCCTTAGCTCCTCTTTGGGCTCCAAGTCCTATTGTACATAAACAAGCAAGGGTGTACCAACTCTTACCACCTTTGCAGATTATCCTTTATAGTATGCGAGATTGCTGTTCAAGACAGTTTACATTCACACAGAAAGGAACACAGTGGCAGACATGTTGAGCAGATCCAGGGCAGATCCAAATGAATGGGTACTAAAGAGAGAGGGAGAGGTCTTCCAGAACATTGCCCATCTGTGGGGTATTCCACAGATAGAATTTTTACCTCCACCTGCAGCAGACAGTTCAACCTGTTCTGAGAATTTTTGCCTCCACCTGCAGCAGACAGTTTAACCTGTTCTGTTCCAATGATTCATACCTTCAGGCATGGAAGACAGACACCATGTCTTTTTCTTGGAAGGGGAGGTTTCCTCTGTGCTTTCTCTCCCCTACCTCTGTTGCCAAGAGTCCTCCACAAAATTATGAATGACAGTCCAAAAATCTTATCAGCGACTCCCTCTTGGCCCAGATGCTACTGGCTCCCTCTTCTTTTCTCTTCCATTTGGCCAGGGGCAATCATCACAAGTTGGACCTGCTCACACAAAACAAGGGGCTTTCTCGTTAATCTTCATCTCCAAACTCCACAGTTAACTCTTTGAGCAAGAGAGTTTTGATTCCTTTCAAGTACCATCCTTCTGAGGTGCTGACATGCACCAGGTTTTACTGGAGGTTACAAAACCATCTACTAGAAAATCTTAGGTTTCAAACTGGAAGAGATTTCCCTGTGGTGCAAAAGGAAGAACCAGGACTCTCTGCAAGTGGGGAATCCCTACTGTTCTCTCTTAGTTTTGTGAGATGCTCAACCCTGGCCTGGCATACACTTCCCTGAAAATTCATTTGTCAGGCATTTCTGCTGGTCACCCTTTAGATCAATCCCTTTGCACACATTTTAAGGTCAAACAATTTTTGAAAGATGTCTTGCACATTAGGCCACCAAAAAATCCTATTCCTCCTCCTTGGAATCTAAACTATGTTCTGGAAAAGCTGACCGTAGTGCCTTTTGAGGTAGCTGTCATTTCTTCCATAAAACATGGAAAACAGTTTTGTTAGTGGCCCTTACGTCTGCTAGAAGTGTTTCTGAGCTTCAAGCTCTGATAGCTGTTCCTCCCTTCCTGGTTTTTCACAATGATAAAGTTACGCTTAGACATGAAGGAAGGATTAGTTCTAAGGTGGTTAATGAGTCAGTCTTTAATCTCATCAATCTCCCTTCCTTCTTTCCTTCTCAAAACAGAAGGGAAATAATTCTTCATTTGTTGGACATGCGTAGACAGCTTTAGATTTTACTTTGACAAGACTAAGGATATTAGTAAGTCAGACCAGCTTTTTGTGTCTTTTCAAGAGAAGCAGACAATTTCTTCTTGGATTTCCAAATCCATTTCCTTTTGTTACTCATTTCATGGGAAACTGCTTCCCACTTCTGTTAAGGGTCATTCCACAAGCGCAGTAGCATCTTCTAGAGCCTTTTTCAAAGGTATGGATTTTTGAACTGTTCTTGAGACAGCTACATGGTCTTCAGTTCCCACTTCTACTAAGCATTAAAATTTGGATATGTTTTCTACAGCCAGAGCAGGATTTGCAAGGTCAATCCTTCAGGGCTTGTAGGACCATAATTATGTTTCTATCTCCTCCTCCTTCTCCCTTATTTAGTATTCTTCAGTCAGTTAGTAATACTGCAGCAGTGATGTTGGAAGGGCATAACATTGTTGAGCAAGAACTTACCATAATAGTTGGTGTCCTACTGATCACTGTTAAATTATTACATCCCACGCTCCTTTCCTAGTTTTCGAGCTCGTTTTGTAGTTCCTGGCCAAGGTGAAACTCTCTTCCTTCCTTCATTTTGGAGGACATTTACATAAGTAAATCGCTATCTCTGATTCTGCTTCAGTATTTTGGTCTGTGACAAGCCAAAGCTGCCGTAATTTGTGCTTGTACGTCCTTTGTATACTTTCCAGCTTCAGGTTAAGGTCATACTCGGACTTACAGCATGAGGACTGCACCCAGGCTTTGGTTTGCTGTCCATAGCCCTGCTATCCTTTATAGGATATCCATTCAGTTAGTAATACTGCAAAAGTGATCAGTAGAACATCGACTGTTGAGATACGTTTTCTTATGCAACTGCATTTTCTTTTGCTGAATGGTAACTGGTAGGGAGGATGAACCCACAAAGACCCCCATCAAGGAGAAGCCCCTTATATATCAGTTGATATGTTAACACCATATCTGTTATGTTCAGCATAGACTGGAGATTCATAATTAGTTTTTATGGAATAGCGGTTCTGAATAAGTCTTTTTAAAGTGTGATCATTAAGTTTTGAATGACGTCCCAAGTAGGAGAGAACATATCTTGACTAAAATAAATGTAGTTTTTGCAGCTGCATTTGTTTATTTTATTTATTTATTTAAGATTTGTTTACTGGGAAAGTCCGACTTGGAATGAAGCCAATTTTCAGCGAAGGCCTGGGGAGAAATGCTCCAGATGCATGTCTATGTAAAACTGGAGTACCCGGAGAAAACACATAGGAACGCAGGGAAGACATACACAGAAAGCACTCCTGCTGAGAATCGAACCGGAGAACCTTTTGCTGTGAGGCGACAATGCTAATGCTGCACCACTGCGCCATCCAGTGCATATACAGGGTTTAAATACAGTACACTTTCTAAGTTAGTTTTATGTAGTTTTGTTGCATAACACTTTTGTTCTCTTCCAGTTTGTCGGAGAAATGCCCATGATTAATCAGTACACTACCTTGGTTAACAAATGAATAAATAAAATGTAATTAGTGGTGAATTTTCAGAAAAATTGTTAAGTATGGAGAATCTACTTGTCTCACTTTTCTGACTGCAGCATACTTAAGAGTTTATCCAGGAAAGTTCTAATCTTAATTGCTCAGTGGTGTAGAAATAGACATAGAAATGCTTAATTCTCTTTTGTGCACAGTTAATTTAACAAGGATGTTATTTTTTTATTTTAATTATTTGTTAACCAGGTTGGTGGACTTCCCCATAAGCCCCTTTTATTCTCCCATATAAATCTGACTGTAATTATATCTTTATATGAGAAGTGGGCAGTAGTAGGAATATCGAAAAGATTGTCATGAAACATACAGGTAACCAAGAATAAAAGGTGAAAGCACATAAAGAAAACACATACACTAATGAAATGTGCATTCTCAAAGCTACTAAAAAATCAGCCACAGTAATCTTAAGCTAAGGAATTTATTGACAATTCTGAATACTTTCATGCATTTCATTAAGCAAGTACTCTTCAGAACAAACTTAATTTCAGATACATGTCACCACCAATTGTACAAACTTTAGGACACATACACAAAATCAGTTGTAATGCTTGATCAAAAGACATTTATGTTTTTTAGCAATTAACAAAGCTTTAAAATATGTGCCAACCATATCAAAATTGCACAAACTTAGAAAGTTCCCATATTTGAAAATTAATAAATGCTAAACTGGATGATGAAAAAAGATACCACTTAAAATATAGATAGAATAAGTACCACTCCATCCAACCTAAAGCTTAGCTACTCTCATTTTCTAATCAGGGTGGATAGAAATATACTTATTAATTCCTCATTTATGAGAAGCATCAAGACTGAATTGCCAAAACAATTCTCTAAATTCAAGACTTGTTTCCCAAGCACTGCCCCTTGGATTTTGGACTGTTATGTCTAATATACCAAATATAAACTTTTTTAATTTTTTTGCAAATAATAGAATGTTTATAAAAGGTGTTTTCTCATATTTTCCTGTTGATATTGTAATTATGTTCATATAGCTGCTTTCTACGAGGGCACTCAGTTTTTTACCCATGTAAAATGCAGGGCAAGTGTAACATTTGGCAAGATAAACCACCCATTTTGTACCACAATTACCAGATCAAAAACCTACTTTACTAGCAAGTGTGTGTTATCCATTGCTAATGTAGGCGTTTATATTACATTATCGAGTTATTAAAAGAGCAAATGCTCCTTCATCAAACCGATAATGTCGAAAGTCCTAAACAGCGAAGACACGGAACAGCAAATTTTTTTCCCAGGGGAAAAATTTGCTGCTCCACAAAAAAAAAAAAAAAAAAAAAAAAAGTGATGAAAGCTCTTTCATCAAACCGATAATGTCGAAAGTCCTAAACAGCGAAGACACGGAACAGCAAAGGGAAAAAAATTTGCTGCTCCGCAAAAAAAAAAAAAAACAAAACTTAAAACACAAAACGAGTAGGGGGGCTTTGCCCCCCACACCCCTACTACTTAAGTATACCAACTCCATGATTGCACCATAGTGGAGGAAATAGCAAAGTCCCAAAGACATGGCCCACTGTTTTTTTTTTCCTTGGGGAAAAAAATGATGTTCCTTGTCTTCGCTGTTTAGGTCTTTTGACATTATCAGTTCGATGAAAGAGCGTTTGCTCTTTTCATCAGCTGATAATGTAATATAGACCCTTAGTGTAGTCCCTTCAAAAGTATATGAACATTGCCCACAAGCTTCACATTTAGATGTACCTCCACATAGATTTTTAAGTGAGTTTTCCAAATATTTCTGTTCAGACTTATTTTTCAAGTTTTGACCTGTTTTATAAACAAAGGAGGGCTGTTCACATAAGCCACTATACACTAATTTGTTTTAATAATGTTCTAGTTGTCTTTAACAATGTTTTAATATCATTAGAACCACAGTGAAATTTTAATATTAAAGCCCGTTCACGGGGGGAGGGGGGATCACTATTGGTATTTAAATCTAGGGTAAGACCGATATTAAGATTATTTAGAAGTCCAGTTCCCAGAATGGGTTGATAATTACTGTCCTTTTCTAAGGAAACATGAATAATTTTGCTTATCAAGAAAGATAGATTTTAATATTTTTTACTTCAGTTTTAAACAAATCATCATCAGAAACCATACTTGGACAGTCTAATAAATTGTACCTTAACTAATCCTACTTTTTGACTGTATGGTTGATATAAGTATGAGTTACTGAAAGTAAGTTCTCTATAGATGTTAGAAATAAACACACCTTCCTTCTTAGAAATAGTCGTATCCAAATAGTTCATCCACACATTCTTCTGGCCCATCCCACAAAAAAAAAATGTGATCAAGATATCGTAAATAAATCTTGCAGTAGACAAAAATCATTGTTAAATAGGTATTTGGTCTCTCAACCATACATCACTAAATTGGCATACACAGGGGCTCAAGTAGCATCCATGGTTATCCCCTGAATCTGTTTGTAAAGTTCTCCTTTGAGAAAATATAGTTGTTTTCCAGAATAACACTCATCATTTCTGAAATTAAATTGATATCTCTTCCAGATAAAAATGTATAACTATTTAATATATTGTTAAATAGTACGAAACCTACTTCTTGGGGAATGCAGGTGAACAAATTGACTACATCGATGGTAAGAAGTGTAATATTGTTACCATAAGGATTTTGTTTCATTTTACCCCAAAATCTCCAAGGATCTTTGAGTATTTGTGGGGTGAAAGAATAAAATGATTTTAACTTCCTATTGATATATACTGCCAAAGGGTAAGTTTTTGAAGTGATTTAAACATGTTCTTATGCATCTTTGGTATGCCAGATGTAATGGGAATAGTGGGATAAATTTTCCTAAGAAAATTAAAAAGTTCAGGGATTATAACTTTTTCAGTAGTAAATCCTCCAAGTATAAATCTATTTTTATAAGCTATAGACACTTCATTTCTAGAAACATGGACAGCACTTCATTTCTAGAAACATGGACATACACATTGGTGTCCTACAGCATATCAAACATAATGCCTTAATATACCATAGAATCAAAAATCATATTACCTGCCCCTTTTTTCAGGCTTCGTTATTCTAATAGTTATATAATTCCTTCAAGAATTGAGAATGTCTTTTTCACTGTCAGTCAAGTTTATAGTGTTTTGACACCAAGCATGTTTCTGAAGTTTGTAAAAATCTGTCTCATGGCCTTTATTCAATTGCCTGGATTGCTGGGTGTATGCCTGGGGTAAAGGTACTCTTCTTTTTAAAACCTGTACTTCCTTTTTTGTCCTGTCTGGATTTACCATTGAACGTGATGGTTAAATTTAGCTTATGAGTAAACAATCTTAATTTCACTAAAGCATTACTCAAATCAAATCTATAACCTGGTATAAAAGCAACCCCTTTCTCAAATAAAGAAAAGTGTTCAGTTGTAATATCCACTGTGCTATAATTAAAAATGTCATATCCCATATAGGTCTTCAAAATACTGCTGTATTCATTGTTAATAAATTCAGCTAATAGTTCAAAATACTGTTGTATTCATTGTTAATAAATTCAGCTAATAGTTCTATCTGCCTCTTTTCTGGGTTTCCCCCTGCTTTTATTTTTGTGATTTACAATTTTTCTTCCATGGTTTTGCCAGTATGTGGTGTGGTTCCTTGTCTATCCTCCCGCCTGTTGTTGTTGACTTGCTGTTCTCTCTCAATTACTTGGGGGGGCCTATTCTAAAGGGTCACCAATCATAATTGAGGAACCTTGGTCAGATTCACACCCATTTGTTCCATTACCTGGAAAACATTTAAGACTATTACCACCTTGAAGGTTATCAAATTTGATGCTTCTCATAAAACAAGAATTAATGGATATATTTCTGTACACCCTGTTTTGAAAATGAGGGCAGCTAATCCATAGGTTGGAAGGAGTGGTTCTTACTGTATCTATAAAATGTCCTTCTATTCTCATGTTGCAGTATTCAAAACCCTTAGGTTATCCTCTGCAAGCTACCCGAATGTCCAGCCAGTACACAAAAGCTTCTAGTCACTGCTAGGTACGTGGGACATCTGATGTTGGCCAAGGGAGCATGGGCCATAAAAGTGGCATCTGCACGTACCTTCCCTCAGAACTTCTCTGCTGCCAGTCGAGCATCAGCTTTTCCTGCCGTCCCTGCCATCGGATCTTCAAATTTAAAGATATGTACCCCAGTGAGGCCATTTTTTTCTGTTTCTCTTGAGTCACTCCATGCTTGTTCAGGTTCATGTTATCCAGGAAAGGAAAGTGCATGTGCAGATGTCAGATCCCCCATAAGGATGCCCATGAGCTCTTCTTTTTCTGTTTAGAGCCTACACATGACCATCAAACTTGCATGATCTGTTAGGCCTTTGTACCTAAGACACTCCACAGTCATCTGCATGCCCTTAATATTTACCTAGAAAACCAGTATCTTAAAAGCTTGGTGCTGGCGATGGAGGGGCTGTCTGGTCAGACTGCAGACCCACTTAAGAAACAAACCAAAGTTTCCAGGCCTCAACCTGCTGCTACACCTCCTCCACCTGACTTTCCCCATGTGGCTGATGTTCGCTTGGAGGAATATTTGGAATCTACTGAAATAGGTATAGTGGGTACTGTTTGAGAGGCTGCAGAAGCTAGGGAGGAAAGCATGTCCATGTAGGTCTTGCAGATGTCAGCCGGCAATAACAAGGGGGAATCTAGGCTCATTACAGCCGTCCAGACAGGCTCTTCACTGGTTCCAAGCAAACAGAATCTAGGCCCGCCTTAGCCCTACACTCTCTAAGCCTTCCCTGAAAAAGAAGCAAAAGACTAAACATGCTTCCCCTCCTGCAGAAAGCCAACCAAACTGACAGGCCTTTTCCCAGAGACTGTTTAAGGCTTTTATGGCTCTAAGGCCTGCTATGCCTGCTTCTTCACTGGCTCTCCCACCTGATGTTCTTCATGTTTCACTGTTGCAGTCATTACATTTGGGTTATCTGCTTGCAGGTAGCCCTCAGTCAGCCTGATTAACAAAGTCTTGGGTCCTGCGTCGGTTGCTGTCCCTTCTTCCATGATGTCAGACGTCAGGGGTATAAAACATGCAGCCAATGCCATTACATCAGTCCTTCTTGCCGTGCGGTGCCCAAAGCAGAAGCAGTTCGCAAGTGCCAGTCGGCCGACTCCTGAAATTTTCGTTTTCGAGTTTCAGAAACGAAGTCTTCAACTAAAGCGAAGTACGCCGTTGGGGAAACTTGTTCTTGCTCCTTACCGATGTCAGTAAAAGTTAATAATTGCATTATTTGTGGAAAGCAAATACCTCATAAAGATTTTCATTCGTACTCTATTCCTTGCCTAGGCCCTGACCACTACATACCTTGCTGTCGGTTTTGTGCTTTATTTAATCAGCGCACTATCCGTCGTTGGTATATTTTCACCTATAAATATTTCGTTTCTCAGTTTAATTATCCAGAAATGTCATCAGTTAGCCATCCGACTACTGGGATTCTGAAAAAACGCAAAGATAAAGACAGAGACAGGCCGCCGAGGTCCAAAACTGCTGACGACGCTTCTCCTAAGCCAGTCGCCAGTTTGCCAGTACTCAGTGAAGCACTTTCACAGCCCCTGATACCCACTACTTCTGATTCACAGGCCTCTACTGAGACCCATTCGGAGTCCGGTATGCCGCGAGATGCTTCAACTATGGAACCCGCTGATGTCTCTATCTTGGATGGGTCTGGAGCCGCTGTGCAGGCACAGGCTTCTGAGAGTATATTCAGGCCTACAGACTTGCATATTAAATCGATGCCTCCTTCTTTACTTAGGCCTAAATCTCGATCCATGCCTAAAAAACCGATGCTCAGGCCTCTATGCCTAAAAACAAATGACAAGAATGGCTGAAGATCTAATAACTCTAATCAGGGGTAGCCAACCCCCCCCCCCCTTCTAGGAGGCCTAGGACTGAAGTTGATTATGAATCTTCTGATCAGGATTCTGTTTTTTCTGATTCTTCTGATGATCTGGATTTGCCCTTATCTACTTATGAAGATTCTGATGCAGAGGACTCCATTCCCTCTGCTTCCCCTCCTGAGGATTTTTCTTTTGGAGAAACCTTACATACTCTAAGGGAGCATTTCCACTGGGAAAGCCAGGATTTTTCTGATTCAAAAAAGAGACTTAGGGATTTCCGTCTCCTACCTCAGCATAGGCCTTTAGCTATTCCTCCTGTACTAGACATTGTTGATGATGCTTTTTCGGAATCTAGTTTGGCCCCTGATTCCCTGCCTCCTGCTCCCAGAAAACCGGACAGATACTACAGGGTCCCTGAGTCCCACAAGTTCCTTTTTAAAAAATCCTATTGCAGATCCAGAGACTATTTCACAGGGGCCCAATGGCATTAAGGCTTCTACTCTAAAAATCCTACCCCTTCTCCAGGGAGCTGGATAGATGGGGTAAGAAGGTTTACACTTCTGCAACCTTGGCCAGTAGGGCTTTAAACTGCCAGTTTCATATGTTAAAGTATCAGCAACATGTTATTGGACTGCTTAAACAGAAAATGATGTTGATTCCTGACTGTGTGGAAAATAAAGAATTACAGGATTTAATGCATTCTGGTGAACAAGTTGGAAAACATACTTTGCAATGTGGTTTTGATTCATTAGAGGCCTTTTGCAGGGCTGCTATTACTGGATCTGTGCTCAGAAGGCATGATTGGCTTAAGGAGCAATCTTTGCCTGATCATGTTAAAGCTAAATTGTTGGATGCTCCTTTAAATCAGGACCGCCTGTTTGCCAACAAGGCTGAGGAAGTTCTTAAAAAGATGGAAGATAAAGCTAAATCTATGCAAACTGTTAAAGATTTTTTACAAGTTCAGCCTCCTAGATTTAGTAGGCAGTGGCCCTCTAAGAATTGGTCCTTTCAAGCCCCTTCCAGGTCTTCTCAAGCCAAACCCAGACACAGCAAAAACCCCAGGTTTCAGTCCCAGGGGGGACAAAGAAGTAAGCAGTGGGGGGCCTCCACTTCCAGATCTGGGAATAATAAGACTCCCCCTATGGTAAACTGTCTCAATGACTTCCTTTTAAAATTTCCAAGCACTTATCAACTGACTGCCCCTTTGGGGGGAAAGATTGCTCTTCATGCAAAGAATTGGGAACTCATTACCCGGGACAAATGGGTTTTAAATATAGTGTCCTAGGGATACAGATTTCACTTCCACAAGTTGCCAACACCAAGCGGGTGGCCGGACCTACCACCAAATCAGTGGGCAGAGGCCCAAAAACAAGCACTTTCTCTTAAGCATGGGGGCTATTCAACTGGTACCAGAAGAGGAAAAGGGACAAGGTTTCTACTCAAGACTTTTCCTGGTACCCAGAAAAGACAATTCATGGCGTCCTATCCTGGACCTGTCTACTCTAAACACCTTTTTGGAGATTCCAAAATTCAAGATGCTGACTCTTCACCAATTAATTCCTATGCAAGGCCAAAATGCTTGGTTGGCAACACTAAATTTAAAAGAAGCATACCAGCACATCCCAATCAGGGAATCTTGCAGAAGATACCTACGCTTCAAAGCAGGCTACACGCACTATCAGTTCTCTGCACTGCCCTTTGGCTTATCTACTGCACCCAGGGTATTCACAAAGTGCCTAGCTCCAGTTATTGCATTTTGCAGGCAAAGAAATATTCAAATATACCCATACCTGGACGATTGTCTAATTCAGGCAGAAAGCCAAAACATACTTTTGAATCATCTGGCCTTTGTACAAGGGGTTCTAACTTGTCTTGGGTACACCATAAACAAAAATAAATCGCACCTGGTACCCTGTCAACAAATTATATTCCTCTGAGCAAGCTTGAATACAACTTCTAGGATGGCTTACCTCACGTCAGAGAAACAAATTCATTTGACAACCTACTTCAAACAAGTGGCCACAAAAAATCCTGCTGTCTGCAAGACAAATACTGCAAGCCTTGAGGTTCATGGCCTCCTGCATTCTTCTAATTCCATATGCAAGACTGCATATGAGGAAACTACAGTGGTAGCTAAAAAGCCTATGGTGTCAACATTCTCAGGACCTAGAAACAATGATTCCTATCATACCTTGCCTACGCCTAGAGTTCCTTTGGTGGGCAGAGGCCTGCCACCAAAACAAGGGACTACCTTTCACACCACCCCCTGCCGCCCAAACCCTAACAACAGATGCATCAGACTTTGCATGGGGGGCTCACCTGGCAGGGACGTGCATTCAGGGCAAATGGAACCCAAGTCAAATGCACCTGCATATCAATCAAAAAGAAATGTTTGCTGTACAGAATGCTCTAACAGCCTTCAAGGACCACATTCTTCCAGGACAACTAATGGTAAAGATGGACAACACCACTGTTATGTGGTACATAAACAAGCAGGGGGGGGTACACATTCTTACCCCCTCTGCAGACTAGCCATGGCATTGTGGAACACAGCCTTGAGTTACCAAGTGCACCTACAAGCTCAATTCCTGCCAGGAAAATTAAATACACTGGCAGACGGACTAAGCAGAAACCTCATGGACCCACGAGTGGAAACTAGAACCAAGGACTTTCAACATGTTGACAAGCAAGTGGGGGAGCCCAGATATAGACCTGTTTGCCTTTCCCCAGAACAACCATTTGGACACATTTTTCACAAGACTCCCCACAAACAAGCCTGGAAAGTGGATGCTCTGTCCTTCAGCTGGAAAAGCCTATCAGTCTATGCCTCCCCCCCCCCCTGCCTCTGCTCTCCAAATACTACTAAAAATCAAACAGGACAAACCAAGGATGATTTTGATTCCTCCAGACTGGCCACTCCTACACTGGTACCCCCTCCTGCAAAGTGTGTCACAGTTTATCTCCATGGCACCTGCCTCAGACTCCTTCCCTGCTGTCTCAGCAGGAGAACCAGATTCTGTACCCTCAGCTTCTAACACTGAACCTTGCAGCCTGGCTAATTACTTAATCTCTCCTTTACCTTCCCTCAGCAAACCTGTGATGGATATCATTTTAGAGACAAGGAGGTCTAGTACTAGAAAATCTTATTCTGAAAAATGGAAAAGATTCTGTGCCTGGAACCAATCTCAAGGGATGAATACAGCAGCGCCCAATTTACCTCAAATTTTACAATACTTAACTGAGATGCTTCACAAGGGCCTGTCTTTTTCCACCATTAAAATCCATGCCTCAGCCATGTCAGCTCATTATAACACAGAACCTTCCCTCTTCTCTTATCCACTGCTCAAGCAGTTCCTCAGAGGGGCCAAAAATTTGAGATGACCCAGGAGAGCTCCTACCCCAGCCTGGGACCTTACCCTTGTCTTGGAGAAACTGACTCTACCTCCTTTCGAGCTAGCTGCTACTGCAGACTTAAAATTTATTTCTTGGAAAACAGCTTTCCTTTTAGTAATCACTTCAGCTAGAAGGGTAATGGATTATGGCAGTGGAGCCTTTCATCATCTTTCATGCGGACAGGGTGTCCCTCAGAACCAATCCATCCTTCATGCCCAAGGTGGTATCCAGTGTGGCTCTTAATCAGTCCATTCATTTGCCAACCTTCTTTCCCAATCCACAGAATAAAAGGGAACGGATACTGCATTCCTTAGATGTGCACAGACAACTTAGATTCTACTTGGACAGGACTAAACCTCAAAGGAAATCTGAACAACTGCTGGTGGCATTTGCTGCAAGGGCAGAGGGAAAGGCTATTTCTAAGCAAACCATTTCTAAATGGATAAGCCATTGCATTCATTTCTGCTATAAGCACCATAGAAAACCTATCCCCCAGGGGTCAGACCTCACTCCACCAGGGCTGCATCTACCTCTACAGCCTTTCTCAGAGGCGTCCCTACCAGGGACATCCTAGAAGCTGCTACCTGGAGTTCTGTACATACTTTCACCAAGCATTATCATTTGCCAATTTTCTCTAAATCCAGAGCTGGCTTTGTCACTGCAGTCTTGCAGGGCCTTATAGCTGGCCCTAATGCTATCTAAATTCTTCCTCCCAACCATAGCTTTGGGAATCTACCCAAATGTAATGACTGCAACAGGGAAACACGAAGAACATTGTATAGTTGTGTACACTTACCATAAATGTAGATGTTCGAGTGTATTCACTGTTGCAGTCCTGGTTACCCTCCCTCCAGCCCCCTAACTTCTTTTGGCTGTACCTATACTTTCCTTTACTATGCTTAAAAGCCTTTTTGGTGTATTTGCTTTTTTTGTTGGAGGTATATCTTTGTACTTTTATATTTAATTGCTTCCCATTAGGGGGCATCTGACATCTGGGGCAAGTAAACTGATGTAACGGCTTCGGCTGCATGTTTTATAACCCTGACGACCTGACGTCATGGAAGAAGGGACAGCAACTGGTGCAGGACCCAAGACTTTGTTAATCAGGCCGACTGAAGGCTACCTGCAAGCAGATAACCTAAATGTAATGACTGCAACAGTGAATACACTCGAACATCTACATTTATGGTAAGTGTACACAACTGTACTTTCTTAGGCCCAGGCCTCAGGTTGATGAAACTCTCCAACCTGAATCTGAGGATTCCTCAGACTCCCTCTTCAGATGATTCTCTTTTCTGTGTGTCCCAGATGCCCAACCATCCTGGGTATGCTTCCCCAGAGGAGGACTCTGCTGAGACAGGAGAGGACCTCACCTTTGGTGAGACCATCTCAAAAATGAGAGAATATTTTAAGTGGGATTCCTCTGAAATGTCAGAGGTCCAAAAAATGTACTATGAGCTCTTGCAGATGGACACTTCTGCTCCTTCTGCCATTCCTCCAGTTTTACCAGCCTTCCTGGATGCTTTCAATGCAGCTTCTGTGAATCCAGATTCCCATCCACCTGCCCTTTGAAGGCCTGACACATTCTATAAAGTCCCTGAAGGGGCTAAATTCCTGATTAAATGCCCTGCTGCAGTCCCTGGCACTGTCTCAGTCTCTGCAGATAAACCATCTAGACTGCTTCTCACCACCTCTGTCCTTCCCACAGACAAGGACAGTAAGACAATGGAGTTCTTTGGCAAAAATGTTTACACTTCTGCTACCTTGGCCTTTAGGGCAGTAAATTACCCGACACACATGTCTAAGTATGCGCTGGCCCTTTTGGCTCAGGTCACTAAGCTTTTGACAGACCTCCTTGACTCATCTGCAAAGGTTCAAATATCTAGCCTCATCTCATTGTCTTCTCAAATCACTAGACATTCAGTTAGATGCAGGTATGATGCTGCAGAAGCCTCTGCCCCACTCCTTAGAAGATACTCATGGTTAAGTCTACAGCCCTTACCTGATGATATTGGGGCCAAACTCCTGGACGCTCCCCTGGATAACTCTGCCCTTTTTGGGGCTAAAGTGGGTGAGCTATTCATGACACTTTAACAAAAGGGGAAGGAACTCCAGGACCTCAAACACTTGTTCATCTCCCCTAGCCCCAAATTTCATAGGAACTATCCCACCACAACCCATTTCATTAGAAAACACTCTGCTCCACCCCCCCCCCCCATTGTAGGAGCAGAAAGAGCACCAGGAAGCAGCAGACCCCTTCCAAGCCTGCTCAGACTCCTGCCAAGAAACCTCAGTTTCAAGAGAGGGCAGGTAGTCTGTGACTACCTGCCTTTGCTGTCCACACTGCCAAACTCCATTCCTCTGTCCCTAAGGCTCTCTCACTGTCTTCCAATTTGGCGAAGCATTACCTCAGATAAGTGGATCTTGTCCATTATAGAAAAAGGTTATTTCATGACCTGGATCATCCCTCCTTCTTGGAGAGGCAACCCTCAGCCACCCAAGACCAGCTGCCCCTGTTTCAGCCAGTCATAGACAACCTCCTTTCTCAAGGAACCATACAACCCATTCTCCTGGCAGAACAGAGAAAGGGCTTTTACTCCAAATTCTTCCTAGTACCAAGGAAGGACAGGCCATGAAGACCTATCCTGGATCTCTGCCACCTCAACCTTTTCTTACAAGTACCCACCTTCTGTATGCTTACTCTACATACCCTCTTTCCCTTGGTAATGCCTCAGGGATTTCTAGCCACTTTGGACATAAAGGATGCCTACCTACACATCCTGATAAGGCTCAACTACAGGAAATACTTAACGTTTTTCTGTGGGTTCCTCACAGTTTCAGTTTTCTGTCTTGCCCTTTGGACTCTCTACAGCTCCAAGGGTATTCACCAAGTGTCTGGCTCTCGTTATTGCTTACTGCAGGGTCCAAGGGATTCAAATATTTCCATACCTGGATGACTTCCTGATACAGGCAGAATGTTCCAGATCCTTACACCACCAACTACACAAAATTATCTCATTCCTGCAGGCATTGGGATTCAATATCAGTTACCCCAAGTCCAACCTGAATCCCTCCCAAGACCAAGTTTTCCTGGGGTGCAGAATAAGGGCAGATGTCATGAAAACATTCCTTCCACCCCAAGAGGTGGAAAACCTAAAGCAGTACCTGTTCTCTATCCTCCACGCCACTGCTATGACAGCCAGACACTGTCTCAGATCACTGGGTCATATGGCTTCCACTTTCCCAATGCTGCCATTGGCAAGACTCCACATGAGAAAATTGTAGTGGTACCTGAGGTCAATATGGACCCAACATTCACATCTCTTGGACTTCAACACTCCTTCCTTTCCTGCCTGAGGAAGAAGATTCTCTGGTGGTTGGATCAAATCACGGTCAACCCAGGACTGCCCTTACAACCCCTTCCCCCACTTCAGGAGATGTACAGAGATGCCTCAGATCTGGGCAGGGGAGCTGCTTTAGGCAGCCTGAGAGTGCAGGGTATCTAGTCAGATACCCTCAAGCAGGAGCACATCATCAGGAAAATGAGAGCAATCTTATTTGCCTTGAGAGCTTTTCTACATATCCTAAAACAAGGACCCCTGAAATTGTTTACAGACAGCACTACAGTTCTATGGTATGTGAACAAACAGGGGAGAACAAAATCCTACTTGCTATGCAGACTTGCACTCCAAGCCTGGGAGCTGGCAAATCAACAGGGAGTCTCCCTGCAGGCAGTTTATATCCCTTTAACACAGAACACTCAGTCAGACACTCTGAGCAGGTCCATGTCACAATCCCACGAATGGACGCTTCACAGGGATGTGTTCCTGGACATTGTCCACAAGTAGTGTACACCACAAATAGATCTGTTTGCTGCCTCTCTAAACAGACAACTACCACTATTTTGCATCAGGCTACCTAGTCCCCTAGTGAGGGCAACAGATGCCTTTTCAGTCTCTTGGAAGGGGATGTTTCTCTATGCATTATCCCCCTTCTCACTTCTTCAAAAAGTCCTACTGAAAATCCAGCGGGACAAACCACAAATCTTATTGGTGACTCCCTTTTGGCCAAGACAGCATTATTTCCTCCTCCTTCTGCATTTAGCCAGGGGCAATCATTACAAGTTAGCTCACAGAGTGGACCTTATCACACAGGACAAGGGATCCCTAATCTACCCCCACCTAGAATCTCTGAACCTAACTCTGTGGGTGATAGGAATCTTCATCCATTACAGACACCTTTACACTGAGGACATGCTAACCATCCTACAGGAGGCCAGGTAACCTAATACTAGGAGATCTTATTTGTCTAAATGGAAAAGATTCTCCATGTGGTGTCTACAAAGACAGCTGGACCCACTGCAAGGTGAGGTCCCCTTAGTGCTGTCCTGTCTGTGTGAACTATTGCAAGCAGGGCTGGCATATTCCTTTGTTAAGGCCCACCTTGCTGCTATTTCAGCTTATCTCTTGATCCTCCTCTTGTATACCGTCTTCCTGCAAAGTTATTACTCAAGGGAGTATTGCATCTCACTCCCCACAGGTGGCTATTTTCACCTCCATGGGACCTGAACTACATTTTAGAGAAGCTCATGGTGGCTCCCTTTGAACCAGCATCCAACGCATCCCTGAAATAGTGTACTTGGAAGACTGTGCTCCTGGTGGCCCTGACATCTCCAGGCCCTCATGGGAACTTCCCCCTTTCTCCTTTTCCACAAGGATAGAGTGACCCTGAGGACCAGTCCCTCCTTCATGCCCAAGATGGTTAATGAGCTGTCCTTAAACCAAATTATTCACCTGCCCACCTTTTTTCCACATCCCCAGAATAACAGTGAGAAAGTATTGCATTCCCTTGATGTTCACAGACAGCTTAGATTTTACCTTGACAAGACCAAGTCCGTTGAGAAATCAGAGCGATTATTTGTCTTCTTTCACCCCAGTGCTCTGGGAAAAGTGATGACAAAACAGGCCACTTCTGCCTGGATTTCCGGGGCTATACCCTTTTGCTACACCTACCGTCAAAAATATCTAAATTCAAAATGAAGGCTCACTCCACTAGAGCCATGGCTTCATTTGGAGTCTTCTTTAAAGGACTGGATATTGCTTCCATTCTAGAGGCAGTTACATGGACATCTGTCCATACCTTCAGCTAAGCACTACAGACTGGATCATATCACCAGTTCTAGAGCGGGATTTGCTAGGGCAATCCTACATGGTTTAATAGAAAACAGTTCCATGCCACCCCCCCTTCTTCCCTTTGAGCTTTGGCACTCACCCAAGGGTTTGGAATACTGCAACATGAGAATAGAAGGACATAGAATACTTGTAAAAACTCTTACCATAACCATAGCTGTCCTTCTCTTCCACATTGTAGTATTCATTCCCTCCTTTCTACTCCCTTTTCAATTAAAACTATCCCTTTTTGGATGACACAGGACTTGTACAGCTATCCTGGGACAGGAGTCCAGCTGGAATGTTTAGTTGTGCGGAAAGGTATATGCAAACATCACTTTTAGGGCCCACTCTCCGTTGACCAATGTCAGATGTCCCACGTACCTAGCAGTGACTAGAAACGTTTGTTTACTGGCTGGCTGTTCGGGTAGCTAGCAGAGGATAACTCAAAGGTTTGAAGTACTGCAACATGGAAGAGAAGGACATCTAAGATTATGGTAAGATTTTGCACAGCTATTCTTTACGTGCTATCCTTTTTTCATCATCAGTGGAAGATTTTCTGGAGTTAAAGTTGTTCTGAAGAAGTCCTTGTTATTTGAAGTGGACAAAAGCACTCAACATTTTTAATAAATTCACTTGCTTGAGATTATTGTGACTGATTTTATACCAGCAATGAAACATACAAACCAAAGGCACAACCATCGTCAGAATTTTTTAAACCCTTTGTGGGATGTGCAAAGTTTATAGAGTTCAGTCTGTGACATTAAAATATGTGTGAAGTGCCGGAAATAATAGTTCTGCCTCTGATTAAAGACATGCCCACATTTTTAATTCAAGATCATTATTGCTTTTTTTTTTTTAACAGATTGTTGCAATTAAGAAAGGGAAAGAAAGGGAGGGAGTTAACACATTAAAAGGAACCCATTCAGGCATTACTTTCCTCAACAAACACTTGTTCATGTTACATGAACAATATAAATGCTTCATGTGCAGTGCATTTTTAAGTCTAATTAATTGAAATTGTAACAATGGATGTTCTTCGTGTTTCACTGTTGCAGTTATCACCTGTGGGTTATCCCTGCTGTGGTAGCCCTCGGCTGGCCCGAATACCAGAGTCAATTTTTTTTGCGTTGGCTGCAGTCGCCTGTAGTCTGACGTCAGGTCATCAGTGCTATAAAGCAAGGCAGCCAACGTCATTACATCATTCTTTCTTGCCGTGGAGCCCGTAGCAGAAGTAGTTCACACGAGTGCCGGTCAGTCGCTACCAGAAGTTGAATTTCAATTGAAAATGTCTAAAGCTAAGTACCGTGTTGGGGATCCTTTTTTCTTGCACTAACCAATGTCCGAAAAAGTTAACAGTTGTCTCGCCTGTGGAAAGTAGATCCCACACCGAGACTTCCATTCTTACTGCGTCACTTGTTTAGGCCCAGACCACAATGTCCCCCATTGCCAGTTTTGTGACCTCTTTAATGCGAAAACCATTCGCCATAGAGCTTTTTTTGTAGACAGTTATTTTCATGTTCCATCCTCGCATTCCGTTATGGCGTCTGTCAGACACCAATCTTTGGACATTCCAAAAAAAGTAGCAATAAAGATAGAGACAGACCACACAAGGCTAAGCCTTCCAACGACGCTACCGCTAAGCAGGTCGTCAGTTCTCCGGAATTTAGTGAGGTGCTTTCACAGCCCCTGATGCCCGATTCGATATCTACTCAGGCCTCTACCGAGATCCTTTCGGAGTCCGGTATGCCGCAGAAATCTTCTTCGTCTTCCGAGCCTTTGGCTGTTTCTGCCTCTGTTGGGTCCGGAGCCACGACGCAGGCACCGGCTTCTAAAGAGACCTTTCGCACTACCGAATCTAGATAAAAATTACGTCTTCTCATCCGACTAACATTTCTCTCAGACCGACGGATTCTCTCAGGCCTAGAAGCCAGGCCACTCCTAGGAAATCTGCTTCTAGCCACCATCTTGCTACTACTCCACCACTTCTTCTTCTTCTTCTTCTTCCGGCTTTTCCCGGTTAGGGGTCACCACAGCGGATCATCTGTCCGCTCATGATTGGCAGTGGAGTTTTACAGTGTCGAGTTGCCAGCCCGGCGCCCAACCTTCCACAGAAGGCACACACGCACGCAAACACTCACACCTAGGGCCAATTTTAGAGTGTCCAATCCACCTACTACATGTCTTTGGGATGTGGGAGGAAACCGGAGCACCCAGAGGAAACCCACGCGACCACAGGATGCAGACTCCGCACAGAAGGCACCCCAGCTGAGAATCGAACCGGAGAACCTCTTGCTGTGAGGCAGCAACGCTAACCGCTGCACCACCATGGCCACCCTTGCTACTACTCCACCACCCCAAGCACAAATGCTTAAAATGGCGGAGGATCTCATCTCCCTTATCCAGGGTAGTCAGGTCACAACTTCTAAAAGGAAAAGGCACCCTTCTCCAGAAATTCTGACAGAACAGGATTCTGAGGAATCTGACTGTTTAGTTTTTGAAGAGGAACAGCATCCTTTACCTGCTTATGAGGATTCTGATGCAGAGGAATCCATCCCTTCTGTCTCCCCTCCAGAGGACCTTTCCTTTGGGGAAACCCTTCACTTCCTCAGGGAACATTTCCAATGGGAATCTCAGGACTTCCCAGAGTCTAACAAAAGAAATCGAAAACACACCTCTCTGGAACAAATAAAATCTTCAAAAAACCACTAATGATGATGTAACTTCCTCCTTTGTTAAGTTAAGCTAAATGCATGCTATCCACCTGGGCTGAATGATAGAGCTGATTTTGTGGCTTATCTCAAAAGGAGGAAGTTACATCATCATTAATTAAGTCATGTGTCTTCTTTGAAATGTTTTTAAGCAATTGTGTTTTGTTCACGTTATTCAGTCTGAAGAAGTCATTTTATGGATGAAAGTGCTTACTGTGTATTGTGGATTGTGTAATACGTGGATTGAACCTTTTTAGAACTACCTGGCTGCTACCTGTGGTTTTTTTGAAAAGTCTAACAAAAGACTCGGAGAGTTTCTGGAACTGCCCCAGCACAGACCCCTAGCCATCCCCCTTATTTTAGAACTGGTGGATGATGTTTTCCATGAATCCAGCTTAGCCCCTGACGCCCTCCTGCTCCCAGTAAACCTGACAGGTACTACAGAGTACCGGATTCTCACAAATACCTGTACAGAAATCCTGCTGCAGACCCAGAGGTCATCACACAAGGACCTAAAGGAGCTAAGACTAGTTCTGCCAAGAATCCTCTTGCTTCTGACAAAGACTCCAGAGCTCTGGACAGATGGGGTAAAAAAGTATACACCTCTGCAACCTTAGCTATCAGAGCACTCAGTTGTCAGTTACATATGTTAAAATATCAACAGCACACTTTGGAACTATTAAAACAGAAGATTGCTACCTTTCCTGACTGTGCCAATTCAAAAGAGTTAGCAGATTTACTGCACTCTGCTTGTCAAGTGGCCAGACACTCATTACAATGTGGATATGACACCCTAGAAGCCTCTAGCAGGGCAGCAGTGACAGGATCTGTTATTAAGGGACATGCATGGCTGAAGGAACAACCTCTCCCTGATCATGTCAAGTCTAAACTTATAGATGCACCTCTAGATAAGGAGCACTTTTTTGGAGAAAAAGAAAAAGAGGTGCTTAAAAAGATGGAAGAGAAAGCAAAATCTGTGCAGACAGTAAAAGATTTCTTTCAGGTTCAACCTCCCACGTTCAGCAGGAACTTTCCTTCTAAGCACTTGGCCTTCCCTGCACCTACCAGACAGGGCCAAGGTAAGCCCCACAGGGACTGACCATCCAGGCCCCTACCCCAGGGCCAACAGAGATGCAAACAGTGGACCATTTCTGTCTCTAAGGCAGGGAGTTCTAAGCCAACCTTGTATGGCAAACACTCACAATGACTTCCCCACCCCCTCTGCCCTCCCTTCACTCATCAAAAACTAGGAGGAAGCCTCTCCCTCTTCAAAGACAGTTGGCTTTCTGTAACAAAGGACCAATGGGTCTTAAAGATAATTTTTCAGGGATACAAATTCTGTTTCAGTGAACTCCCAATTCCAAGTGGGTACCCAGACCTACCTCCAAATCAGTGGGCAGAGGCATTGAAACAGGTCCAAACTCTCATATCCCAGGGGGCAGTAGAACCTGTCCCCTCAGATCAAACAGGCAAAGGCTTTTTTTCCAGACTATTTCTTATTCCCAAAAAAGAGGGCACTTGGTGCCCCATCCTGGATCTATCCATTCTAAACACCTCCCTGGTGGTCCCCAAATTCAAAATGCTAACTTTGCAGCAGCTGCTGCCTATGCTAACAAAAAATGCCTTGCTAGTGACCCGAGACCTAAAAGATCTCTACCTCCACATCCTCATCAGGGGATCGTGCAGGAGATTCCTGCGCTTCAGAGCAGGCTCACAGCACTTTCAGTTCTCTGTGCTGCCATTTGACTTATCTACTCTTCCCAGAGTATTCACCAAATGCTTGGCCCCAGCCATAGCATTCTGCAGACAGAGAAGTATACAGATTTACCCTTACCTGCACGACTGCCTCATTCAAGCAGAGTGCAAAGAGAAGCTGCTCCCGGACCTTCTCTTTGTCAAATCTCTCCTAACTTCCCTAGGATTCACCATCAACGAGAAGAAATCAAAGCAAAACCCCACTAGGAAGATCATTTTCTTGGGAGCTGTGCTAGACACAGCATCCCAAATGGCCTTCCTATCCCCAGAAAAGTAGAGGTTCCTGCCTCTCTACTTTGCCCAGCTGGCTTCCAGAAGTCACCTCATTGCAAGGAAGTTCCTACAAGCCCTGGGATACATGGCATCTTGCATCCTTCTCATTCCTCTGGCCAGGATTCACATGAGAATACTTCAGTGGTATCTAAAGAACCTTTGGTGCCAGCACTCCCAGTCCCTAGAGACCTCTCTCCCTCTGATCCCTTGTATAAGGGCTGAGTTTCTTTGGTGGGCAGAGACCTGTGCCAGGAACAAGGGTCTTCCCTTCATCCTCCGCCCTTCCAGCCACACCATCACCACCGATGCCTCAGACATTGCTTGGGGCACTCACCTAGCAGGCGGGTGCACCCAAGTGTCTTTGGGATGCTCAGCTACTTCATTTGCACATCAAGTCAGAAAGAAATGATGGCAGTACAAAAGGCTCTGACATCTTTCAATCCCCATCTCAGGCCAGGGGTTCTCGTTAAAAAAACAGACAACACCACAGTAATGTGGTATATCAACAAACAGGGGAGACCCAATCTTACCCCCTGTGCAGGTTAGCCATGAGCCTCTGCCTTAGAGCCACCTCCATGGGTCTACACCTAATTGCCCAATACCTACCAGGGGTCAACAACACCCTGGCAGACCACCTAAGCAGAAACTTACTGGACCCCCATGAATGGCAGCTCCACAGTGAAATCTTTCTGCAAATCACTCAGGAGTGGGGAACTCTGGAAGTGGATCTCTTTGCCATGCACCTCAACCACCAGCTGCAAAAGTTCTGTACCAGGGAGTATCACCTCCTAGCGTGGAAGGTGTATTCCTTCCCTTAGAACTCCCTCTTTGTGTATGCATTTCCTCCTCTGCCCCTTATTCCCAAGGTACTGATCAAAATAAGGGAGGAGAGACCAAAGGCCATCCTCATTGCTCCAGATTTGCCCAGGCAGCATTGGTACCCCTTACTGCGCAACCTGACCTTACAGCCCCCCCCAAGCAGCTTCCCCTGATCTCAGACCTCTTGACCCAGGTGAGGGGGAAGATACTGCACCCAGACTTACAGACTTTCAATCTTTCAGCATAGCTTATACCTTAAAAGCTAACAAGGCGTCCCTGTTAAGCAAACAGGTCCTAGACATCATCACAGAGGCCAGAAGGTCCAGCACCAAAAAATCATATACAGGGAAATAGAAAAGCTTCTGCTTCTGGAATCAGTCCAAGGGGGCCAGTACCTCCCACCCTTCCATCCCTTTCATCTTGGATTACCTATGCGAGTTGCTGAATAGTGTCCTGTCTTTCTCCTCTATTAAAATCCATGCCTCAGCCATTTCTGCCCATTATGATTCAGACCCACCCCTCTTCTCTCATCCTTTGATTAAGCAATTTCTCAGAGGGGCTTCTAATATCAGACCTCCCTGAACCCTGGGACCTGAATTATGTTCTAGAAAAACTAACCTTACCTCCTTTCAAACCTGCTGCTTCTACAGAATTGAAATACCTCTCCTGGAAGACTGCCTTTCTACTAGCTGTCACCTCAGCCAGAAGGGTATCAGAACTTCAGGCTCTCATGACGGTTGAGCCCTTCATCATTTTCCATGCAGACAGGGTCTCCCTGAGGACTAACCCCTCCTTTATGCCCAAGGTGGTATCTGATGTGACCCTCAACCAGCCCATACACCTACCCACTTTCGTTCCCAACCCTCAAAACAAGGGGGAAAGAATTATACACTTGCTAGACGTGCACAGACAACTCAGATACTATCTGGACCATACTAAACCATTCAGAAAAACAGACCAACTACTTGTCAGCTTTGCCCTTGGGGCAGAGGGAAGCCCATCTCCAAGCAAACTATTTCCAAATGGATGTCACACTGTATCCATTTCTGTTATAGACTACATGAGAACCCCCCCAAGTCTATCCATACCCATTTCACTAGGGCAGCCTCCACTTCAACAGCCTTCCCCACCAGGGACGTCTTGGAAGCTGCCACCTGGACCTCTGTCCATGCCTTTACAAAGCATTACCACCTAACTCTTTTTCTAAGTCAAGGGCAGGGTTTGCCTCTGCAGTTCTGCAGGACCTACAGACCCATGCCTAGGATTCTAACCTATCCTTCCACCCCTCTCCTCAGCTTTGGGAATCCTCCCACAGGTGATGACTGCAACAGACTGAAAATGAAGAACATAGTACAGTTGTGTACACTTACCGTAAATGTAGATGTTCAAATGTATTCACTGTTGCAGTCCTGGTTTCCCTCCCTCCATCCCCCATATAGCATCTTCCCCTAGAGGGACATAACTTCCCACGGTGGCTTCTAGCCACCAAGACACTTTTCCTTATTTCCTTGTGCTTCTGACAGGTCAGGGCAAGACAAACGGATGTAATGACGTCGGCTGCCTTGCTTTATAGCACTGACGATCTGATGTCAGACTACAGGCGACTGCAGCCGACACAAAAAAAAAACATTGACTCTGGTATTCAGGCTGGCCGAGGGCTACCACAGCAGGGATAACCCACAGGTGATGACTGCAACACTGAATGCACTCGAACATCTACATTTATGATAAGTGTATACAACTGTATGTTTCATTTTTTTAAAACATTTATGAATTTATTTTATTGTTCATAATTAATGTAGTAAAGTATTTTAAATAGTATATCATTTTTATGAGTAATAAAGATTTTTGTTTACTCTGTACCTATAAGGAGCAAAAGCTTTTGAAGCCATCCTACATGTTGCTTTACTAAGAATGTGCTGAAAAAATAGCACAGTAGTAAATTGGGTACAGAGCTGGCTAAGAGGTGGAAAACTGAATGAAAGTGTTGAGAAATTTCTCCAGTTTATCAGGTATCACAGATAGTTTTCCTTGGAGACCAGCTTTTGCAGCACTCTTCATTCAATGTATTTATAGCTGGTATTACCATCAAATGTAGGGCAGAATGTATATTTACATCACCAGAGAGCATATTCATAATTTTGCATCACCGTGTAGAATTTAGTAGATGGTACTAGCAAGAATAGCCTGAATTTTAGTGTAAACAAATGTGTTATAATGCCATTTAGTTAGAAGGCTGTATATAACAGTAGGACAAGCAAGTGTTCACATTATGTTAAATTCAGCTGTGATCTCAGCATTTTGTAATGGCAAGAAAATAAATGGGCCATAATTCTATTTCTGATAGCCACTGCAAGTAGGGTATCACATTGTAAGTTTCTGATAATGCTAGTACCACTAAAAATACTGCATTCTTTTGTACTGTCTAAAGATCCTGACCAGATAGGAATAATATCTATGGTTAAAAGAATTAAGTTAGGGAAATTTGCCTGAAATCTGTCTTATTTTTAGTTTCTTGTAGTTTTTTTGTTTGTTTTTTAGACAGGAGTTAAGTTTTGTCTTTAATATTATTCATCTGTTCATGAACTGTTAGAATCACTGCATCTAGCAATTTCTGTACTGTACCATTTCAAATAACACAGTGAAAGAAACTTCTCTGTGTGGAAGATTTTCAGTCCATATATTTCTAGTTAAACACTGTATATTAATCAGATCAGACAATAGTAGTAGAAGTAGCGAACGTAAACTCGTCAAGTCTACAGCATTACTAAGTATTCGAAAGTAATCCAAGCAAGGCAGGCAGTCTGTTTCCAGTCGAAAATCCTTTATTAAGTACACAGACAAGCGATCCAAGTAAAACAAAAATAGAGTAATAATTTCCTCACAAGCTTTCTAAATATATATATACTTTTTATCAGGCATGGGAGTGGTTTATTGTGCTGCAAAACAAGGTGTTATTGGTACACTACACTTTAGTGGATTGTTTTGAGACTTCGGGGATACCACGGAGATTACTTGTTTTTTGATGGTACTTTGGTTTCTGAGACCAAGGTTTTTGTTCCGTTAAAGGATCTCTGAATCGGTGTGGAATTCCAACATTTTAAGACATGGATAATGACAGGCTAAAAGATTTACTAACTGTACCTATCTGGAATGATACAGAAGCAGATCAGATACAAACGGATACAGACAATGGACAGGGAAGAATGGGCCTAGAAAATATAAATTCAGAGACTTTTTCTAAACTAGAAAAGCAACTGAAACGCATGCAGGGTCTCTACTGGGAACACATTTATTTACAACAAAGCATAGATAAGAAGAGACTACTCCGGGGACTTAGATTGAACAAAAGACCAATGTGGAAAAATATGGATGATTCACTTTCTAAGGAATGAGAAGATATTTTAGAGAATGCCAGCTACAAACGTATTCGTCTGCTAGTAAGGAACAACCTTAGTGTGCAGGAAGCTACAAAGGCTGACATCACATCTTTAAAAACAACATTGGAAAATGAGAACCTCAATAACCTAGATGCTAAATTTGAGCTTCTTAAAGAAAGAGTGAAAGGATATGAGCAGTCCATTAAAGAAAGAAAGATTATAAAATGAAACGAGATCAACTGGACAAAGATGATCCTGGGAGACTTACTAGGAGGTACAATAATAATATCAACAACAACAGGAGAACTAACAACAGACAAGGTTTTAGTTATTACAGGGGATATAAGGGAAAATATAACCGTGCCAACAGACCTCAACGGGATTTTCCCAGGGAAGATCCTCGCACAAAACCAGACAGGGGCACAATACAGGACCACCAGGAGACTGCCCCTCCAACATCTCATTCCCCACAATCCCAATCCCCTCTGGCCATCAACACTCCGCAGAAGCCTTTGACATCACAGAAGGATCAGGACAGGAACATAAGCCACAGCAGCAACCAGAACCGACAGAGAGTTCTACAGGACGAATTACAGGACTACCAGGACAACCGGGACCACGGACAATCCAGCTACCAGGAGCAGCAGCACCATCACAGAGACCAGTTTCTTCAGGAAGACCAATATCGACAGTACAGACATCAACCACCACACCAATACCAAAGACAGCACCAGTACCAGAACAAGAATGATGACCACCACCAGAGCTTGTCCCTCTTACCAGGTCCCCCCATACCACAGCCACAGCGAGGAATACTACTACAACCCACCGAGATTCCAGAAAGCAGAGAAGGAATTCCAGTGGTCTCATACTCTATCCACAAACTCCCAGGGAGACAGGAGAACCAAACAGTGGACAGGGGTGAGGGAAATACAATACCTGGGCAATCCCGACTGGAACCCCAACTACAACCCAGGTCCCAGGCTCAGACAGAGGAAACAGCCACAATAACAGGTACAATAACAACAACAGGTACCACAATAACAGGTGCTCCACTTATCTGGAACCACTCTGTTAAAGCACTGACTGAAGAGGAAAAAAGTGTGTTGTCCAAAGGACTTACTTTTGTACCAAGCTGCAGGAGTGAGGTTGCTCAAGTACTGATAGACCTTAAAATGTTTGTGAGGAAGCTCAACTTAAGGGTACAGTTTCATGGCAAAACTAATGACACTGAAAATAAGCCTATTGATGAAACTATAAAAAGGCCTAGCAGCTATTGTCCACCACTACATCAAACACTAGCTGCTTTCGAAGTGAAATGTGAGATGGATATCAGGAAACTGCTTAAAAAACCTCCAAAGAAAAAACTTTATAACTTAACACAGGGAGAAAGAAAAGCATTGCTTGAGCTAGGCAATGATAAATCCAGGCGTGTAATGAAGGCAGACAAGGGAGGAGGTATACTTGTGACTGATACCACTAGCTACAACCAAAAGATAGAGAACATGCTGGAGGATAACAGATTTTATGAGTTATTTGCCATGGATGCCATAAAAAGAGCATATGATGTATGGAACACTAATCTCACCACATTATGGGAAGAAAAACATCACTGAAAATCTTTATAATTATTTATGGAGCCCATGCCCACGTTTACCTTACTTTTTTGGAATACCAAAGCCACACAAGAACAGAGAAGACCCACCTTATAGACCGGTGGTAGCAAGTGGAGGTTCCCTTACTGAAGCCACAGCCATTTACCTTGATTACTTGCTGAAACCTCTAGCAGAAAAGAATAAGTCATACATAAGAGATTCAATGGATTTTTTGAAGAAAATAAAAAACATTACAGTGGAAGCTGACAGTATTTTGGTAACTATTGATGTGGAATCCTTGTACACAGTGCTCCCTCATAATTACTGTATAACAGCAGCTATGGAGTCTTTTAAGAAACATAATCAGGGTACACAGGCACAACTGCAAAAGTTAAGCAAGCTCATTAATCTTGTACTGGACTTCAATTTCTTTACTTTCAATGGCAAACACTACAAACAAAAAACTGGTATAGCAATGGGGGCTGCCATGGCTCCCAGCATAGCTAACATAGCCCTGGGCAAATGGGAGGAGGACTTTGTGTCAAACAACACAGACTATATGCAGCATATCACATGCTATTTACGTTTTATTGACGATGTCTTTATTGTGTGGGAACGTGACACCTTGCAGCTTGGAGATTTTATCACTTACATCAATCAAACAACCCCCTTCCTGAAGTTTACCTCTTCCCATAGCTGTACTTCAACCACTTTCTTAGATATGCAGATATGCAGATTTCCAAGGACACCAACAATAACAGAATCACCACTGATCTATTCAGAAAACCAACGAGGGTTAACTTATTACTCCACAGTAAAAGTCTACATCCTACAAAAAACAAGTATAATGTAGTGAAATCCCAAGGCTATAGATTAGCTCGAATTACCACAGAGATGGAACCATTTTTGAGAAACCTGAACAACTTAGAAAATGATTTTCTAGTGAGAGGCTATGAAAGTCAGATGTTAAAAAACATCCTGGAACCAATTATAGAACTGAAAAGGACTGAAGCACCTTCACTCAACCTCCCCAGTAGAAAAATGTTAAGTTATCCCACAGAGAATAACAAGTGCAAAAATAGCTGCATCCTGACATACACTTTGGATTATCACAGTATCAAAAATATTATTGAAGAAAACTGGGACATTGTCACAGGAAACCCTTTTCTGATTAACATCTTAGGTGAAGCCCCATCATTTGTTTATAGGAAGGCCAGGAATATTAGAAATTGTGTTGAATTTAAACCTAGACCATGTGAGAAAAGCACTAAAAGATGTGAAACTAATTGTACATTTTGTATATTTATACAGCAAGGTGATAGTTTTTATTGCCCTTATTTAAAGAAGATCATTAAAACCAGTGCAGGGGGTGACTGTAACACTAAAAAAGTAATTTACAGGGCACAGTGCAATGAATGTGATGCATTCTATGTGGGTAAGACTGTAAATAAACTCAAGCGAAGGATTTCATGTCATCTGTCAGAAATCCGCTCTGGATGTAAAAATAATGCACTAGCCAAACACCTTTCTCTTCATAAAAGACACACAGGTTTTAAGTTCCAGATCCTGGATTGCATAGACATGGGTGATCTTGAAGGAGACATCCCGAATATTCTGGAGAAACATGAACTCATGTGACAATTAAAGCTGAACTCTTTTAGAAAGCCTGGACTAAACTACTGCTGTTCAATTAAAAGTGCACTGGAACTTAGAAAATTGCCACATTGTTTACGTGACTAATTGTATTTTATTTTATTTTTTTCTACAAATTGGTTTTAAATACCATTTTAAATCATTTGAAATTTAAGTGTATATTTTGTTTCCATCATCATACATATATTTTTTTTTTATTTTTTTTTTTCTGGTTCTCTTTTTTCCACTTTATTCAAAATGATGGTAATAACAATACTAATTATACAATTATATATGTTTTTAGGGTTCTTGTACACAGACCCGAAGAAGTCTAGAAGGATGAAAGCGATCTTTGTTAACAATAGGTTATGAAAATAGAAACAGATTTTTACATGCAAAATGTATATGTATATATTTATATATAATTTTTGATCGCAAAATGAACTAAGGTTGATATATTTCCAACCATGTAGTATATTGCCTTGTATAAAATCACAGACTTAATAATCTACTTAATAATTTGGTTAAATAAGATGTACCATTAAAGTACATTAGGGCTATATATTATTATGACAGCTACTAGGTAGGGCAGGACCAGCTCGAATGTCACACTGATGGGGGAAAGGATGTGAATTTAACATGTGTACCAATAACACTTTGCTTTACAGCACAATAAACTACTCCCATGCCTGATAAAAAGTATATATGTATTTAGAAAGCTTGTGAGGAAATTATTACTCTATTTTTGTTTTACTTGGATCGCTTGTCTGTGTACTTAATGAAGGATTTTCGACTGGAAACAGACTGCCTGCCTTGCTTGGATTACTTTCGAATACTTAGTAATGCTGTAGACTTGACAAGTTTATGTTCGCTACTTCTACTACTATTGTCTGATCTGATTAATATACAGTGTTTAACTAGAAATATATGAACTGAAAATCTTCCACACAGAGAAGTTTCTTACACTGTTTTGTTTTTAGACCCACTACACTTTAGTGGATTGTTTTGAGACTTCGGGGATACCACAGAGATTACTTGTTTTTTGTTGGTACCATTTCAAATACATACTAACAGTAGCAAAAAAGATAGCTTTGTGACTTTTTGCCTGCCTAGTCTGTGAAACAAAACAGGTCTGAGTGAATTTAAGAAGCAACTGAAGAAATTCCCAGGAAATTAAAAGTATAGGCACCTTTAGGCTTCTTATCCACCGTTGGACATAAGAATAATCTTTTTAAGTATGAACCCGTTTCCATTGTCCTGTCATTAGGTCACATATTTTAGTTGTTATGCTGTATATATATATATATATATATATATATATATATAAGTGAAGGCTGACCCCTTGAAGTAATTATTTCAAGAAAGTTCTTCAGTGTTTTAACTGGAGCTTATTTTTTACTGTTGTTATCAGTATATACTTTGTGCCCTGAGATAGAACCATATTTACTTAAGAATCCAAAATGTTTAAGGAGATCTTCTAGGTTGGATAAAAATTCTAGTATTTCAGCAATGAAGCCAGAATGTGATTGTTACCAAAAATAAGTGATATCTTCAGTTGTAGACTTCCCCAAGGGCTTTTGTAGGATTTCAGAGTGTCAGTGTAAGAGAAGAGAAATAAGTGGATGTAGAACAGTCCTGTATAGTGCACAGTCACACTGGCAAACACATACATTCTACCTTCTCTACTTTATGCCTCACCAGTTTTTACCAATGTTCAAATCTCTCTCATTACAAAACTAGAACTATTCACAACCAGTCTATCATATCAAGTCATCACTGCTCTGCTCTGAAAACATTAAACTGAATTGAGTTGCCTAATTACCTCAAGTATACTCAACGTCTGCTTGCCCACAAAATTATATATAATCGTTTTCACCGTCCATCTGTAAGTAATATTTTCAAACAGTACCTTCATAACCATCCACATTGTTCATCTGAGAAACAGCTTCTTGAAACCTAAAAAAAGAAAACATACTCCTGCATAGTAGCCAGAACCTGATCCAAGATTTGTATGGACATTAGATCAACAACTACAAGCCCCACTGTTAAGCGCACCATAAAAGAATACCTTCTCAACTCCAGGCTGTGTACTTGCCTTTCTCCAGGTTAAAATGACCTTTGTATTTTCTCCTTCCTATATTCTTTCTGTTACATTTTATCTCTCTCTCTCTCTACCCTTTCTCTTCCATACTCCTTCCTCCTTGCAATCTGCTATATACCCACTATCTGTCTTACTGCTCTTAGCACTTGCTCTTATTTCTGTCTCATTTCCTTATATGTTATCATCTTATAATCTTCCTTTACCTTCTTCTTCTCCACCTTCCTTTGAGATTTCTTCGCCTGTAAGATTCTTTTCACTGTCATGTAGGTAAGGTTCTGACAAATCTAAAATTGTTTACAAGACTTTTAAATTTGAAAATATTTTTCCACAACACAGGAGATCCATTTCAAAGTAATAGATTTTTGACTTTGAAACGTCACAGTACCTTCATACCCCCACAAAATTGCTTCATTCAGATCTTTGAAAAGTTATGTGAATCACATATCAGAAGAATTATACAATTCAACAATACTGGTATTAGCAATATGACACCCTCAGAGAAATTTTGTCTTAAAGAACTTACTGACACAAACAAATACCGAATTATGAAACCTGACAAAGGTGGGGGTGTGGTCATTATGCTTAATACTGATTACAACAACAGAATATCTAAGATGTTGGAAGACAATGATACATACCAAAAAGTTAGTAGAAATGAGATTAATCAAGCTTACACTAGGATCGATTGGTTGTTTTATGAACTTCTAATGGATGGGAGAATAGATCAACAAACTTATAATTTCATCTCTGTTGAATTTCCAATTACCCCATCTATATTTGGGATTCCCAAGATTCATAAAAACATGAACCACCCTCCTTTCAGACCGATAGTGTCAGCAAAGGGATCTAAGACAGAACCTTTGGCTGCCTATATTGACTTTAAGTATAAGCCTATTATGATTCTATTTCCATATATCTTAAAAGATTCTTGGCATTGTCTTGATATCATGATGTTTGAAGCATGTTTAAATAAATACAATCAAGACAACATTTCTGAAAATCGGTTACTTACCGAAATGTTAGAATTAGTATTAGAAAACAACTTTCTTTCCTTTAACAAAGAACTTTTTAGACAAATTAAGGGGGTTGCCATGGGGGCTAGATGCGCCCCCATTTATGCTAATTTGGTCCTTGCTTATTGGGAGTTAGAACACGTATTTACAAGCATTTTTTGGAAAAAAGTTCTGCTATATCTATGCTTTTTAGATGACATCCTAATTTTTTGGAATGGAACTGAGGACGAATTTAATGTATTTATTAACTTTTTGGGTAAAACAACAGATTTTTTAAGATTTACTAGTCATGTCTTTGTGAATAATGTGAATTTTTTAGACATCACGCTATGTTTGGATGACAACAAGTTTCACTCAGGGATTTACAGAAAGAAAACCTACTTGAATTCCTTTTTACATTTTGAGAGTTGCCATCCTATGCATCAAAAAAAGAATTTAGTTAAAGGACAAATGGTGCGATTATCTAGACTAGTGAGTGATGAATTAAAATTTGAAAATGAATTAGATACACTTATAAATATGTTTTTGGCTAGAGGATACCCGATGAACTTTGTTCAAGAGATGAGTAGGGAAGTTAGAATTAAAAGGAACACATTATACAAACCCATCATTTCCCTGGCAACTAATATTACTACAAACAAGAACCAATCTACTTCAAGACATGACACTTTTGTTTTACCCTTCAACAACTGTTCTCAACAAATAGTTACTGCTATGCAAGAAACCTGGACTAGCATTTTAGATCTAAGTCAAGACTTAAGAGAAATATTAGGTAATTCAGTTAGAATAACTTTTAGTAGAGGTAAAAATTTAAAGAATCTATTTGAACAACACAAGAACTATGAAATGTTTAAAAATTCCAAAATGAACAAATGTGGAATGTGTCATGTTTGTAGATTCATCAATGATGGCCCTTATTTGTATATTCATAATTATGTTAAGACAATTACATGTCCAGGATTGTGCAATCGCAACACAAAAATGGTTGTTTATGTTGCAACATGCACTGCATGTCATGCATTCTACGTAGGTAAAACTATTAGAAAACTTAAACAAAGAATTAGTGAACACCTACGAGATATAAAGAACAAAAAAACTACAAGTGCTCTATACAATCATAGTATTAATTGTTCTAATTTTAAAAAATTTATATTTTTTATTATTGATAGAATTTTTTATCAAGAAAGTAGTGGTGGTGATGAAAAGATGATCTTAGAAGCAAAGGAATGTTTGTGGCAATTAAGATTAAATGCCACAGCATTGCCTGGTATTAATGAACAGATTTCAATTTCTAGTATATTGAAACTTAGATCTCAATTCATTTAAATATTGTTATATGTACTAAAAACTATTTTAAATAAATATATATGTATACAATATGTTTTTAAAAGATATTTTAGAACAATATTGATAAATTCTTGAATATTGTGAAAGTAGACTGATATTTCAACTAGATTATTGTTCAACAATACATATTATTATTTTATTATACGCACTACATACATATATATTTTTTCTACCATATATGTATATATATTTTTTACGCTGTATATGTGTTACATATAAATGAAATTACCTATTACATTTTCCTGTAACAGGATTGTAATTTATAAGTCTTGACTTTTAAGATATGTTATGCTGCTTTACATATATATATTAAAAAATTTTTTTCTAACATTTTTTAACATTTTTTTAACATTTTTCAATAATTTATTAAATTCATTAATATTATTACTATTACGTTTTGACATATAATGAATCAGTTTTTTATAAAAATTTTTTTTATATACAATTTTAAATTAAATTATTTGCATATAAATATTCACATGTTTTTTTTTTTATATTTATATTTAATCATTTATTTATATATATAAACATAAACAGTTTTATTGATCAGATGAATTTGGTTATACACCTAAATATCCAAAGTCAGTTTCAATGGTAATTTGACTTCTTTTTGGTTTTCGTTCCTTTTACTTTAATACTGGTTGACTTTAAATTAATCAATTAAAGATGCATTATTCATTAACAAATTGTTTTAACGAGGTGCAATTAAGTTACCTATTTTAGTATATAAAGAAGATGGTAGTGCACAATTAGTACTCTGATGATGCCCTGTGTTTCAGGGTGAAAGCGCTTAGTCCTTGTGTTTGTTTCAACTATTGTATGCGGAATTGTTGGTGCTTTTAATAAAGGATTATTCTTAACCAGGATCCAAGGTTCGTTGGCTTACTTATTCTTTTCACTGTCAGCTTGTTTTTCTACACCTCCTGTACATTATTAGTTCTTGTTTTTCCATAATATTCAAATATAGTTCATGGTTTCTATATGAAATAAAGCTTTACCTAGACACCAATAGTAATGGAGAAGTTTCAGATATTATCCTATGGGACACTTTAAAGGTAGTCTTACATGGCAAAGTCAAACATTGGTATATAAATAAAAGGAAAGAGTGGGATAAAAAGCTAGTAGACATGCAAAAAGAAATTGATGAACTAGAACTAAAACTTACATCAAATAACAAATCTGCATTAGCCAGCATGTGTAAACTGAACAAGGAATATCAAGATATCATGCATCATAAAATGTCAATTAATCTGGGAAAAATCAGATTACAGCCTACTCAATTAATCCCAAGAGTATGCACAGGATTGCAATTAGATCTAAATATTTAAATGAAAAAAGTCATATAAAAGAAATAATATACACTAGAAATAATCAGCCTATCAAAGTTACAGATCTAAAAAATATCTTATATGTTTTAAAAACCATTACAAGAATATTAATAATAATAACTCATCTACAAGTGATAAAAGTATAGACAACTTTCTTGCTAATAATATTCAAAAGAAGCTATCCAAACACAATATTAATAACACAGACAAACCCCTTTCCTTTAAAGAATTAAAGGAACAAATAAAAAATCTTAAGACAAAAAAAGCACCAGGGCCGGATGGTCTAATTCCTGAATTTTACAAACTCTTACCTGATAACATCTTGAAAAATTTTACTCAGTGCATTCCAAGAAGTTAAAACTGCAGCAAACATCCCTCCCTCATGGAAATATTCTATCATCTCTCCCATCCTAAAACTAAATAAAGAGCCCAACATTTGCACATCATACAGGACAGTTTCTTTGCTTAACATTGATTACAAGATATTCATGGCTATCTTAGCAGACAGATTAAATAATATTCTTTCAATATTAATTCATGAAGACCAAACCGGGTTTATCAAAACCAGAAGGGTACAAGACAATGTAATTAGATTACTGTTCTTAATAGACGTAACAAACAAGAAAAAAAATAGATTTTTTTTTAAGCCTTGCTATAGATAAAGCGTTCAACTCCCTAAGATGGCCATATCTGTTTAAAGCTCTGCAAAAATACAATTTCTCCCCAAACTTTTTAGGATTAATTAAAAAACTATATGAAATGTCCAGAGTCTATGTAAAGACTGGATCTTATCTATCTAGCCCATTCGAAATATTAAGAGGTACTAAATAGGGGTGCCCCCTCTCCTCATTACTCTTTGCCCTGGCTATTAAGCCTCTTGCAAATTATGTTAGAAATAATGACAGTATTAAAGGATATAAAGTGTCAGACAAATTATCCCCACGATACGACTGTTTGCTGATGACCTACTAATAACTTCTAATGATATTAAAAATTCAGTAGATCACCTATTACATAATCTAGACTTCTTTGCAAACATCTCTGGTCTAAAATTCAATCTCAGCAAAACTCAGGCACTTCTAATGAATAAAAATGTTACAATGAAACTTAGATCAAAAAGAGAGAGAAACTGGGAGGGCACCCATATTAAATATCTAGGTATCATTATTGAATATAATTATAAAAAAATCACTCACATCTAATTACCAACATCTTATAAACTCAGTTACTAGTCTAACTGACAGAACAGACTCTTCTTCACATTTGAAGACAGAACAACTTTAATCAAAATTATACTGTTACCTAAAATCTTATTCATTGACCAAGCTCTAATAATTCCCCCACCTGTCAAAATTAAATAGACAATTAATAACTTATTACTCAACTTCCTCTGATATCCCCCCCCCCAAAAAAAAGAATTTCTCTTCTCTGGCACACCACAAGCTGGGATGAAGGAGGTATAGGGTTTCCGAATACTGATTTTGATTTAAACTCTGCATTTATTAACATAGTGTTGCTTTGGAATAACAGTTCTTATACATCATATTGGAAATCAGTACATAAAACCTTACTTTTAAATAGTAGTAGGACATTGCTTGAACCATATACTCAAATACATACAAACATCTTTATATGGATTTTAAAATATACATTCAAAGTGGAAGGTCAAAATTTGGTCTCACACCTTTTATAAACCAAATATTGCTGTTGTTTAAAAAGCTTGTTTTCTAATCAATTAATTAAGAAGTTATTAATAATTATGTTTCCTATTGTTTACATAAATGAATGTTTGACATCTTTTGATACTCAGAAAATGTTAGAATTTAAGAAGGGTGACCTTTTATATTGGAATCGATTTCTCTCAGCTAATAAAATAAGTTCTGCAGACTGATCAGCAAATATAGTTTGCAAAATTGCAATTGGCTGGACATCCAAACTTGTAAGAATTTTATACATACTAAGCTTGTACCCTCATTAGAAGGCATACAATAAGAGTAACTTAAAAGTCTTGGATTTTATCTCAACAATTATTAGTAGCTCACTCAAGAACTCTTCATACATATATGTTATTTATAAAATTTTCAGAAATGATTTTAGCAAAACAGATGTTTCTTTTTGGAATTATTCAAGTGAAGTTAATAAATAAGTATTCCCAGAAAAATATAAAAAAAAACTTTATTTACAGTTGGTGATGGAATCTACTTTCCTGTTCTGGCATGTATACACATGGAAATTTTTACATAGATGTTTTTTCACCCAACATAGACTAGCAATAATGTACAAGAAAGATTAAATGAAATGCTGGAGATGTGGACACCCTGATGCTGACTGGATACATATGGTTGTTAATTGCAAAATAATTTCCCCATTTTATTTGGACTTTACATATCTTTGTAAAGCTCTATGGAATGACATTTGTATAATTTCTGACTCACTTATCCTTTTCAGTGTTCATGTTCCTGAAGTAATTCAAAAAAACAATCATTTTTACTATGGTCTATCCTCTCTATAGCAAGGAAAATTGTTACTAAAAACTGGAAATCCCAATCTACTCCTGTCTTTAAAGTTGAGTTTATTCATCTTGTGAAATACATTTGTAAGAGTGAGATTGCTGCTATAAAAGCAAGGACTAACAACACAACTCATCATTTAATTGCTTGGACAAAATTGTCTAATCTGTTAGAGAAATATTAAGTGTTCTCCTATGTATATTGCTTTTTTAGTTGTTATGGACATTGTATGTAGTTAATTTGTTTTTTCTTGTTACTATACTGTTAAGTTATTGTGTTATAAAATGAATAAAAACATTTTGGAAAAGAAAAAAATATATACTTCAATAATAATTTATATATATATATATATATATATATATATATATATATATATATATATATATAATATGGATTTGTAACTGTTCATTAACTTACGGAAATGTCAACGCTAACTTCATTGCCCTCACAACATGGTTGAAACAGAAAAGCATACAGTGCTGCCATTATCCCTTTAGAGAAAGGTACCTACTGAAATGCTCGCGTATACACCAGCAGTGGTTTGAAGCACTATGATCTTGACTACTGGTAGTGTGATTTCTCTATGAATGGTGTTCAATATGTACTGCAAACCACGTGGGCTCATCACTGTTAGCAGTTTGACATACTGCAGATCGTTCTGACTCCTGACCTTGTCCATACGTGTAAACCAGGAAGATGTAGCATAATCTGAAACTTGTTAAGTCTAAATGATTGATTAGCAGTCAGTTAGGACACACCAGAATAGTGATCACATTTTAAAATTATTTGGAAAATGTTAAAAACATATTAATAAATATATTTATTCCATTTTTTTTCTGTTAAGATGCATTTTTCCTGTTTATTGTATTATTTTAATCCAAGGGGATGCAGCACTATTTTTAAATATCGAGAAGTAATGTTTTGAAGTTTGGATTTATTGAAATATTTTACAATACAACATGAACAACTATTTGCATTTATTTTTGATACTTTCAGTATGTGTTGCATGCATTACTTTCTGTTATGAAAACGTGAAAAGATAAAATATAGCTAACATTTATCTTTGTCCTTATCTCCAGCTTGTGGAATACATTATGGATATTCCTACTTTGCTGCGCCATGCATTCAGGGAGGTGTTCTCTGTTGGGGGTCTCTTCTGGATGTTTCGAGTTAGAATCCTACTGTGCTTGCTGGGAGCCTTGTTGTATCTCATCTCACCACTAGACATTCTTCCTGAGGCCCTGTTTGGAATCCTTGGCTTTTTAGATGATGTGTTTGTCATCTTTTTGCTGCTGATTTATATCTCTATTATATATCGTGAGATGGTGACTCGGAGACTGAACAGGTGATTTTGCACAGCATGAATAAATATCAAGGGGTTTGGAATAAAAGGGAGAAAATCAACCATCTTGTCAGAGTTTATAGTTTACAAATTATGGAATAACTACACTTCAGTAGTTGTGTAAAGCCTATTAATCAATAACTGGAATATAAATCTACTGAAGAATGGTTGGTATAAGTATTAAATAAATGTTATGTTTATTGGAGAATATCAGCTGAAAATACTTAATGCAGTTGGTCTTAGGCAGAAATTTTATTGTTGCCATTTCTTTTTGCATTGCTGAAGTGTGTCTGTTTACTGCTCACCATTATCTCCTAGTGTCATCACCTGACCTCTGAATGGTTTGAATACCGTATCATTGCTTTTGTCATATGGCTAAGAAGTACCCATTTAATATACACCTGGAGGTGTGGGATTCTACGGTCATGTTGTGGCTTGGGGAGCTGCTGTGTAGTTTGAAGAATCCATTATATTTGCAAGTAGCACAGCATGCATACTTCCCTTCTACGTGTAATCTTGTATTTTTTGTGAAATTCCACTCTTTGCTTCATATCCTAATATAATGACATAGTAATGAGCATGAGGATGTACATACTGCCCTTCCAGGGCTGAATTACTCTTAAGTCAGGAGGTTACATACCCACAGCCGTATCTTTCCCTGCCTGTGGTCTGTGTTTATTTTAACAAATAATGTACGTATGGGCTGTAGATGTTTAAAATGCCATTAAAATCTATAAAGTATAGTTAATAACTGCTTTCATGTCCATTAATCTATAAGACCAAAATAATTAGGAGCAGACTGCCATAATATATCATTTGCAGTGAGTAAAGAAACTGTTCCCCGAGTTGTTTGCTGTCCTCTCTATTTATCTTTCAACAGATGACCATAGAGAATTTGTTGTGGAGCTTTATCAGTTACTGAAGTGTTCATCATGCATAAAAGGAACATGATACACATATGTATCACTTATATTTCACCACTGAAATGCAGTAGTGGCTTTACCTGGGTAATAGATGAGTAAAAAATACTGATATTACTCTGCTAGAACTTTCCAGGAAGTACTAAACAATTAGCCATATCAGTCTTAACAGTAAGTAGAGAGAAGCTGTAAAATGGTGCCTTGAGCACTAGATGTAATGGTATAATCACTTTCTAAGCTACATGTCATTTGGTGGGTGGCGGACTTTCCTTTGATTAGGTGATTTGTTTTGGGGGTACATGAAACTATAATCATAGAATGCTGCTTGGTCAGACTGTAAGAGTGTTGCTGCCTGCCTTTATGTGCTGCACTTACTCAGGATTTATGTAATATGGTATGCAAACCTTAAGAAAGAGCCAGGCAAGGCAATAAAGAAAGACATTTATTGGTTCTACACTAAGTTTAGACTGCCTACTTTCATGCTGTGGTGCAAAAATGGCACTTTTTGATTTTTTAAAGTTTAGCTTTATCAGTAGATGGTACTGACTGCCATTTCTTTATGGACTGTGAAGAAAAGCCACATATAAACCAGCGTCAAGAGCTACTACTTTATGATGTCTTCCAAATTGTTGTTATGGTTGGTGCTTTCATTCTGTCATTAATTTGCTCATGTCTTGGGGGGGAAACAGCTCTGCCTGACAAAATCAAAAACCACTAGAGCTGGAAAACCTCTTTAATCATAAACTATGTGAAGGCGAGTGTCCTGCATACAGTAAAATACATTGTGGTGTAAACTATAGAGAATGCTGTGCATTCAGGTGAGTCTTTTTTTCAGAAAAGGGCATTTCTTTAACTTATTTATTGCAGCATTGTAGGAAGCAGACAGTTTAGTAATTATACATCTCATAATGCTTTGCTACTGGTAATGGAAGGCCACAGGGCCGCAACAGTGGGAAATATGTTATCTTTTCTGCAATTATAAGAAAACCCACTTTAGCCTTCTGTCACATGGTTCTGTACTTATGGATGGGAATAAGATTATGTTATACATATCTGTGTTAAACCGAGGAAGGACAGTGGTATCCACAGTGTAAGTGTTCTGATCTCATGCCATTTGCTATTTGCTGACTTTTGAATCTGCCATTGCTGTAGCCATCTTTTTATGTAAATACAGAAGATTTGTTGGAGTTTTGCTTTTAAACAAATTATATTATGCAGTGGAGAATAAAATACAGTTAAAAAAGGAACAGAACATTGTCATGTATAAAATATGCAGATTTCTACTGATCTACTTAAACGTAGAGCACTTTTAGTGTTTGCTGGTTCTTTTAAAACAATAGGAGGAAGCTCAGAAGGTGACAGCTGTGTAATACATCATACTGGAATAAGTGATTCTATCCTGGTTCTGTTTAAACGTAATTATCCAAAGCATTTTTCAGTGTGTTTTTTCATGAAACTAGTGATATTCATGATGTCTACTTTTATCATAAAAGCAGCAGTATTAACTTCCTTGGATCTGCAGTATTGCAATGTACTCTGTCATATAGAAAATGAAATTGTATAATTTCTCTGCATATGTAAAACAGTCATTAAAAATGATTTGGGCTGTATTTTTCTTCAGAACTTTATAGTTCACAGAAACATATTATTTTTACTTCTCACATATGTATGTATGTATGAAAGCTTTTATTTGATCTAGAAAACTATTGTAACAACTTTGTTTCTATAGAAGTGATGGGTTGACTGATTTGCTTCAGATTTATGAAGTTAATTTCAACTCAGAAATTCTGCATACAAATATAAATGCACACACATGTATGTTGTACATTTATCTCAGTATATGCATCTGCATGCATGCATGGATGTGTGTAGGTAACTCACTTTAAAGGACCCTTTGATTTGTGACAATACTGGCATTTGACAAGGGCCGGCCTGGAATACTTTTTTTTTTTTTTTTTTGCTGTTATAGGCTGTGTTCTGAATTAACATGAGCGATAAACACGTTTTAGTTTCAGGTTTCTGTTGCAGTGGCAAGTTTCAGTAGCATTTTTGCCATTATGAAGTCAGTTTTCAGCCTTTAAAATTTTCCACCAGTTTCTCCCCTGACCAGTACCTCTCCTCCATGATGTTGTGGTGTCATTCTCAAGCTGTTATAAAGTGCTCTTTCTTTGCATACCCAACAGCATTTCCTTCTGTAGGCAAAGAGCTAGTTGATTGCCTTTCTTGATTGAAGATTGTTTTAATTTCAGAAAACTGATTTTCAGAATTATAATTTTGTTTTGTTTCAGAAACTTCTATTTTCATTATAGTCACCAGCCTCACACCCATATTTCTCATCTTGCCACCCAGCTACTATGTTCAGTTCTAGGCAGCAGGTTGTTGTACAGGGTTTTAAGTAAAGTATCCTTTTCTAACTTGAATACACCTTCTTACACAAGGAGTTCTTATTAAGAAGTTTAGTTCAGCTATGACGATGAAGAAGCATCATCTTCAAACCTGCATCTTATTTTACCATGAAGACAGAAACAGATTGAGAGAGAGTGTTAATGAAGAATCAAACAGACAAGATACACATGTTCCATTTAACACAGAATATAGATAAGACTGTTCCAAATTCTGTGATGGTCTTGGAGCCAAAAATGCAGACATATAGGGTGGATTATAAAGAAATGTGAGAAAACTGATTGTGTAGAAAAGAAAAAAAAGTTATTCTTCCCATAGTTTGTCATTGCAACATTATCTAAGAAATTAGGCAAACATACTACATCTAAGTTTCAATCTGTCTTGTGTGAAAAAGGAAATGCATGGAATAAAAAACTAAAAGGGGATTATTACCTCCACCTGTGCCATTCTCTGACTAACTGTGATCAGACTTCCAGTGCCATAACTGCTGGAAACTACAACATTAACTCATTGTGCAGTTTAAAAAAGCTTTTAAAGACTAGCCAGGTTATTGTCACCTGTAGCCAGTAAAACCATTTGTGAAGGGACCATCACGGCATTCAAAGACTTAATTGCGACCAATCCATAGTCATCAGTCACAGATACAAAATGTTTCTTCCCAGTGATGGCTAGTGAACAGACACCAGTGTCACCACTTGCAACATGGCTGATGCTGGATGAAAAGTTGATATGAGTACTACTGTCGAAGAGTTTGCAGCACTGTTATCACTCCCTGATGCATATCTCAAGATACTAAGTGGCAATACTAATCACACATTACAAATTGGTGGCAAATATTGCTTTGTGTGAGTCTTTGCTGTCTATAGACAATCCCTGGAATTCAATAAACTCCATATAGGCTCTGCATGAAGCCTACATGGAGTTTACATATGTGCATGGCGAGCTGCAGCACACACCACTACACAATGCGTATTCATGCAGATAGCTCTCAGTCTGTTAGTTTAACACATCTACACAAAGGCCAACATAATGCGGGGACAGTTAACCAGAAATAGGGACATATTTGACAGATTTTGCATACAGATGTGGTAGAATGAAACTCAAACATACCTTTCAACCATTTAGAGCAAGAAATCTGGACAAAACCATAAATAATGGAGGCAGAGGGCCAAAAATAGGGACAGATTCTAATATTGCTCTTACAAACCTAGAAATTTGATAGAATAATAGGTTTTACAGTAGCATGAATTTTCTGAATAGCATGAAGCTTGAAACTCAAATGTCTGTCGTTATTTTCTGACATCAATCCACAATGACATGCCAATGATTTGCCAGAAAATTAAAATGTTATGAGGAAAAGATCAAAAATATGAGGGAAAAACTGGACATTCTGCACAAATCAGGGCACTTGCGAGTTATGAACTCAAATGCATGTAATATTGAGTGACATCAGTCCTGAGATCATCCCAGTGTTATGACAGAAAGCCAGAAATTGGATATGGAACACATCTATGCATCCTGGGAATATATGGACAGGTGAGAGGTATGAATGTGAAGTACAGTGGATATAAAAAGTCTGCACACCCCTGTTAAAATGCCAAGTTTTTGTGATATAAAACAATGAGACCAAAATAAATAATTTCACTAATACTTTGTTGAAGCACCTTTTGATTTAATTACAGCATTCAGTCTTCTTGGATACACATCTGCCATCAATTAAAGAGACTCTGATTAACCCCTAACAAAGTTCAGCTGTCCTTGTAGGATTTTCCTGACATTAACTCAGTTACCTGTTACAGCAAACGCCATGATTTGCGGAGAACTTGCAAAGCATCAAACGGATCTCATTATTGAAAGGTATCAGTCAGGAGAAGGGTACAAAAAAATGTCCACAGCATTGGATATACCATGGAACACAGTGAAGACAATCATCAAAAAGTGGAGAAAATATGGGACGACAATGACGTTGCAAAGAACTGGGTGTCCCTCCAAAACTGATGAAAAGACAATACAAAAACTGGTGAGGGAGGCTGCCAAGAGACCTACAGCAACACTGAAGGAGCTTCAGGAATTTCTGGCAGGTACTGGTTGTGTACTACATGTGACAGCAATCTCCTATATTCTCCATATGTCGTTGTCATGTTGAAAGGTGAAATTCCTCTTCATTTTCATCTTATAGGTTCATACTAGGCTATCTGCCCTGGGGCATTTATAAGTCTAGCCCGAGTGTGTTTGGCTTTCGCCACCCTTTGATTTGAGTTTACTGTGCCCTTTTTAAGGTTAGTTTACTGTGCCTCTGTCTAGTAGTGACACAGAAGTAATCCCCGGGGTAAACCTATGATCCCTCATCCACTCATCAAGATTCCTCTTGAAGAGAGTCAGTGAGGGGCTCTGCCTAACATGGACTGGGATTCTATTCCAGAGCGAAGGGAACTTCTGGGTTATGAATCTGTCCCTCCAGCATGTTCTATTTATTTCTGTGCTGAGGTTCAAGTCCCTTGAGCGCGTGGCTCTAAGGGATTTGGATTTTCTGAGGTGGAGCATGTCCATTAATTTTGGGTTGGACATAGCTTTATATGTCAAGCATAGATCGCCTTGAAGTAGGCGGTATGCAACTGAGTAGAGCTGGAGTTTTTTTAACCGAGCAGCATATGGCATCTGTTTGAGTCCCTTGATCCTCTTTGTGAGGTACTTTTGGGGTCTTTCTAGTTGCTGCAGGTGTCGGGTAAGGTACATCCCAAAAGGGGCATTGTATTCTATTATGGGCCTGATGAGGGATGAATAAAGGGGCACGATGACCTCCCTTGATCTAGATGTGAATCCTTTCATGATAAGGTGGGCTATGTAGAAGGTCTTTCTAACCACTCTGACAATGTGGTTGTCAAAGGAGAGATTACTATCAACTTGGGTCCCCAGGTCCCTAATTACTTCCTCTGTACTTAATGGGTTACCACCTATGTGGTAATGTGTGGGCACTTTGTTTTTGCCAAAGGGTATGACAGTACATTTTTTGGCATTTAGCTTTAGACCATGGCTCTGGCACCAATTATCCGTCTCTGTGAGACCTTTTTGAAGGATGCTCGTGTCAGCTGGAGAGTCAACTATGGTGCCCAGTTTGCAATCATCTGCGAACTTTGTCAGCCACAGTCCTCCCGTGTTAGCCTGTACCTTGGAAAAATATATACCGAACAAGAGAGGTCCCAGGACTGAGCCTTGTGGGACACCACTTGTAACTAGTTTTGAGTCTGACATGGCTCCAGCAACTCTGATTCTGTGGGTTCTGTCTTTGAGCCAGTTTGCAACCCATCTTGTGACTTAGGGGTTTATATTTAAGCTGGATAGCTTATCTATGATGCCCGAGTGGGGTATTGTGTCAAAAGCCTTTGTGAGATCCAGATAGGCTGTGTGGACTACCTTCCCTTCATCTATGGCCTTTGGTGACTGTTTCAAAGAAATCAACCAGGTTCAAGAGGCAGGATCTGCCCTTGACAAAGCCGAATTGGTTAGGATCTAGTGTCTGTAGGTCCCCAATGTCTTTGTTTATGAGTTCCATGATGATCCTCTCCATAGCCTTGCAGACTAGGCTAGTCAGGCTTATGGGGTGATAGTTTCCAGGGTCCGTCGAGGCACCACCTTTGTGGAGAGGGACCACTGTTGCTGTACGCCATTCTTTGGGTACATATCCTGTAGTACGGGTGGGATTGTACAGCAGTTTTACGTGAGGGTTTAGTTCCTCTTGGAGTTCATGTAGGACACAACTGGGGACACCGTCTGGTCCCATTGAAGCAGTGTTTTTTGCTTTGGAGAGGGCGGCTTCCACCTGAGCATCTGAGATGTTAGGGAGGCTGCACTCTGCTGGGATAGATATTTGCTCTTTTGGGGGGGAGGGGGGAGTTTGCACTAAACCTGTCTGCCAGGATGTTGGCAATGTCTGTGGGTTTAGTGTATTTTTTTTTGTCATTTAAAATCAACTCTGAGCATATCTGGGAGTTGCATCCCAGGTTCTTAACATAGCTAAAAAAAGCCTTGTGATTGTCTTTAGTCTCCTGTGCAATTTTTCTCTCGAAGCTGGCTTTGGAGGATTTTATGAGGGATCGTAATTTTTTGCTAGTACTGATCAGAGATGCCTTCCCTTTTAGGGATTTTGCTCTGTCATGTAGTAGCTTCCTCCTTCTGTTGTACAGCTTATTTATGGCTGGGATCCACCAGACTGGACGCCTGCCTTTGGACGATTGGTTTTGTTTGGGATAGCATGATCCATGCATTCCTTGAGGTGCCCATAGAATGCATTTATATAGGATTCTGCAGTTTGGGCCTTAGTTTCCACTGGCCCGGGGGCCTTGAAGGATTCCACCTCGGTTTTGAGAAGTGTGAAGTTCGCTTTTGAGAAGTTTTTCACTGTGGTTTTCTGGGCTGGGGGTGGGGTCGGCTTGTGGATATCCAGTGAGATTAATTTATGGTCTGATCTTACCAATGAGGGGTTTACTTCTGGTATGGAGCATAGAGTCCCCATGTTGGTAATGATCAGGTCGAGTATGTTTTCCCCTCTTGTGGGAATGGTGACTAGTTGTTCCATAGAGCACCCATCTTTCTATAAGATGCCTGAAGGTTTTGGGCCAAAAGTGACTGGTATTTGGAACTGTTCATTATTCCCTCCACCTTGACTAAAACCCCAGTTTCAGCTGAAGAAAAGCAACCTCAAAGCATGATATTGCCACCACGCTTCACCTGTGGGGATGGTGTTCTTTGGGTGATGCAAAGTGTTGTTTTTGCACCAAATGTACCTTTTGGAATTGTGTCCAGAAAGTTCAGCCTTGGTCTCATCAGACCATAAGACATTTTCCCACATGCTTTTGAGAGACTTGATGTATTGTTTTGCAAATTTTAGCCTGGCCTGGATGTTTTTCTGTGTAAGAAAAGGCTTCCGTCTTGCAACCCTACCCCATAGTCCAGACATATGGAAAATATGGGAAAGTGTTGTCACATGTAGTACACAACCAGTACTTGCCAGAAATTCCTGTAGCTCCTTCAGTGTTGCTGTAGGTCTGTTGGCAGCTTCCCTGACCAGTTTTCGTCTTGTAATTTTATCAATTTTGAAGTGATGTCCATTTCTTTGCAACGTCATTGTTGTCCCATATTTTCTCCACTTTTTGATGAGTGTCTTCATTGTGTTCCATGGTATATCCATTGCTGTGGAAATTTTTTTGTACCCTTCTCCTGACTTATACCTTTCAACAATGAAATCCCTTTGATGCTTTGTAAGCTGTCTGTGAACCATGACTGTAACAGGCAACTGAGTAAATGTCAGGAAAACCTACTAGGACTGCTGAACTTTATTTATTTCACTTAAATATTGGACAGGAAAGGGCCTAGCAGACAGCCCTGGTGTATGGACCCTATCACTGGATCTGAGATGTAGGTCACTTCACACATTTTAAGATAGTGAGATACCACATATGTGATACACTGGTCTACCCAGTTGGTGATATAGCTGTTTATGGCCACATATGACAGTGTTTATTGAATACATCAGTGTGGGTTTGTGTCAAATACCTTGACCTGGACACGTTCCACAGGATGATACTGTTGTCATCATGCATGCCCTCTGTGACCTCTTGAGGACATCTATCAGATGTAACAGACATGATTTAGCATTAACGACTCTGTTGCACACAGCTGAAATATTATTAGTGTCCATTTAGAAGAGGTCCATGATGACATGCTGGTGTTCCTCACAGTTGAGGAGAGTCAGGATGTCTCTATACATGCATGCATCAGGTGCTATCCCCCCAACTCAGATGGGTGCATGTTGATGTACACCCTTCTATGGGAATATAGCCTTTGTGGAGGGTGTGCTGAAATGTGGATTCAACCTTATCAGAAGGTGTATGTCCTGGGTTATGCCATAGGTGATCTGTGATATTGTCACAGGCCAGTAATTCTGTGTGATAGGCCTGGATGAAGGTAAGACAATGGATATTGCCTACTGTGATCTGGCCTAAGGTTTTGACACAATCCTCCATGCATGTATCACTGAGAAACTCTCTTACCTGAGGATTAATCCCTATGTCACTAGATGGGTAACCAGTTGGCTCACCAACAGAACACATACCGTGAATGCTGGTGAATCAACCTGTACCAGTAGGGCTGTCATCATTGGCAAGCCACAGGGATCTGTGCTTGGCCTTTCACTGTTTGGACTCTATTTCTAGACAAGTAAGGCTAAAGTATATGGCCTTTGAGTTACCAAGTTTGCCAGCTCTTGCATATTGGGTACAATCATTGAATTCACCAATGATGATAACATAGTACTGGATGAGGTAAAACAGACAAATGATTGGTGACAAAGGCACACGATCTACAAATAAATGGAGGAAATGTGTCTTTTTTGCTTTGTCCATTTGAAAAGTAGAATTCTATGTTAATCACAACATTGACAACAGGCCTGCTATGCTGAAACTCAGTGATGCAAGCACTGGGAACACATGTAGATAGCAATCTAAACTTTAACCACCAAGTTTCCACACTGGAATTGAAAGCCTATGTTGTCCACATCATAAGTTACGGTATCATATTCAGAACTTAGGATTGTATGACAACACTGTTCTCAAACCTCATCAGAACACAAATATAGAGTATAATGCTCTCTTTTGCATGTACCTCACCAGACACATGCAGCAGCTGAAGAAACCCCAGGGCATTCTCATCAAGAAAACACAGAGGCTATAAACCATGCTATGATGTATGTGGATAGATTAAAAGCCATGTCATTGTAACCTGTCTTGCATAGGATGAGATGATATCTGCCTCTGGCCCTGCCCCGGTGGGAGAACTGCATATCTAAAAATCTGATATAGCTGATGATGCCAACAGTGTCTGTTGAGGAGAATATGCTAATAACAGTGTCCTACATATTGGTGTAAAATGCTCTCTGTAATGTCAAGTAAAAGTGCATACACACACACACCCACTTGATGCAGTGAGAATAGAACCCAGACCTATCTAGGTACACAGACTACAGAACACAGTTCTTTCTGAAAGCACCATGGCACAAGTCTGACTTGGATTGTCTCAGACAACACTTTATAGCTGATGACATCAGCACTGTCTGTTGAAGAGACTATGGCAATAACAGTGTCCCACATGTTGGTGTAAAATCCTCTCTGTAATGTCAAGCAAGAGCACACACACACTTGACTGCAGTGAGAATAGAAGCCCTACCTATCTTAGTAAACATAGAACTGTAGAACTCACTACTTTACACAAGTGCCATTGCACAGGTCTGATTTTTACAAGAGTGCAGGTCAACTTCTAGTAGATGACATCAGCAGGCCATGTGGGAGACAACAGGTTGGGAGGCCTGCATGAAATGGATCTATAGACATGTGCAAGTATCAAAATACAGCCAGTCTATAACATTGGAGCAGCAACTGTAGGATACACACATCTGCTCTTCTGTCTAGATACACACACACACACACACATACTCACACTAAGTTGACTGCAGAGAGAACAGAACCCCTACCAATCTAAGTGCACAGACTACAGAACACAGTATTTTATGCAAGCGCTGTGGCACAAGTCTGATTTTTACAAGAGTACTGGTCAACTTATAGAAGATTACATCAGCAGGCCATGTGAGAGACAAGAGGTTGGGAGGCCCGCATAGGTTCATAGAAGACTAATAGCCGAATGGCCCTAGGGTGTTTACAAGCCTAGCTGTGTAAAAACACAAGTACCCTTATTGAGCGTAGTTAGATGGTCATTGTTAGAGTGATTTTTGTGAGCAGCACTGACTGGCCCTGTCCACGAGGGATATAGGTGCCACCTCAGAGGTGACTTTACAGTCACCCAACCAGTTGTGAAGATTGTGCTTGAACAGGGCCATTTAGGAGCACTGCTTCACACTCAGTGGGAGCCTATTACAGAGGAGTGTCAGTCGCTAGGGGATATATCTGTGTCCCCAGCATGTTCTGTTTATGTCACAGGCTAGCTTGAGAACCCTGGAGCAAGTTATTCTTGTCCCATTTGATTTGCATATGTTCAGCATTTCCAGTAGGGCAGGGGCTGAGACTGCTCTGCTGGCCAGGCATAGGTCACCTCTCAGCAGCCTGTTTGATACTGAGTACAATGACAGGTCTTTCATTCTTTTCATGTATGCCTTGTTTGGAGGCCCTGGATTCTCAGAGTCACAAACCTCTGTGTTTCCCCCAGTTGCTGCAGGTGTCCCGTGAGGTACATGTGGAAGGGAGGACTGTACTCCGTTAATGTTCTGATAAGGGTAAAGTACAGTAGAGCTATGACCTTCCTGGTCCTGGATGTGATGTCCATGTGTATGAGGTGCCCAATGTAGAATATGTCTCTCACCACTATGGACACAGTGATGAAAACGTAGATTGCTATCAACATGTGTTCCCAATTCTCACAACACTGTGTTTAAGTTTAGAGGGGTGTTATGTATATCATAATTAGTAGGGGTACTTCATTGCCAAGGGGAACAATGAGGAATTGTTTGCTTTAAGGTTCAGTCCATGAGTTTGGCACTAATCATTTGTCTGTGTCAGCACCTTCTGTAATATGTTACCATCATTGGGGGACTCTATATGAGTGTGTCCAATTAACAGTCACCTGCAGTTTTCAGGTTAGTGCTGAATTCAGGGCTGTGTTACAAATCTCTGTGTTTGCCCATACCTTACTTGGATAGAAGGACGTTTCTCTGTTCACCTGTGAGAGAGAGGAGCTTTGAGCAGCCTATCTGTCCCTGGAGGAGTGGTTTCAGCCCAGAAATTAGTAGTTTATTGGCCATTTTGGGCTAATTTCTATCTCTTTCATTTCCCTGCTATAAATACCATATTTGACCGGTTTTGCACGCTGGGCAGCACCACTTAGCTAGGGTAAAACTATTCCCAGCTCCACAAAGTCTCCTCTTCAATTTTTCCCTTGGAACTAGACAAACTTTCAACTTAAGCACTCAAGCCATTCATTTCTCAGCCCGGCACTTGCTCAAAACTTATAGCAATCACTTATAAACCGTAGCACTAGACCCTCCTGTACTGTACAGAAGGACAAGGCTCTCTATTCGACCTTACCAGCCATCCAGCAAAACAGTTCACTGTACCTATTCAGGCATGTCCAAAGGGCAGTTTCAGGTGGACTCTCCAGTCCAACTGGTGAATCTGGGCATTTTGAGGCAATGTTACAACTGCCTCGTGTACACAGACAACCCCCTCCTCCTACCACCAAACACTAATACATGCGAGAGATGCAGTTATACAGCCTAACTAGAGGCTAAGCTCTCTCAACCAAAGACTGGATCAGACAGTCAGGAGGTGAAGGGAAATACTTGCATCACACCACCAGTCTTACACAGACCCATTAAACCAGCACAGGCAAAAACACACATAAAAGCATGAAAACATACTCGGAGGCTCTAAATAAAAATCTGCAAAACCGACAGAGACCTCCAAAGCAAACGTCCAAGCAACCTCCACCCCCCAACACAAACCATGAAACACATACTTCACAAAACCAGTGTGCCATGCAATCACAGCCCTTAAGGCAAAATAACATACCCAACATACTAGTAATAGGTGACTCTGTAGTCAGGCACACTGATGTCCCACTCACTAGGCTGAATAAGGAGAAGGTTACTGTTAGCTGCCTGTTGGGTGCCAGGATCCGCCACATAACACAAGCACTCAGGTCACTCCAGAACAAGTACAAATATGACTCTGTCATTGTCCATGTTGGTGTGAATGACCTGAGCCATACCTCCCAGGACTACTTGAAAAGAGACAAGGAAGAGCTCTCTGATCACGTAGCCCAGGTCGATATGACCCTGACCCTGAGTAGCATCCTGCCCTCACCAAGAATGATACCACGGTATAAAGAAAAGATTTTCGATTTCAACAATTGGCTAAGTTTCTGGTGTCATTCAAAGGGGGTCCAGTGTCTGTCCGCCTGGGATGACATGCTCGACAAGACACACTGCTTCTCTAGAGATGGCTTGCACCTGTCACCCTTAGGCTTTCGAATACTGGCCAAGGCTCTTGCCTCCCCCATAGTGCCTTTTTTAGGCAAGGCTCAAAAGACAAACCCACCACCGTAAATAGCACAAGTAACAAAAAACTGAGGGTAATGCTACTCAATGCCAGAAGTCTAAACCTCAAAATGCACGCACTCGAGGCCCTCCTCAGTATGGAGAAAATTGATATATGTACAGTAACCTGGTTTAAGGCTTCAGAGAGCACCCCAGCACTACCAGGCTACAACTCATACCATACATTTCGGCCACAGAACCCAAACCGAAAAACAAAAGGTGGGGACGTATCCATATTCATCAAGGATACCCACACATCCAGGTTAGTGGCACAGCACGATGCTTCAAAGATCATCCACGTGCAACTAACAATGGGCAAAACTGCAATTCAAATTGTACCTTGCTACAGATCACCCACCATGTCCCAGGACCCCCATTCTGCATTTCTGGAAACACTGGGAAACATAAAGTTCCTACCAAACACCCTAATATTAGGTGATTTCAATTACCCAAACATTAACTGGGAGAACTACTCAAGTACTAACTCCCTTGCCCAACTTTTCCTAGAATTTATAAACTCAAATGCCCTGGTTCAACTGGTCAACACTCCCACCAGAGGTGACAACATATTGGACCTGGTCATCACCAGCATGGGCGACCGGTGTTCCACACCAGAGGTCAACCCCTCGCTGGTTAGATCTGACCGTAAACAAATCACTTTGGATATCCGTATTCCACCCCCACCCCCAAGAAAACTACTATGACAAACTTTTCAAAAGCAAACTTCATGTTACTTAAGACAGAGGTGGGAAGTTTCAAAGCCCCCATGCTGAAGGATAACACTGTCCAAGCTGCAAAATCCTTTATTAATGCATTCTGTGGGCAGCTCCAAGAATGTATAGATCGTGCCATCCCAAGCAAAATCAAGACTCACTCCTCCAAGAAAAGGAAACCAGTCTGGTGGACTCCTGCCATAAACAAGCTATACAACAGGAGGAAACTAGTACAGAAAAGAGTAAAATCCCAAGAAGGGAAGACATCCCTGATCAGTATCAGCAAGAAACTACTATCCCTCATAAAATCATCCAAGGAAAGCTTTGAATGAAAAATTGCCAAGGACTCCAAAGATAACCATAAGACATTCTTTAGCTATGTCAAGAATCTAAGTGGCAATGCTCAGATCTGCTTGGAGTTAGTGCAGAATGGCACACAATACACTGAACGGACCGATATCGTCAACATCCTGGCAGACAGGTTCAGCACAAAGTTCACCCCTATCTCACCCCCAAAAGGGCCCATAACCATACCTGAAGAATGTAGAGTCCCTGAAATCACAGACACTCAGGTTAAAACAGCCCTCTCCAAAGCCAAAAACACAGCATCAATGGGACCGGATGGTGTCACAGGCTGCATCCTACACGAGCTCAAAGATGAACTAACCCCTCACCTAAACACACTGTTCAAACTCAGCCTCTCTACAGGTTACCTACCCATAGAGTGGCGCACAGCAATGGTTATTCTGCTCCACAAAGATGGAGCCACAACAGACCCCAGGAACATCGCCCTACAAGCCTGACTAGCTTGGTCTGCAAGGCTATGGAGCTCGTCATCATGGAACTCGTTAACAGAGACATTGGGAACCTCCAAACACTGGACCCTTCCAAGTTTGGCTTTGTTAAGGGCAGATCATGCCTCTTAAACCTGGTGGACTTCTTTGAGACAGTTACCAAGGCTATAGACGAGGGAAAGGTGGTACACACAGCCTACCTAGACCTCGCCAAGGCCTTCAACACCATTCCCCATTCTGGTATTATAGACAAGCTCACCAGCCTGAACATAAACCCCTACATAACAAGATGGGTTGCCAACTGGCTCATGGACAGAACCCACATGGTGATAGTTGCTGGACCTAGGTCCGACTCTAAACTGGTTACAAGTGGCATTCCCCAGGGCTCAGTCCTAGAATCCCTCCTGCTCGGCATATACTTCTCAGAGGTACAGGCAAGTACAGGAGGACTACGGCTGACCCAATTTCACAGATGACTGCAAACTAGGGGCTATAATTGACTCTCCGGCTGACACAGACATCCTCCAAAAGGGTCTCAGTGAGACAGATACCTGGTGTCAAAATCATGGCCTCAAGCTAAATGCCAAAAAGTGCATAGTCATCCCCTTTGGAAAAAACAAAGTACCCACAAACTGCCACATAGGTGGTAGTCCCCTAACTATGGAAGGCGTAATAAGGGACCTGGGGACCCAAGTAGATAGTAATCTCACCTTTGATAAGCACATTGTCAAAGTGGTTAGAAAATCCTTCTACATGGCCCACCTAATCACAAAATGGTTCGCATCCAGATCAAAAGAGGTCATTGTGCCCCTCTACTCATCACTCATCAGACCCATCATAGAGTACAATGCCCCATTTGGGATGTAAATTACAAGACACCTGCAACAGCTGGAAAGACCACCGAAGTACCTCACCAAGAGGATCACTGGCCTCAAACACTCAAACAGATGCCCTATGCAGCTCGACTGACGAAACTCCAGTTGTACTCGGTTACATACCGCCTACTCAGAGGTGATCTCTGCCTGACATACAAGGCCATGTCCAACCCAGAATTGATGGATATGCTCCACCTAAAGAAAACCTTATCCCCTCGAGCCACAGGCTCTAGGGATCTAAACCTCACCACAACAATAAATAGGACGTGCTGGTGGGATAGATTCCTGTCCCAGAGACTTCCCATGCTTTGGAACAAGATCCCAATCTACATTAGGCAGAGTTCCTCGCTAACACTCTTCAAAAGAAACCTTGACGAGTGGATGAAAAACAGAAAGTTTACCTCGGGGATCACTTCAGTGGCACTGCTGGACAGAGGCACAGAGAACTAATCTAAGGGGGCAGCGAAAGCCAACACATTCTTGCTAGGCTTATAAATGCCATAGTACCAACGTATGAACATATGCAAACTTGGTAAATCACAGGCCATGTACTATTGACTGTGCTTCAGGGAAGTAGTTTACAAAGAGTTGAGGGCCTAGTACAGATCCTTGTGGTATTCCACTGCTAAGTGGGCTAGTGGTGGAGGTGCAGTCCCCAACTTTGAGAGTGCATGTTCTGTCGGTGAGCCAGTTGGCTATCCATCTAGTACTGTATGGCCTAATTCCCAGATGGGAAATCTTCACTATGAGACATGAATGGGGGATAGTGTCAAAGGCCTTGGATAACTCAACATAGGTGGTGTGCCCTGCTATCTCTCATCCAGGTCTTTAAGGTCAGTATCAAAGAATTCTACAAGGTTCAGTAAGCAAGATCTGCCCTTGACAAAAACAATGGATCGGGTCAAGTGTGTTGAAGGTCACCTATGTCCTTGCGGATAAGGTCCATGCTGATTCTTTCCCTAGCCTTGCAGTTAAGGCTTTTTAGGCTTATGGGTCAATAGTTGTAGTTCTGCATGTTACCAAATTGATGTACATTGCAAATCACACAACATTTGATATTACTTTCTGTAGTGTAGGTGATATATGTTTGCAAAAATTACTGAGCCATCAGGGTTGCAGTGCTGGGGAGGTGGCAACAAATGGCTGTATTCATAGGATCATTGGAGATTACTAGGCTAATGGTGCTGGGGCCCTTACAAGCCTAGCCACGAATTTATCCCCAAAAAAGAAACCCCAATCAGCACCTGCTGCTGCTGTCAATGAGGGACAGAGGTGGAAGCCCTGGGACAAATTTGTGGTTACCCATCCACTCATCAAGGTTGCGCTTGAAGAGGGTTAGTGACTTACTTTGTTTGATGTGTATGGGGAGTCTGTTCCAGAAATGGGGCAGCCTCTGGGAGATAAACCTGTCTCTCCAGCAGGTTTTGTTAGTGTCACATATTATATTTAAGCCTTTCGATCGGGTACTACACAAGGAGTTAGACTTATGGATATGGAGCATGTCTAGTAGAACAGGGTCTGAGATTGCCTTGTAGGCGAGACACAGATCACCTCTGAGCAATCTGTATGATACAGAGTAGAGTGATAGTGATTTGAGCCTGTCCACATAGGACAGGTGTTGGAGGCCATGGATTCTCTTTGTGAGGTATTTCTGTGGGCTTTCCAGTTGGTGCAGGTGTTTGCAGAGGTACATACCAAACCGGGCATTGTACTCAATTATTGGCCTTATGTGGAAGGAGTACAGAGAGGTAATAACCTCCTTTTTTCCAGATGCAATCCCTTTACTTATGAGATGAGCCAAGTAAAAGGCTTTTCTGACCACTGCCGCTACATGATGGTCAAGTGTGAGATTGTTGTCAACTTGTGTACCCAGGTCTCTCACCACAGGTTGTGTGCTTACCATATCTTTTTGCTGACCTTACTTCTTTCACTGATCATTTGCCACCTGATAGAGTGCCATCTCTAATGCTCCCTCCTCCTGTCTTCCAACTCCTACACACTCTTTTAGCCAAACTGCTATCCTCACTTCCTTGCAAAGCCATACTGGCATTATCCTCTTATTTTTTTTTTAGTGCGCATCTCTATTTTGTCATGTAATCCTAGTCTATAACAAGGCTAGTCTTCATATGTTTACACAAGTGACAAACATTTGAGAATATGAAGCAAACTGTTATCATGGACAGCTCTGTTATGCAGGGAGAGATGTGCTATAGTTTTTTTTTTTTTTTTTTTTTTTTTTTTTTTAAGAGGACTGCTATACGTAAGAAAGAGAGGCCCTCACTAAAACTAGACATAAGCAGCAAATATCCTCCTGCCTCCAAAACTATACAGTTGCCATTGCATATGATGGTTTACGTCCTTAAAACAATAACAGCAGTTCATAGGTGCTTAATAAGTAAGTGTACAAAAACACTGCATTCCAAGAGCTGAACATAATCTTTAACAAATAAATTTAAAATATAAACAGTCTTCTCCATTATCTGTATATTTTCAACAGATCTGGCTTCTGACATGGATCACTGCTGAGAAGTTTTGCCCAAAATAGGTCTTCAACTGCTTTAAACAAATTTATACATCCAAATTCCAAAAACTGTAAGCAAATGCAATTCCAGACAATCTGTCTTTACACAGCTAATCTGAACTCATCACTTAATTACATGAAAATGATCAGAATTTTTGCATACTTAAACCTGGACAGTTACGCAGCCCAAATCCATGTTACCTATGGTAAAGAAGTTCAATGTTTTGTCATCTTTTACTGTAGAGAAATCTTGGTTTAACTCATAAATATTCAGTTTGCAATCTGAAGTAATACCACTGAGCACACTGTCTCCCTCTTATTAGCCCATCAGCAAACCACTAAGAATTAAAACAATCTTGCCTAGCTAAGTGGCACAGTGGGAGGAGTCCCTGACTGAGACCCAACTAGAGTTTAATATGGCAGCTCAGATGCTGGAAGAACTGAGCAAGGGAGACTGGAAAAAGTTGCCTATGCCAGCTCATTTATCTTTGGAGTAAGCTAATAGTGATCTAGTTGGTTACCTTGCCAGTTACCAAGCAGAGACTTACAGCTAATTGCCAAGGATGTGAGCCTGACTTACTAAGCTAAACAGTAGTCAATAAAGTGTAGTTGGGAGCATGCACATGCAACAGCAGGGGATGGCAGGCCCCAGCGGTAACACACATTAGACACCAAGGTGTGGGATTAGGGACTACTTTACAAACATCCCTCCCATTGTTTGCACTGATATATAAAAGTCAGAGCATGGCACAAACACCTCCATGGTTGCCTATATTCCCACCCCCTCCAGTCAGCTTTCACCTCGATACTGGGGTATTGTAAATATATGACATATAGTTGGGTAGGGCCTTAAGTTTGTAATGTTTTCATATCATAGACAGGAAATAGATAGTAAACAGCAGTAATGTTGTATCTTTCGGCTTTTCCTGGTTAGGGGTTGCCACAGCGGAAGTCCGGTCCGCTAATGATTGGCAGTAGATTTTTATGTACCGAGTTGCCAGCCCTGACGCACAACCTTCAACGAAGATACGCCCATTCATGCATGTCTCCACACAGAAGACGCTTTAGCTGAGAATCGAACAGGACAACGTCTTACTGTGAGGTGACAACGCTACCGCAGCACCACCACCACAGTATAGTAAACAGCAGTAATACATAATAATATTTACCTTTCCATAGTGCAGCAAGCAGCGGGTTTGCGTGATGGTTGGCAAAGCATATACGCATGCAAGATACACATTTGTATATACCTAAGCAGTGCACAAACTCGAGCTGCAGTGCTAAATTCTGACAATTATTATTGAGTTTATGCAACACACCTGATGCTTAACTGAATCTGCAGCACCACATGTTACTGCATTGATACATTCTTTTTTGGGCCCAGATGCTATTGAGTTTGAATTCAGGTCTAGCTAATATTTTTAAATATTTTTATGTAGACATTGATAATGCGGTAACATGAATTCTTTATAGTACATGTGTAGTTGAGTGTTGGCATAGCACAGAGGGATTAAGCAGCATTGTGCGGAGGTAACCCCCATCATTTTGCTGCCACTCGCTGTTGCTCCACATGTCTGAGCAAACATGCAGCCCAAAAAGTGAAGGGATCCATGGTTTTTGCATATTATGCATATTGTGTGTGTGATTCTATTTTTTGACCAAATTAAACTGGTGAAAATGGTATAGATAGGAAAGTGGTGAAATGGGGAGCAATCTGGAGGAAGAACAAAGGGAAAGCAGAACAGGAATGTGCAGGAGGGAGGTAGGAAGGAAACAGCTATCCATTTCTTTAACAGTGTAAGCTGAAAATATGTGCAGAATATTAACTGAATTTGGACCGCAATGGAATCATGTTATGTAGCCAATTGGACTGAATCAAGTGTGTCAAGAAGACATGTGTGCAAAATGCAGAGCTATGTATGGGACAACTTTTTTCTTTTTATGGGCTAGGTGCCCATTTATTTTTTATTTGCGAGAGAGAGGAATGTTGGGGGAAGGGACATAGGTATATCTGAGTCAGGTAAGTTGGGTAGGTGAGAAAGCATTTGCAGACAGACAAGACAAACATTACAAGAGAGAGGGACGGTGATTGATACAAAAGGTTGGGGGACACCATGATTGGGGTGAGGGTGGGGACAACCCGGGCTGACGGCCGTCAAGCTTGGAGACAGTAAGAATCGAGTTCTCACCCACTGTACTATCATCACTGTCACCTTACTCTACAGGTGGCTAGAGTGCTTGATGTCTCCTCCTCCTAGTACACAACATGAGGAAGAGCAGTCTCTCCAGCCAGCATTTGTGTGCTCCTTCTTGTGCACCATCCCTAGCAACTTGCAGCGGCTGATGAAATCACCACCTCTGCCACTACTCCCAGAGGGTACCTCTAGACCAGCTTCCAGGGTAGGACCACCTGAGAGTGCAGGTAGTGCAGGGGCACCAGAGGCAATGCTGCCAGGTTTGCTCCCAGACATGCTGGGCATCGATGCTGCCAGTGGAATGGGAGCAGGCTGATCCAATGGGGCTTGCCTACCTCTCTGTGTTGCAGAGCATTTAGAAATGTGGTACACAGGGATGACGTGGACATATTTTGATGACAAAAAAAAAAAAAGAAAAGAAAAAAAAAATAAATTAAATTAAATGGAGAAAACGTAGCTGTATTGCTGAAGGCTCCAAGCATAAATGTAGAAATGTAGTAGGAAAAAATCCTTGGTTCCACCACAGCTGTAAAAATGTTAAAACAAACTTTAATCTCCAGTAAAAACAAAAAAACAGGAGCACAGTAAAATTCCCTGATAAGCGCTTTCATCTTATTGTGTGTGTGCCGCTGCAAGTTGCTAGCCTTCATCAGATCATATGTCTTAGCTGTGCTCACCCTGAATTTAAAGACAGAATAAACCAGTCAATGTTCCAGACACATAGTCATAACCAATGAAAAACTCATTAGTTTGCATACAGCATATCGCCTGTGTCTTGCTGTGAGCCAGTCATTATTGTATCTCAAGGTATCAAATGTCTGATATCCTAGTGGCAGAACTATCCAATAGCAACAAAGTTAATAATTTGCATACAGCATAAATGCTGCTTCTTGTTATAACCAATCATATTTACCTGTAGCTATCCAATAGAATTGAAGGGAATGAATTCCTTTGGTTGCCAGAACATATTGTTATTCAGTTCATTCAACAATATGCAGTACTTCACAGAAGCAAGTAGCACATATGATACAGTTTTATAAGTGCAATAGCATTGGTGCTCTTGCATATAAATTCCTATTATGTGCAGATTAATACTTGTATCCATGTGGTTTTCAGAGTAACATACTCTCTGCCTCCTGAAGTATTCTTAGCCATTTTATCCTTGTTCTATAGAAAATACTGCCTGGTCACAGATTCAGCATAAAATAATGCACCACAAAGAGTGTTATCACTGTTACAGCATTCCTTGTTTTTATCAGTCTCTGCCTTGAATAATTAAACTGCAAATGATGTAAATATATTCGCAGAACAACTTGACGAAGCATAAAAATTGTAGACTGGATATTCGAAGTCATAAATATGATTGGTTATAACAAGAAGCAGGATTTATGCTGTATGCAAATTATTAACTTTGTTGCTATTGGATAGTTCTGCCACTAAGATATCAGACATTTGATACCTTGAGATACAATAATGATTGGCTCACAGCAAGACACAGGAGATATGCTGTATGCAAACTAATGAGTTTTTCGTTGGTTATGACTATGTGTCTGGAACATTGATTGGTTTATTCTGTCTTTAAATTCAGGGTGGGCACAGCTAAGGCATATGATCTGATGAAGGCTAGTAAGCCGAAAGCACTTATCAGGGAATTTTACTGTGCTCCTGTTTTTGTTGTTTTTACTGAAGATTAAAGTTTGTTTTTAACATTTTTACAGCTGTGGTGGAACTGAGGATTTTTTTGTACTAAATTAAATTAAATTATTTTTAACAATAAAATGAAATAAAAAATAAAAACATAAAATAAAAAATCTTTTAAAAACTAAAATAAAATAAAAATAAAGAAAATATAAATGAGATAAGGGTTGGGTTGAGAGAAAAAAGGAGAGAAGATTAGTACTATCATATGTGACATACAGTGTATTAATACAGTTATGCAACTCTGCTATGTTAAGTTTTACATTTAAGTCTGCCTCCTAACAGATACATGCTATGCTACAGAGTCTATATTAAATCAGCAAAAACTTCAATGAATGGCATTTCATCGGAAATGCAGTTAAACGAATTCCACTCTTGTGTGGGGCTGTGCCCCCACATCCCCCATTAATTATATATACCAACTCCGAGATCACACTACAGTGAGTAAAGGGCAAATTTTCCTATCTTCACTGTACTGCAATCTCAGTATGAACAGTTCAACGAATGGCAAGCTCAATGGAAGTGCACTGAAAATGCCATTCGCTGAACTGAATTTTTGATGAATAGGGACCCTGCTACACATTGCTGCAAGTAATCCTTGAAATGTGCATATATTGCACATATGCTTGTTCCAGTTATACAGATTAGAATTTTCAGCAGGGCATTTGTGCCACTGGTATAGAGGTTTTAATTTTAATGTAAATATTGAAAAAAATAACAGTATGTTATAGTTGTGAATTGCTGTATTTGAGCCCACAACCTCTGACTAAAGTCTAATAATCGACTCTTACAATTATTTATTTTATTTTACATTTGTTGACTGAGATAGTCCGACTGGATACATGTCCATTTTCAGCGGAGGCCCGGGGAGAAAATCTCCAAGGTAGAACATACAGTAAAAAATCAGAAAATGATTGCAAGTTACACAAAGTTTACAGGCTCCAGATGAGCAAGCAGGTAATATAATCATACATTTTTAAAACAGTGTTAACAAACTGACTATGCAATCTAACATGATTACAGACCATAGAGGAGGATTTAGTTGGGATTTGAACAAGGACATAGCCAGTGAGTTTTAAAGTATAGCTTGAGGCTTTTTTTGAACTGAGTCAGAGAGGGTTCAAGAGTTAAGATCAGCAGGAAGAGAGTTCCAAGTTTTGCCAACAGAGAGTCTGCAGCAGAGTTGTTGATTTTAGATGTTTGAACCAATAGTTTATTAGAAGAGTGACATGACCGCAGGTTGCTATAAAGGTTGATGATATTTTTAAGTGCAGGTGTATTATCAGGGTGGTTGAGAACTTTACACAATTTGTTTGTTCTGCAGACTAATGCATGCATACTTGCATTTACAGTTGGGGTATGCATGCTCAATTTGATGCAACTCTATGTTGTTTTTCTTTTGGCTTTTCCCGGTTAGGGGTTGCCACAGTGGAACTCCGGTCTGCTAATGATTGGCAGTCGATTTTTATGGTGCCGAGGTGCCAGCCCGATGCCCAACCTTCAACGAAGGCATGCCCATTCACGCATGTCTTTCAAATGCCACTCGACCGTGGGCAGGACTTGCAGACTCCACACAAAAGGCGCTCCAGCAAAATGCCAAAAAAGCTATCTTTAACTTTTCATGCTACAATAGCTCTTCTCTTTTGCTGCCTACATACCACTTGCTTCCCTCAGTCTCTTCGGTCTAGCACTATGGGCCCGGACATTGATCTCCTGTTTACTGGCAGCTGGGGAAAAACAGAACAGAAGACCATTTTTCATACCAGTCATGCCTATATTCAGCTTTCTAAGTCTTACAAGTACTCTCTTTATTTGATACTTACATAGATGTCGGATGACCTTAGTCCTAAAGTCCTCAATCCAGTGGTCAAGAGTATCCCTCTCCCTCCTCTTTAGGTTATTAAAACGATGACTACATTGTTCTGCAGTATGTGGGATACCAGTGGCACTAGATACAGCCTGGTGTAAACTATCCCATGCCTCAGACTTGTACTGGTTGCCAGAATAGTTCCCCTGCAGAAACCTTAGGTTGTGGTACTTTTGTAGGAGTCCAGTCAGTATCCTGGACATCCCACCTCCGTGCCCTAAACCTGGCATCTTCCCCACTAATGCCAGCCATGTCTATCTACCAACAGATCTAGAGCAATGGAGACTGATGCTTTCCCGCCAATTCCAGTTATTGTGTTTACTGGAGTGTGCACAGTCTTGCAGCATGTTTATGTGGTGGTAAGCTGAGAGCAGCAGTGTCAAGCAGTGAGGAATGAAATAATTGCAAATGGAAAATTTATTTGATAAAACAATAATAGTGTCTCATCCCTCATACTTATAATTAAGATCAGCTCCACTATCTAAAGTATTATAACAGAGAATGGCTAAAATGGAAAGTGGTACAGCAGTACAGCTATATGGAATGTCCTGTCTTAGAACCCAGAACCATGTGTATGGCAGTCCTACACTTACAGCTGTCGCCACAAGAAAGCTGAAGTAACAGTTGCTCATGTTTCAGTTCATTGCTATCACTTGCAACGTCACAACAGTGAAAAAAACATTGCACACCCTGTACTAGAACTCAGGACCATCTGCACTATAGGCCTACACTTACACCTGCTGCCACAGGACTAGTTACATGACATTCCATAATTTGATAATCATTCTTAAGGTCTCTGTGTTAAGTACTGCACAGCTCTGCTTAGCAGGTTTGCACAGTGCCCAATAGAATTAATTGAATCTGTTTTCTATTTTTGGCTGTTTGGGCCCTGTCTGCTTCCTGGGTGCTCCCATTGTCCAGTTTTTGCACTGCCATGCTTAGCACAAATGAGATGAGCACAGCCAAACTTGCTATTCATTTCCACCGTTCCCATGATTGTACTATGTACCGCATCATGCAAACACTGGCCAAAAAAAAAGAACAGTAATAATAATAAAAAAAAAAAAGAACAGTAATTAAAAAAAGCAAGACAGAAAAGTAAAAAAGGGACAAGTAGATGAAATGAGGAAAACCCAGTCTATGACATACACACTAGAGAATGATTCACATGAGATATGTCTACATAGATCTGGATTTGAACTGCCACTTCAGTGAACCTTCAGAACATAGGATGGGTGCATTATCCCTCTTTGCCACACAAACAGTTCTGCAGCAAGGAACTGAATTAATTCTACACACAACCAACTGCAACATCATCTACAGTAATATGAAACCATGCAACTGCTGTTAGTACATGTATTATTTTTAGATGTAGTACACTTAGGATCACACAATCTGTTATGATTACTGTTTGAAAATATGCAGCTCTGTCTCACCTCTCTGTGTTTTTTCGTCATTCAGTTATCTGGCCAGTAATCTAAGACATGCAGTATGTAGGAATACATGCATTTGAGCGAATTACCTTTCTTCAATCCGGTATAACATCAACCAGTAATGTCAAATCTCCCACAGCTGAATGGTTGGAATGTCAAACAAAACACTGAATTCGACAATTCAGACCTCTCTACCACCTAAACAAGCTCTACCATGGGTCAGAAAGGGGGGGGGATAATTTGCATTTCGGCTGCATTGTGTTCGCAATTCTGCGCATTCGCAGAACTGCTGTCAAACATTTTCCAATCGGCCATCTGCCGTTCACTCAAATCCATGTATACCCAGCCTGTAAGGCATTCTATATCATTGGCCTTAAAATGTGCGAGGATATTAACTGGAAGTAATATATGAAGTTGCCAACAAATGAAAGGGAGGTTGGATGTTAAGGAACAGAACCTGTGAATTGTGTACTGCTTACTTACATCCCCAGTCTTACATCTAACACTTTGTAGATCTAAGCTGACACACCCATGGGATGAAAGGCAGCCTGCATTGCTGTTGTTTTTCCTTCTCCCAGTCAGTAATTATTCACAGTTGCAATCCATTAAAAACAAACACTGAAGGAGTGCCTTCACTATGTTTACATCTCCTACACAAACACAAGTATTTGGGATTCAGCAATTCTAATCAGTTCATACCTCATCTTCATCTTGATAACAGCCTTGAATCTACACCATTATAAAAATGCAATCATGTAGCCAGGCAAACTGATGGTGAGGAGACTTGTTTATGTTGAGAAGACTAAACATGAGCTAATTCTTTGGGATATATTTCCACAGAGGATTACTGAACTTTAGAAGTTATGCTTGCATTTTGTCAGCTACATACTGCATATGCTGGAATGTACTGAAGAAGCATCTGAAGCAAAGGGTGTTAGCTTTTTATCTGTATGTATTATTTAGAAGTGTACTGATGCCATATGCTTGTTTATCAAAGCATTTCACAGGTAACATGATTGCTAACAACTTAAAATGGAATGCTCTGTGATAAATATGTACAAACGTTTCAGGGAAAGTTACTTTGATAGCATTTTTAGCATTTCAAATATGGTCTATCAGCAAAATGTGTCATTTGCCTGTTCTTTTTTGAGGGGGGACAAAAGTTGAGTTACTGTTATGGCACAAACAAGGATATTTTGCTCTTGTTACTCTCCTTGTTTTGCATCCAGCTTGTTTGTACTTCACATTTCTAGACTGTTTTATATTTCTCCAGTGGGTAATACTGAGAGGCTACCTTTACTGTTTAATCTGGGAACAGTTATTTTGTAGTTTTGTGATACTTTGTGTATTATCCTTCTGTTGTCTTTTAGGACACCTAGGAGTATGCCACCCATGTGTGTCAATCCTAGGAACCCCTCCCCTTCACTGATGCTGAGAATCAGGTGATAGTGGATGCCTTTAAGTAAGCAACATTGTGCCTTCCTGCTTGAAAGGGGATAGGGAGATATGGCATGCAGAAAGCAAATTTGGTGCCAGTTTGTGAATAATGTGTATGCCGTGGGTGGCCATGGTAGGACATATGAGCAGGTGCACCACAGGGCCACTGACATGATCACATCTACATGGAGGAGAGCAGCTGCAGTGGGCCATGATCAGATGGTTACCAGGGGAGGGTCTGCTATGCAGCTACCACTAACACTGAATGAAGAGTTCCTGGCCACTATCAGGGATCCAGAAAGCTCCCAGGAGATTACAGATCAGCATGCACTGGTTGTCAGTGGGACAGTGTCAGGGACTGCAGGCATATCCCATGATGAGCTTTCAGGTAGGCTTTGTTATCTCAATAGTTAAATACTGTTGTATAGTAAAACAATTAAAATCAGTACATTACTTTTGTGTCACAAGAATTTTTTTGGGGGGGAGTTGAAGATTGCTACAGTTAATAACACATTCTGATTGATTAGTTTAGGTTGGAGTTGTCAGCCATGTTCTTGTTGAAAGTATAGCTAATGCATACATAAAGGGGTGAAAGTATTACCCGCTCTGTTTTCTTCTTAAATAAAAACTTAAAAATTATACATTGTTCTTAATGAAGCTTATCATGTAACTCTCCTAAAATACGAACTTGCCAGGAAACTCCAATAAGTGTACCACCACCTTATCCGAGAAGACGATAGTTTATTAACCACATAGAGACATCCATAGAATGTTAAAAAGACACATTCCACATAAAAACATCCATAAAACTTTAAATAGGTTAAGCACTTTCACTCACTGTATGTGAGCTTCATCAGAACACTACCAGTACCCTGTGAACGTCTTAAATTTAAAATCAAAATCTGGCGTCAATTTTATCAGCTGTTATCCTATTTTGACTTTTAAACTTCTTAAAGCACCAGTCAACAATTTAATATCTGTACGTATAAACCTTGCACATAACCAATCCTTGTAAACTTAAAATGTACTGATATAATAAATATAAAAATGAAAATAAAAATATTAGAGTAAAAACAAAAAGAAAAAGGTGTTAAAAACACATAATTTGGCCACTGAATACATAATATAATAAATGTATTCTAAACAATTTCTATAAGCATTTGCACTACTAAAATCTATAAAAATCGATCGCTAGTGTAATTCCAATTACTCTAACTGTTAAATGATTACTGGTGTATAAATACTAATACTAAAATGTATAAGTGTCTATCTTGTGCCATAAATATCTCCATAAATATATTATCAAATACCATACCGGGTGTATCTAAAAAATCCTATAACAATTTTATGAATCTTGTGTACTACTAAACTATAATAAAAATGTTTTACTTACTTTTTTTCAGATAGGATACACCCAGTATAGTATTTGATAATATATTTATGGAGATATTTATGGCACAAGATAGACACTTATACATTTTAGTATTAGTATTTATACACCAGTAATCATTTAACAGTTAGAGTAATTGGAATTACACTAGCGATCAATTTTTATAGATTTGTAGTATTGCGAATGCTTATAGAAGTTGTGTAGAAGAGATTTATTATATTATGTATTCAGTGTCCAAATTATGTGTTTTTAACACCTTTTTCTATTTGTTTTTACTCTAATATTTTTATTTTCATTTTTATATTTATTGTATCAGTACATTTTAAGTTTACAAGGATTGGTTATATGCAAGGTTTATACGTACAGATATTAAATTGTTGACGGGTGCTTTAAGAAGTTTAAAAGTCAAAATAGGATAACAGCTGATAAAATTGGCGCCAGATTTTGATTTTAAATTTAAGACGTTCACAGGATACTGGTTGTGTTCTGATGAAGCTCACATACAGTGAGTGAAAGCGCTTAACCTGTTAGTTTAAAATTTTATGGATGTTTTTATGTGGATTGTGTCTTTTTAGCATTCTATGGATGTCTCTATGTGATTAATAAACTATCGTCTTCTCGGATAAGGTGGTGGTACACTTATTGGAGTTTCCTGGCAAGTTCGCTTTTGAGTGGTGACTTTTTGTGGAAACTCTCCTAAAATAGGCTTAATGCTTAACATATCATTTAGGCCTGGAGGAAAATGAGCCCTAAAACACAAAATCCATTTAGTTTCCATTTTGTCTGTTAAATTTCTTTTATCTTCTCCTCTGATGTAAGTTGGGGTGTTATATAAAACCAGAAACTTAAAACTGTGTTCATCACCCTTATCTAAAATGTGCCTATAAAGTGCATTATTGGTCTTTTTCCTTCTAACCTCAGATGAATGACTACAAATCCTATGTTTTAGTCTTTGGTTAGTTTTACCTATATAGAACGCTGGGCAGATGTTACACTTTGCCATATATTCAAGATCTTTAGTATTGCAGTCGCCCAGCGCTTGTACATAAAAAGTTTTCCTATCAAAGGATGTAAAAAAGAAAGTTCCTGATAAATAAATTTGCAAAAACTGCATTTTCTACAAGGTAACACCTGATGATTGTCATGGTAAAGTTTTAATTTGTTCTTTATAACAAAGTTTATTTTGCAATGTCATTTCTTTCTTACATGCATATAAAGGACCTGTGTCAAAAACTTCTTTTAACTCTGGTACCTGTGCTAGTATTGGCCAGTATTTCTTTATGATATTTTTTAGTTCTGTTGTCTTATGACCATATGTTACTGTAAATCTACATTGATTAGGTGTAGATTTATTTTCCTGCTTTTCTATTGAACTATTAGTAGAAAAAACTTGGTCGATAATGAATGATGCTATGTAGTCCTATCTTGCCGCACTTCTTGCTGGATGTGTTCGGAGCCGATTCTTGGCTCTGACTCTGCCAATACTAAAGCTTGAGAGCTTTTACTGGCTCAAGGCTATCCCCTATCCCATGGTGCCTCACGGCAATTCCCCAGATCTCGTATGCTGTGAAAGCTTTGAGGTTGTCTCTTTACTGGCTCGTTGGCTAAGTAGAACATTTTTCGATAATTTTACATATTTTTGCCTATTTTTCTTCACCTTTTTCTATTCAAATAGTTTTACCTATTATCTGTGTGATTGTAGTGAGTGCTTGCTCCCCTGTCCTCTTTTCTTAAGGATTGTACTGCCCATTTTAGTTAGAGTATCATAGTTGCCTGTTTAAATTAGAGGGCCTTTCCTCTTTGACTGCTAGTCCTTCTTCCATATAAAAAACAAAAAAAAAATGTTTTTTCTCTCTTCTCCTTTATATAGTTGTACCTTTGCGTTGTTGTTGTTGTTGTACTGTTATTCTTAGAAATATGTCTAAAGACAAAGATAGAGAACATAAACCGTCCTTTTGGTTTTAAAAAATGCGACAAGTGTTCTCAAAAAATGTCATTGACTGACAGTCACACCAGCTATTTGTACTGTCTTGGAGAGGCTTATTTACAAGAATCCTGTACTTTCTGCCATGCTTTCAGCACTAGGGTTCTTAATGAAAGAAAAAGAAAACTGATAGACAGGGGCCTTATGACTAGTTCCTTCCAGGAACAGCTGAAACTTGGTCAGAGAGCTCCCAAAACTCATAAAAGAAAGTCTCCATCAGTTCCGGCTTTGGAACCATCAAAGAAGTCTATAGCGACGGAGCCGGAGTTCTGGCCCCAATTCCACTTCTTCAGTCTCAGTGCCATCTGTTTCTTCAGTGCTGAGTCAACCTTCTATGTCGAGACACTCACCTTGGATCTGGTTTCACCAATCTTGAGAGCTCCTATATTGGAAAGGAGGAGATATATCTCCACCCATTCCTCCAGGACACTTTCTGATGAGGATGTTGAGCAGGTGGTGAAGAGGCTGCTTTGTGACCTGGCGCTGGCTAAAATTTTAGCTCCTCCAGACCCAAAGGCTTCGGAGCCATCCCATCTTCAGGCTACTGCTCCTTCTCCGACTGCTTCGGTCTTGGAGTCTAATGCTTCGGGTCCTTTAGTGCTGGAACCTTTGGTTCCAAGAATTCTTTTTGCTTCCTCGGAACCGATAACTCTATCCTCATCGGCTCAGTCTGGAGCCGAGGGGTCTGGGAGCCGATGATCAAAGGTCAACTCCGAGAGGGATAGTCACCCCGTTTTTTCTTTGTAACCGACCCTCCCTCTCAGTGCATCAGCTCAAGTGAGCTCGGCTCCCACGTCTGCTTCGGAACCTGCCCCCCCTGCTCTGAGTCGACCTTCCATTTCCTCGGAGTGGAGGTCTTCTTTGGATCAGGGTGGTAAAGCTTTTAAAGCAATAGAGAAAGATTTGTCTAGTGCCAAAGCCCTGTCTTTGGACCCGATGTCCTTCCAGCAGCCGGTAGAAACCTCTTCTCCCCCACCTGCCCCTAAGCGTAGGGAACCAGAGACTCAAGGAGCCCCCATTGGAGGTGTCCCCGCTTCTGAGTCCTCCCCAGATTATCCCACTGGAGAGGTTCCTCGGAAGAGACTTTGTAAGAGGAAGCACATTGACTCACCTGAGTCTGTCACTTCAGACACTGATTTGGATGAGTCAGAAGGGTCCTCAAGATCCCCCTCTGAGGATGTCTCCATTTCAGGCATCCTTGAAATCCTTAGACAGAGGGGTGATTGGAAGACCTCTAACCCTACTAAGGATGAATCCATGTACCTTGAGGCTTTTGGTTTCCGACCTTCCACATCCTGGGTGACACTGCCATATGACCAACTTTTAGGGGTCATATCCCGGAAAGCTTGGACCTCCTCGGACACAGTGGAGCCTGTCCTGAGGAAGCCAAACAAATTTATGACTGCCCCAGAAGACAAGTCATTTCTATCTAAGGGAGTTCCTGTGGATTCTATGGTGGTAACAGCGACCACGAAGAAGGAGTTGTCAGAGACATCCTCAAATATCCACCCTCCTAATAAAGAGTCTAGGACAATGGATAGGTATGGAAAGCATAACTTTTCTTCAGTGGCATTTACCTCACGATCGCTGAATTACCTCTCCCATTTTACTAGACTTCAAAGGGATCTCCTGAAGGAGTTGGGAGATACCCTTCAGGGTTCAGTAGCTTCGGGATCCACTGACAAGGTATCTGCGCAGCTCTCCACCCTTACCTCCAGTGCTAACTCCTCCATGAGGCTGTTTTCCTATGCAGCTGACAGAGCGAGCAGGGCAGCCACAGCAGGGATCTCTCTCAGGAGACATTACTGGATGCATCTTTGCAACTTTATGGAATCCTTTAAGTCTTCCTCTACCAACGTCCCTTTTGATGGTTCAACTCTTTTTGGACCTCAGATAAAAGAGACTTTGACCAGGTGCAAGCAGGAAGGGAAACCTTATCTGCTGTCGACGTCCATTTCTCCCTTCCTTCTAGACACTATCCCAAGGGTCAAACAGGAGGGAAAATGTGGTTCAGAAAATCCCAAAAAGGTTTCCCTCAGGCACAAGGTCAGCCCTCCCCTAGAGGCAGAGGGGGAGAATATAATGGAAGATGCCGTGCCCACGGCAGAGGGGGTCTGCGACACCAGGGTGATAGAGATGCTTTCTCTGACTGTCCCTTTCATCACCCTTGAGGGGTTGCCTGACTGTCCATCTCTGGAGGCAGTCGGGGATCATCCCTCTCTGTACCCAAGTGCCTGGCTACAAATTTCCCAAGATCGATGGGTACAGAATATAATTTCCAGAGGTTACCTCATTCCCTTTGTTTCCGATCCCCCTGTAAGTCAGTCTTTACCAGATGTGCCACCCATTCAGTTAGACCGTGCAACATCAGAGGTCATCTCGTTGCTTCAAAAAAGAGTCATCCAAGAAGTCCCCACAGTGCAGATAGGATCCGGAACTTACGATTCTTTTTAGTTTCAAAAAAGACTGGGGACTGGAGATCAATTCTAGATCTCAGCAAGCTAAACAAGTCTGTAAAAAAATCGAAGTTCTGTAAATTTTCCCTTTATTGGAAAAGACAATTGGATGTGCTCCATAGATCTTCGGGATGCGTACTACCATATCAAAATGGACAGGCACTCCAGAAGACATCTACACTTTCAGCTGGGAGCCAGTCATTTTCAATTTCGAACACTGCCCTTTGGCCTCACTATAGCCCCCAGAGTGTTCACCAAATGTATGGCAGTGGTAATGGCTCACCTGAGACATCAAGGATTCCAGTTGTTTCCGTACCTAGACGACTGCCTCACTGCTACCACCAAGCATCAACTAATCTGAGCCAGGGATGAGACTCTATATTTGTGTGCCACATTAGGGATTACAATAAAGCTAAAAAAAAATCTGCCTTATCTCTATCGCAGCACATTGTCTTCTTAGGCTCACACGTAGACTCAACCACCATGACAGCAAAACTGACACCAGAAAGGATAGAATTGTTGCACAACCAAGTCAGATTCTTGCTGAAAAAAGACAAAGTGCAGGCCAGGATAGTTCTTCAAGTCCTAGGGACTATGGCTTCCACCATTCTCTTAGTTCTCCTAGCCCATCTACACATGAGAATACTTCAGTGGCTGCTGTTTGCCCAGTGGTCAATGCAGGCTCTACCCTTGTCCCACCAAATACTCATCACAAACTCCTGCAAGAAGGATCTAACATGGTGGTTACATACAGATCAGCTTCATCTAGGTCATCCACTTGCTCCCCCTCAACAAAATGCAGTCGTGACCATGGATGCTTCCCAGATAGGGTGGGGGGACATTATCTGGGAATGATGGTACAAGGTATCTGGCAGGATCACAAGAACCACTTGCACATAAATGTTCTGGAGATGAGAGCGGTGCTATATGCTCTTCCCTCCAGGACAATTGAGATTCAATTAGACAACATGTCTGTAGTGTGGTACATAAACAAGCAAGGGGGAAACAAGTCTTACCCACTTTGTTGAGAGGCACTAAGAGTATGGAAATGGGAGATGGACACTGAGTGCTCTCTGGTAGCAATGCACATTCTGGGGAAGTCCAATGTGATAGCAGACAAACTGAGTCGAGCAATTCTGATGCCTCACAAGTGGTCCCTGGATACAGAAGTTGCAGAAGAGATTTTCCTCAAATGGGGCCAACCTTGCTGCGACATGAACACCAAATGCAGCAACTACTTTGCCCTCATTCCCCATCCGAGGATATCACCCAGCAATGCTCAGGTCCACAATTGGCCTCCGGGACTTCTTTATGCTTTTCCACCCTTTCCTCTCATACCAAAAGTGATTAAGAAAGCAAAACTGTTGAAGAGTACCCTGATCCTCATTGCTCCTTACTGGCCTTGCCAAGTCTGATTACCCTTCCTGTGGCCCTATCTCTTGGAGGAACCATGGATTCTGGAACCATCTCCAGACCTTCTGATTCATCAGTCAGGACAGTTCCATACTACCATCCAAACCTTGAAATTGACAGCATGGATGCTCCAGTTCCAAGAATAGCCAGGTGTATTTCCCTTTCTCCTACAGTTAAACACGTCCTCATTTCTTCACACAAACCTTCCACCAGGAAATTATATTCCAGCAAATAGAAATGGTTTTCCATTTGGGCAGCTAACCAAGGTATAGATCCCTACTCAGCTCCCATAGCGTCTATCTTGTCCTTCCTTGCATCTATTTTTCAAGAAGGAGCTGCAGCTGCTACCATTAGAGTTCAGTTAGCTGCCATCTCTAATTATCATTTTGGGAACATGGGAAATCCAGTTATGTCCAACTCTTTATGCATAACCTTTTTGAAAGGAGTCCTCCTTCCCATACCTCCAATCAGGCAACCCCCGGAGCCCTGGGACGTGAACTTAGTTCTAACCTCATTGATTTCTCCACCTTTTGAACCATCTTCTTCATCTGACTTGAAATTGTTGTCTTGGAAGACATTGTTCTTAGTTGCTATAACATCTGCTAGGAGGGTTTCAGAATTGCAAGCCCTGACCATTCAACCTCCTTATATTATATTCCATAAGGACAGAGTCTCCCTAAGAACTAATTCTTCCTTTCTCCCTAAGGTATGTTCAGAACATAATCTAAACAACTATTGAATTACCAGTATTCTTCCCAAATTACAGTAACAAATCAGAATACAGACTACAATTAGATGTCCACAGAATTCTCCGATTTTACCTGCACAGGACTAAAGATTTTCGGAAATCGGGCCAATTGTTTCCTTCTCAGACAAAAACAAAGGCTTGCCCATCTCCAAGGTCACTTTGTCTAAATGGCTTTCAGACTGCATCTTATTTGCCTACAAAATTGCTGGGAAACAACTACCCAGTAAAGTAAAAGCCCATTCAACTAGGGCAGTATCAGCTTCATATGCCTTTAGATCAAAACTCCCAATTGATACCATTTGTGCAGCAGCTACTTGGGCAAGACCTCATACCTTTGTCACTCATTACAAATTGGATTTGACCTCCTGGGACAGGTCATCCTTTGGGTCCACTGTGCTGAAGAGTCTCTTTGCTTGAGCCACGCTGAATAAAGGTTGCTAGGGATGCTGCACCATCCAGCAAGAATTACGGAGAGATAGGACTACATAACATAAAGAAGTCATGTACTTACCATAACGTTCCATGTTTGTAGTCCATCTCGCCTACATTCTTGCATCCCACCCTCCTTCCCACTTCCTGTATCCTGGAGGAACTGGTGGACTATCCATTATGCTGTCTGATCTTGTTGTAGTTGTCTGTCCACATGCATAAATATTATATCAAAGTACCTTTGTTTGTATGTACATAGTTGTTGATAGTATAATTACTATTATGTATGTAGTTACTTTCTTGAAAACAAGATCTGGGGAATTGCCGTGAGGCACCATGGGATAGGGGATAGTTTCGAGCCAGAAAAAGCTCTTGAGCTTTAGTATCAGCCGAGTCGGAGCCGAGAATCTGCTCCGAACCCATCCAGCAAGAATGTAAGTGAGATGGACTACAAACATGGAATGTTATGGTAAGTACATAGCTTCTTTTTTCTTTCATTTAGTATATTAGTCTTTATCTGACATACTTTAATTTTATTATAACCTCTAGTACAGAAGTCTAACTCCATTTGTTCAAGTTGTTCATTTATTCTAAAATCCTGTGTGTTCAATCTACATGCATGTACCATCTGATCTTGTATATATGGCAAAATGAACATCTGCCCAGTGTTCTATATGGGTAAAATTAACCAAAGACTAAAAGATAGGATTTGTAGTCATTTGCCTGAGGTTAGAAGGAAAAAGGCCACTAATGCATTTTATAGGCACATTTTAGATAAGGTTGATGAACACAGTTTTAAGTTTCTTGTTTTATATAACACCCAAACTTACATCAGAAGAGGAGATAAAAGAAATTTAACAGAGAAAATGGAAACTAAATGGATTTTGTGTTTTAGGGCTCATTTTCCTTCAGGCTAAAATGATATATTAATCATTAAGCCTATTTTAAGAGGGTTACATGACAAGATTCATTAAAAACAATGTATAATTTTTAAGTTTTTATTTAAGAAGATAACTTTTTGTTTTAGTATTTAATTACGTAATTGTTTAATTGATTATTGTTAGCTGAATGTATTTCAGTGACCTTTGTAGCAGGAAGAGGTTGATGCCTGAAGAAGCAGTGTGAATACTGTGAAAGTTTTTTTTACTTGTCTCTGAATAAATTAAGCTACCCTTGGTTCCAGTTTTCTTTTTGTTTTTATAGTCCATAGATATTGGACAGGTGAAGGGTGAGACAATCGATTAGGGAAGTGTGATTACTGCAGCTTCAGTGCCTGTTGACTCTGGCTGTGGTCAAAGTGTAGGTGAGGTGCCATGCAGGAAGGTTGTTAGGGGTGCTCAGAGGAGGCCTCTTGTTCCTTCTTCACCTGCTCCATGTGTCTCTTCCTGTTCCATGCAGCATACTTTTAGGATTGTCATGGAGGCACAGGCACATTCCCATTAGGTGCCCCAAACAAATGCTCAGGGTTGTAGATGTTGCACAGTCTGAAATGTGTGACTGCCTCCACCATGTTGCCGATTTAGTGGATTGGATGAATGAAATAGTGGAATGAGGGATGTCTGTCATGGAATGAGCATTGTCTGTGATAGAACATCTGCTGGTGGGTGATGGCATCCTTGTGGTCGTAGGTCAGCCACATCAGTTGCTGTTAGCCAATGTGGCTGTACTCGATCAGGCCATGGAGTCATGGTCCTGGGTGTCCCCATGAAGGGAACTCAGCCAGCAGACATCAATCACGTTCAGGTAGCAGCAGTGCTTCTGATCATGGGCGTGGATGTGCCAGTGCATCTCATGGCAGAGCTAGTTCTTGTGGTTGGAGACAACAGTAATTGAACTGCCACCTCTAACATGCATGCCTCACATCTGTCTGGCATACCAAGATGAAGAGCTAGCACAGAGCTTGGCTGTGTTCATGCAGATGCTCACACATCAGTTTCACCTGGGGGACCCCTACAGACACACACACAACAGTTACATGGTTCATCAGTGCAGCTTAAAACTCATTTTGTCTCACTGGCCATTTGTTGGTTTTTCCAGATATCTGCCTGCTTCTCTTTCTTATTCACACACACTCACCGACCTTTTGTGAAAGCCTAGATTTCCTGTCCCCTCCCCCACACAACAACTTGTGCAACTGATGATAATTGTGCCATATCCCTGTTTATCTTTTGGATGCAGGGATACATAAGCTTTGTGTCTGATGCTCAAGGTGCATAGCTGACCTAGTGCTTAGTTTATCTGCATTTGCGGTGTTGAACTTGTTATTGTCCCTTTGACTTATATTTGCCTTGGAAAATTAGACCGTTGATAGCATCAGAATTTCCCGAACTTATTGTGAATGATCTTGTGACGGTTGTGAAGTCAGAAACTGCAATGTGTATCATTACTTTCTAACCTCTCTCTTTATTGATTTTCCAGTGCAGATGTATGGTGCTAAACTGAGGGCATGCAGTGATCATCAATAATTTTGAGAGGTATGATTGTGTGAATCTTTGATGCCTTTGGCCTACAACTTAATAATGGACACATATAAGTAAAATAAGTCTCTGCTGTCACATGTTAAGGTAATTTCTGTATAAATCTCCCACCTTTTACTTGTGTACAGTACCAAGTATGAAATAAAAAGACATGCCACTCATTCATATTATTACACAATACACTCCAGGTTCAAGACTTACCTTGTAAATGCAGCAGTTACCACAGTTTTAGTTCAGGATTGACTCTGCCTGATGCAAGCACTACACAGCCAATACATGGGGAGGTAAAGGTTGTGAGAGTTGCCTGGCATCAATGTTACTATATGTATGTTTGTAGGAGGAAGGTTTTAGGCCCCTATGTGGTGAGTGAGTGTGCTGTGCTTTGTCTCTTAGCCAATGCAAGGGCATACTGAGCATGCCTATGTCTGGCTACACCTACAGCAGCTGATGGTTCCCCTCTGACTCCTCATCTGCCTGTAGCTGTGGTGACCTTGACATTGGTGGTGGGATGTGTGATCCTTCCCCTTGCTGATCCTGCTGAAGCTATTTTCTCAGGATGTAGTTGTGTAGCATGATAGATATTGTGAATATCTCAGTACATGTCCATGAATTGTACTGCAGCAGGCTTCCCCCAGATGTATCTAGGCACTGGAACCATAACTTCAACAGCCCAAACACACTCTCTGTGACATTTCTGGTTTGAGCGTGTGCCTCATTGTGACGTTCCTCAGTGTGTGTGTTTGCATTTCTGATGGGTGTCATCAGCCACAGTTACAGTGCATAACCTGCATCCCCCCGTAAATGATCCTGTGGGATATCCCCCCTAGCAAACATCTGGTACACTTGGGAGGTGTGCCAGACATGAGTTGTGGTAACTGCTAGGTTGCCAGCACATATGTTCAGAATGATTCCCTTGGCATTGAACACAACTTGGCAGTTAATAGAGTGGCAGCCCTTTCTGTTTTTGTAGAGTCTACCCTGTTCCCTGGGTGGTGCCTTAATTTCTATATGTGTGCAATCTATGGCACCCAGTACTTTAGGGTAGTGTGCTATATGGTAGAATTCCTGCATATTTCTGGCCCTCTCCTCAGGTGTATGGGAAAAATGTATGTGGTCACTGGCATGTTGGAGCACAGTATTCAGGAAATGATGGAGGATCCTGGATGCTGATACCTGTGACACACCCAACATGTCACCTGTTGGTCTCTGAATGGTAAATGTAGCTATGATTCTAAGTGCTACATAAGTGCTATACATAACTTTGTCTCCACTGGGATGGGTTCCCCACAGTTGGCCCTGGCTCTGATTTGAGGACAGCAGAGGTTGCAGAGTTCCTATAGTGTGTCTCTGTCCAACTTGTAGTGGTCTACTATTTCCACATTATGTAGGTTGTGAAAAGTTAAATTGGGCCTGAAAACTCTTCTCCTTCTTGGTCTAGTTCTGTTGGCAGCAGGTGCAGCATAGGCTTCAGCCTGTTGCACATACAAATGAATTAAAACAGCAGCAGTCCCTAACATTCTTTCCGTGTAGACTCCTTTCTGTGACTGTATTCCAGTAGGTTTTGGAAATTGCAGGGAAAACCAGCACTGAGTCTGCATGGTTGCTTTATAACTTGTTTAATAGCTCCACTGTGTCGGATTGGTTGATTAGCATGCAGTTCAGCTGCTTATGCTGTTTTTAGCATGCCATGGTGTTTACCTTGTTTATGTGGTCTTGTGCGCCTCTACATGGTGTTTACTGAATCTAAAGCTGAGTGTTACTGCATGACATGCACACAGTAGAAACGGACCGTGTAGGGTTTATTGAATTTGGCTGAATGTCTTCTTTTCAATGTATTGGTAGGCATAAATTTGAACTCTCTTGATCAGATGTCAGAGCCTTTGTGTCATCACCAGAAATGCTGAAAGCTCAGCCAACAGTGTCAGCAGTGTGATTAGCTACTTATATTTATAGATATTGTTCCCATTACAGAATCATCACTCAGAATGAATTCAAGAGGTACTTCATTTTTTTTTCTTCATTGCCTTTTTTAGTCTGCATTGAAGAAGTTGTTCCAAAGGAAAACCATTTGGTACCCAAGAAAAGAAGGATGCACAAGACTAGGTTTCTGCCTTCCTATTCTTAACTGACTTACACAGTGAACTGTGGTCTTTCTTCATACTGCTTTTATTCAGAAGGCACAGACAGTCATACACCTACTTTCTGGATTTAGGACCCAAATTTTCTTCTTTTTGGAAGGTCCTTCATCTAATACAAAAGACTAAAGATTTGTCTCGGCAACCATAGTACAATCATAAAGAATACCCATGGGATATGGTAGAGACATAAATAAGACAGCAGGTCATGTTACCATTATTAACTTTCTTTGGAAACATTTTCCAGGTCACTTGGTGGTACATTGGCACTTACCAGCCTTTGTCCAAAAAGATGACAGAATTTTTTTTCCTCCAAAAGAGGTCATCTTTTTTTTTTAAACATCAGTTTTTAATAAGACCACATAATTCACTACCCAACATTGGTTAAACCCACATTTTGTTCCGCAGCCCTCCAGATTAGGTGTCAGAGGATTTGGGTAGATTGGAGAATAGGGTCCACAATTCAGCCCTCCTGTCCTTTAAAGCCTTCAGGTTTGTCAGACTTGTGGTGAACTTCTGAAGGGTGCTACTGAAATAAGTCATGGCAATGATTGGGATCTGATATTGTTGAGTCCTCTTCAGTTGGCTAGCTTTTGGGATTTCCAATCTTGCAATCCCCAGCTCAGCTACTTTTATCTCTTCTTTTTCCTTGCTTTGAGGGGCAAGTCTCTCTGGCAAAACTAGTCCATGTCACCATGCACTGAGCTAGGACAACATGCTTAGCTCCTGTTCCCATCAGCTCAATCTTATTTCTGCATCTCACATAGCTTTGATTTCAGTCTCTCATTGTGGAATAGTTCATTGGTTAGTGCTTAGAAAGTGTGAACCACTTTGTTCTTATGTGACTGTCAGATCTTGAGATAAGATCCTTACAGGCAATTTTCTATACTGCTTGGGGGAAGAGCATGAAGTCTAGCAGTGCTATAAGTGTCAACATTTTAATCCAGCTCAAAAAATGCATTGCAGATGGAAGAAACTACAGGCCTACCTTACATCTTGTAAGAGAGCAGCCATTAAGAATTCCCATTGCAGGAACTGGTAGACGGCTCCCTTAGATACCCATGTCAGTACCAAAGCACCATGAGAAAGTGAAAGATGCTGATGGTATACATTGATCACACTTTCCTGGAAGTAGAGTATTCTAGATGGCCTCATGTGCAGCCTACTTCTCACAGACATGCAAGGGATTAAGCTTGTGCCATCCACCATATCATTGTAGATTAAGAAACTCAAGTGGGATGCCATCCTCCACAACCACTTTTTTTTTTTTTTTTGGGGGGGGGGTTTCCCTTGTTGTCAGCACCAGCAAAAGGCCAGAGCCTCTGCACAACCAGCCTGCACTCCTGGATGAGGAGGATCCCCTGAGTCATTCTCTTTCATTTTGTAAGTCTTTGCAGTACTGACTACTATTTTGTTTCTATGCTTCCCTGTGTCTAGTAGGCCTTAGTGACTTAAGGTGAGGGCAATCCTGTGGGTGCAGAACAGGCCCAGTTATTGTATATCAGAAGGCTCTTTAATATCTGCTGGGATCTGACCTTTTTGGTATAGGAGTTCACCTTTGGTGAACATGGTTTGATGCCCGTGCTGTAGGTTCATAGGTATATACTAAGCTAGCAAACACCAGGGCCTTTGTAAGCCTAGCCTAGCATCCCAACCCAGTTGTGTCTATGTGTATCATGGGGGTTTATTAGGAGAGGGTATGTTAGGAAGTCTCAAAAGGTTACGTGGAGGTATATTAGTTTGGTCATTAGTTTTGTCTGCCTCTGTCTATCAGAGACATGGTGGCCAGACTTGGGGTGAATTTCTGATTTGTCATCCACTGGTTAAGGTCACACTTAAATAGGGTTAGGAATGGATTCTGCTTCTGTTCCTGATCATGGGGATCCTCTCAGACACATATTTGTCTCGCCAGCATGTCCTATTTATATTGTAAGCAAAATTTAAATCCTTACGTCTAGTGGTTCTGATGCTGTTCATTTTGTGTATGTGCAAAAGGTCAATCAGAGGTGAATCCAAGGGTGCCTTGTTTGATAGGGCCTTAAGGTGATCCATATATGACAATATGCCCTGTAGACACCTGCATAGCCCACAGCAACTTTAGCAGGCATGTATCTGAGCACCAGTATCCCATCGTCTGACCTCCAGAGTGCTTTCATCACTTGTATATTATCTTATGTATGTCTAACAATCATGAACACCAAAACACTGGAATTAAGGTTAGTGAAGGATCTCTGCCACTGTCTGTCATAAAATGGAGATGTGAAAGGCAAAGGACAAAAAAATATTTTCTGAGACAGATAAAGCATTAAATCATCCACTCCCTACAGTTCCTTCTCTACTGGATCCCTTCCTTTTTGAGAAACTGTCCTATATCCTTCCTTCCCCCAGAAATGTCTCTGTGGGTATCTGTGGAAGAATCAGCCCAGTGTTATCCCATCTATGAAGTCTGTTCTCAAGAATGCCATTTTTGTGGATGGAAACATTTCAATACTAAACCCAGTATTAAACACTAGAAATCACCAGATCAGTGGAGTGAGTTTCCTGTTCACAGATCCTAAGATCAGCTCCTGCTTGACTCCTGCAGTTCAGAATAGATAGAAGAGAGAACAGCACCAGCTGGCAATGAGCTTAAGATACTGGCCAGGGTGGGAAACAGTTTTTCATCTGTTATGTTAGTCCTTAGGTCTGTCGTGTATTTATCTCACCTATTTAAATTACAGTCCTCCCTGGTTGATCAGATACTGGGACGTTTTCATATCTTTCTGAGGTTATTTCCAAATTCCCTCATTCTGAAGTAAAATATGCTGCTGCTTTCAGTTGGTTCATCACTCTGTCAAGTGTAGCTATGATGCTGCTGATGCCTCTTCCAGAGCTGCTGCCTTTGGGTTTGTTGAGGAGTTAATCTTAACTTCACCTGTAGTCATTTCCTGAAAACATTAAGGCCAAGTTGCTGGATGTTCCTTTGGATAATAAAAATCTCTTTGGGGCTGCTGCTGTTGATATGATTAAATCTCTCAGGAAAAAGGTAAAGCTTTGCATGACTTTAAACATACTTTTGTGTTTCCTATCCCTGAATTCCAGAGGAACTATCCTACTAGGTCTGCTTTTATTTGCAGGCAACCTCGTCAGGCCACTAAAGGCAGGAAGGGGGGTAGGCAAGCTCCTCCTGCTAAGTGTTCTCAGGCTGCTGTGGCTCAGAAGCCTCCATTATTTGATAAGCCTGCTTCTCTTTGACATTTTGCCCCACTCTCCCCACCTCTTGGCCAGGTTCAGTTGTCCCTGTGGCTCTCCCTCTGCCTTCCAAACTGGCATCTCATCACCTTGGATTCTTGGGTTCTGTCATCTGTCGGGGATTACTTCATGTTGTGGTAGTCTCTCCCTCCTTTTTCAGGGATTATCCAACCTCCTATGGAACAGCTTCCTCATTTCTCAGTGATCCTTGGTTCCCTGGTGGACCAGAGAACTATTCAAACTGCCCCTCCTTCACAAATAGAAAAAGTATTTGACTCTAGGATGTTCCTGGTCCCTCAAAAGGAGGGGAGTTGGAGACCTATTCTGGATCTTTCCTTGCTGAATATCTTTCTCAATGTTCATTCTTTTTGGATGCTTACTCTTCAAATCTTGTTTCCTCTTGTACTACCCCAGGCTTTTCTGGTGTCTTTGGATCTGAAAGATGCTTACCTTCTTATTCCCATTCACCGTCTTTTCAGTAAGCTTTTATATTTCTGTTACTTCCTCTCATTTTCATTTTTCTGCTTTGCCCTTTGGCTTCTCTCTTACCCCAAAGGTATTCACAAAATGTCTAGCTCTTGTGATTGCCTTTAGCAGACTCCAAGGCATTCAGAGTTTTCTTTACCTCGACTTATTTCTTCATGCACCTTCTCCCAGTTGCCTGTTACAGGATCTGGGGTTCACCATATCTCTCCTACAAAGTCTGGGGTTCACTATCAACTTTCAAAAGTCTGTCCTCACTCCCTCTCATCGTGTTTATATGGGTTGCAGGATTCAGACAGTTGCAATGTTGACCTCTGTTCCATTTCCAAAAGTTCTGTCCTTGACAGCCTTCTTTCTTCTCTTCTTTCTCTGCCTGCTATTCCAGCCTGATAATTTCTTTGAGTCCTGGAATTCATGGGCTCTTCTATTCCAATGCTGTCTCTTAGCAGACTCCATATGCAGTAGCTTCAATGGTACCTCAAATCAGTTTGATTTCAGCATTGCCACCCTCTGGATTTCAGAGTGCCTCTCCTTCCTTGTTTAAAGTGGGAATTTGAGTAGTGGAATCAGCAACTTACCCTCAACCCAGGCCTACCCTTTCAGGCCCTGGGTTACCTGTTCACTGACACTTCAGATATGGGATGGAGGGCTTCCTGTGGTCACCTGAAAGTTCAAGTTCTCTGGCTGCCCATCAGAAGTTGGACCATATCAACATCAAAGAGATGGGAGCTCCGATTCTGGTCCTTCAGGATTTTAATCTCATGCTCTCTCCAGGCCCTCTGAAGGTTTACACTGACAACCCCACAGTGATGTGGTATGTCAACAATCAGGGGGGCACAAAGTCTTATCTTCTGTGCAGGCTGGCTCTTCAGGCCTGGCATCTGGCTCTCAGTTGTTAGTTAATTCTTTGGGCAGTGTATATTCCTTCAGAGTGCAATCAAGTGGCAGGCTCCTTGAGCAAGTTCTAAACATCCCCCTTTCAGGTTTTTCACTCCATGCTGTCTCCAGTCCCTCTGAAGGTTTACACCTACAACACCACAGTGATGTGGTATGTCAAAAAGCCGGGGGGCACAAAGTCTTACCTTCTCTGTAGGTTGGCTCTTCAGGCCTTGGATCTGGCTCTCAGTTATCAGTTAACTCTTCAGGTGGTGTTTATTCCTACAGAATGCAATCAAGTGGCAGGCTCTTTGAGCAGATCCAAAAGACACGCTTACGAATGGCTGTTTCACAGAGAAGTGTTTCTGAACATAGTCCATTGGTGGGGTATTCACCAGGTAGATCTTTTTGCCTCCCCTCTGAACAGGCAGCTCCCTTTTTTCTGTTTCAGAGTGCCATGCCATCCTGCATGGAAGACAGATGCCCTTTCTTTACATTAGAAGGGGATATTTCTCTATGCCTTCCCTCCCCTTCCCATACTTCCAAGAAGTCTGTACAAGATTCAGCTGGACTACCTAAAAATCTTGCTACCGACTCCTTTTTGGCCAAGACAGCACTGGTTCCCCCCCTTAATGCATCTGGCCAGGGATAATTGCCACAAGTCAGCTCACTGGCTGGACCTCCTCACACAGGACAAGAGGTCACTCATCCATCCTCACTTGTCCACTCTTCAACTAACCTTGTGGTTTTGATCTCTTTCAGGCACCTCTTTTCTGAGGATGCACTCTGGGTTTTACAGGAGGCAAGACAATCTGAATCCAGAAAGTCTTATTTGTACAAATAGGAGGCATTTTCTGCCTGATGCCAGGCTCATTACCAGAACCCTTTTTCAGTGGTGGTGGTGGTGGTGGTGGGGGGTCCATCTATTTCTCTCCTATTTGTGAGTTGCTGTAGTCTGGCCTTCACCTATTCTTCAATAAAGGTCCATTTGACAACTATTTCTGCCTGTCTGCCCTTGAATCCTTCTTTGCTTCTCGCTTTGAAGTCAAGCAGTTTCTTGAAGGCATCCTGCATCTTAGACCCCTAAGGAAGCTTATTCATCTTCCTTGAGACCTTAATTTTTTTTTTTAGAAAAATTGACACAGGCTCCTTTTGAGCCTTCAGGTTCAGCTTCAGCTTCTGTGCAACATTGTATCTGGAAGACTGTCTTATTGCTTGTTCTTACTTCTGCTTGAAGGGTTCTGAGCTTCAGCCCTTATGATCATCCCTCCATTTTTATTTTTTTTTTAGAGGGACAAGGTGTTCCTTTGTACTAATCCTTCTTTTATGCCCAAGGCTGTTAATAAGATGTCTCTGAATTAGGCACTACAATTCCTTTTCTTTTTTCCTTCCCCACAGTCTGCTAGTGGGAGGGTCCTTCATATATTGGATTTCAACAGACAGCTCAGTTATTATTTGGATAAAACTAAGGCCATTTGTAAGTCTGTCCAGCCTTTTGTTTTATTTCATGCCAGGACATTTGGGTTTCACTATTTCTAAACAAACCATCTCCCCCTGGATTTCTTAGGCCATTTCTTTTTGTTATTGATTTCATGTCAATTGTCTGTCTGCTTCAGTCAGAGCTCACTCCACTAGGGGGGTTGCCTCTTCTGATGCTTTCTTCCAGGTGTTGTACACCATTTCCATCCTTGAAGCTGCCACTCCATCTTCAGTGCATATCTTTACTAAGCATTATAAATTGGATATGGTTTCTAGGGCCAGAGCAGGATTTGCTAGAGCCATTCTGCATGGGTTCATTGAGGGTTCTTCCTGGCCTTCCACCTCCCAATCCTTTTCTTGTGCTTTTGTACTCACCCTAAGGTGAAAAATGCTGCAACAGTGATATAGAAGGACACAGTACAGTTGTGTAAAATCTCACCATAACAGTAGATGCCTTTATCTTCGCTGTTTCAATACCCCCCCCCCCCGTTTTTTCTTTTGTGTTTTGTTTTCCATCCTGGCCAAGGGTCTACCTTTTCCATCTGCATTTTCTCCTTCTGGATGTTGATAAGCCTCATTTGTCCTATGATGACTATTTTCTTCTGAGGCAGTTCAGTTCTTTGTAATTGCATTTGTACTTGAAATGGCCTTCAAGGGCAGTTAGCCTAGTACTAATCTATGAACCTATGAACATCACTTTTATGCCCAGTCCTCTGAATGGGGCGCATACGTGTGATGTATGGTGGATATCCTGGCTGAACATTGGGCTTTCCTTGGCAGGAGATCCCTAAGGTGAAGAATACTGCAATAGTGATTTGAAGGATAGCTACCATTATGGTAGGATTTTACACAACTGTACTTTCTGCTAGTTAAAGGTAGGGAGTTCCACTTTTTTTGTTTTTTTGTGAGTAAGTAGGAATAAATGCTTTGGCCTTGTGATTTGTTTGGTTTATATATTGTCAGGAGTTGCTTATCTTCGGATCTAAGATTTCTGTTTGAGAAGTATAAGTTGATTAAGGGTTTAAGAGCTGGACAGGCTAATGGTTTGTGAATAATGTTATATACTGTTATAAGTTGAATTTAGTGAAAGTGGGGAAAGTGTGTCAATTAAGGGAATGTAGAGCTTTACTGTGATGGGTGAAAGGGGTTATACTAGTATCAAACTTGGCAATTTATTATAGCAGCTTTTGAGTTTGTATTTGTGGAAGTCTGTAGATTGGTTTAAATTGGGGACCCATAAAGTAGTGAGAGCAAAAGTTAGTTTTTGACTAGTTATTATGGTAGGTGTCCTCAGGAACATTTTCCTGTATAACATGCTTAGTTTTGGTGGGGTTTCTTGATATTACTTTGTATGTGGAGGATGAACTTAAAAATATCATCAGTTAGAACTCCTAGTAGTTTAATATGGTGAAACCAATTCATTTTCAGTATTGTTTGCAGAATAGATCTTGAACACCATCTTATTAGAAGATTGAGATTTGGGGGTAAAAAGAGCTTGTTTTGGGAGGGTGAGCAGGAGCTGTGAATTAGTACAACAAGTTTCAATGGAACTGCTTTTTGGGTTAATTGTAGGTGTGTTAAGATGTTTGAAGACATGATTACTGTGGAGTCATTGGCATATTGATTTAGGGTGCCTTCACAAGAGGATGAATGTAAGTTATTGATAAAGACATTAAATGAGTGGACCAAGGATGGATTCTTGTAGCACACCTGTGGAGGTGAGGTGGTATTGTTAGATGGAGCCATGCCATTTTACTACTTTCTGTCTGTTTGCTAGGTAGCTAGAAAAACATTGAACTCAGGGAGATGATATACCAAGACTGGAAAGTATTTAAGGAGTCTAGAATTACAGACTATATCAAAGCCTTTTTGACAGATCTAGAAATACTACAGATAGAAGTTTGTCAGAGTTACAAGTTTTGCTGACAGTGTCCATAAATGATAGTAAGGCAGTAGAAGTGCTGTGGGCTGGCCAAAAGCCATGTTGGCTATTGGCGATTTGATTATTTTGTAAGAGATAGTGGAGAAGTTATTGGTGTATACATTTTTCTATGATTTTTAGAGAGGGCTGAAAAGATAGCTATAGGATGAAAATGTGTTATGTCGGTGGAATTACCTCATTTATGTAAGGGGATAATATCTGAAAGTTTTCCATAAGTTAAAGACATAGGATTCAGCTGTGGATCTGTTAATAAAGATGCTAACTGGGTATGCTATTGCCTCTGCAGCTATATTTAGGTACTCTGGAGGGAGGTTGTCAGCTGAGGTAGAACAAGGTTTTAGTTTTTGCAATAGCTTTTTTTTTTAGAGTTATAGGGATTGGCTGAAAGGTAAAGTGTGTGTGGTCTAGTGTTTTGGTATTGGAGAGGTGGCACTTATGTAACTGAGGGGAAGGGGGTATATTAGGGTCAGGAGGGGTTACTGCTGTGGATGAAGGTTTGTTAGATGAGTCTGAGGTTAAGCTGGCTATGCATTCCATAAAGTTTGTACTTAATTTGGTGGCTGTTGGTGGGGGGGGGTCTGTGAATGGACTGGGATCTTTTTTAGTTCCTGGGTTTAGGAGAGAGGATATGGAGGATCAGAATTTTTTAGGGTCATTTTTATGGCTGTTTTGTATATGAGTATAGATAGTATGATTTTTTTATCCCTGGTGACTTATCTTTTGACCTGATTGCACAGTTGCCTAAAGAGCTGTAATTTTTGGTCATGTTATTATTTTACAAAGTAATCCAGGCTTTGTCTCTATCTTTCATAAGTAGTTTGTATGACTTGGTGAGCCATGATGCATAGTTATTATTTATTCTTTTTACAAACAGTTAAGGTGTTAAGGATACTTAGTAAAATTATGTTGAAATGTTCAACTGCTTCATTAATGGTGTGTGTGTGTTGTGTGTGTGTGTGTGTGTGTGGGGGGGGGGGGTCTTTTCAGAATGGACCAGTTTATAGCTTTAAGAGATTCACTGTGAAGGATCCATTGTTAAATTTCGATACATTGCAGATAGTTATGAGCTTGTGTTCCTTTGCTTTTTGAGAGATTGTCTTGTGGGCATAGGCTGGTAAGTGGTCACTTAAGAATTCTGGGAGTGTACCTGAAGTGGTGAAATTAGATGGGTTAGTGACCAGAATTCATTCAAGGATGGATTGTTGGGTGGTGGTCTTGCTATTCCTGGAGACTTTCCTGTAGATTGTCTATACATCACCATTTTTATCTCATTCCTTCCTATCTTAACTGTTAGTTATTGAGCATCATCTTCCTCTAAACTTGGCATATTTAATTCTTCCACAAATATTTCTATTTGTGCTTTTTCTTGATTTCCCACTTCTTTGCTTTATACAAGTTTTTATAAAAAATCTAAACTATCTCTAATAACTGTATAGGATCTCTGGTTGTTTTTCTTGTTAATGGTCCCATAAGTTTGGCAAAAACCTTTTCAACTTTTTATTGTGTAAGTCATTGTGCAAAGGTTTTTGTGTTCTGGAGTTATCAAAAACAGTTGCTTAACATCAGTCTTTCTAAAGGCATATATATTATCCAGGTAGTCCCTTATTTTCTGTTAGCACACTCTGCAGTTGCACATATTCATGTTCTGTGAGAGTCCCCTTAGTTTGTAATACTTTATCCTTTGTCAGCCCCAGTAAATAACACTTATTACCTCTTAACCAGATTTCTTTTCTTTTTATGTCTACTCTGTTTTTAAATGCTTCTTTCATTATATCCAACTCACTAGCTAGCTGTAACCTTTGGAGTATTTTCTTTCTTCTCTAATAACTCCTGGATACTTTCCACTATCCATTACTTAAATTCCTCTCTTTTAACAGGTAAGTGGGAAAGTGTCAGTGTCTCACCTTTAGTTCATTACTCTGCATTTTAATCTTAGTAATTATTGGTGAATGATCTGAAATTGTTATTGGATGTGTATTAAAGTTCTCAATTAAATGAGTATGTTCATCTGAAATATAACTTCTATTAAGTCTAGCCCAGTTATTGTACATTGTAGAATATCTAAATTCTGTCTGGATCCCTGCTGACTTTATGTCTTTTATATCTAATATTTACATACATTTCTTCAGAAATATATCCTCTTTTGTTATATTTTTCATTCTAGGCCCCCAGAAATGCACCATAATTGTTGCAAATCAAATTTCATTTCCCACCTATGAGTGGTGCTGAAAGCTGATTATTTCTCCCAATTTTTTAAGCTCCATAATATCAGTGTTATGTGAAATATAAATACATGCCAGAGTAATCCTCATCATTTGCCAGTGGCCCCTTACTACTACAAATCTGCAACTGTTATATTTGTTCCTCTTCTATCACTACTGGAGCTCCTCTAGAAATTAATATAAGTACTCCTCATTTCCTTTGTCTCTGATATTCTGCAGAATATCCATACTGAAATCCTTTCTTTATCAAATTCACATACTCAGTTCTTTCCCAGTGTGTCTCCTGTAACTTTGATATTTACACTGTGCATTTCTCAATATAGTTATTGTTTCCTTTTTGATAAAGTTCACATCCCACGATAATATGGAAAGTTTCACCATTATGGTTAGAAGTCATTGCTATTGTATATGGCAGCTTTTCTAAATGTGCAATTCCTGCTTTTGTGATACAGGTCCCATTAATGTCTGGCAGGTTAATCCTGCATGCATTTTTTATCATCATCATTGGAATCTGTGTCACATTTTACAAGACTTTTTGTTTTAATAAAAAACCCTCAAACAAAAAATGAAACACAACATCAGAACACCTCCAGAACCTATTAACTTAATACAAACACACATAATTATGTACATCTTCAAATATTGAAGTATAACTCTCCTCATAGGAACATATGTGCCAAATAGACACCTGCTAACACAGGCCCTAGTTAACCTGAAATTGAGGTTATCCATGCTAAGATGCATGTTATTGCCTGTTCTTCTGATTACACAAATTTGTGTCCTTTTTAATCTTTATTCCCCCTTCCCAATATATGAAAACTACTTGCATACTTTCAGAAATCATTAACTTTTAGCCTTAAAGAAACCAGTGTTCTATCTTTTATTGCCCTATTGTCAGGTTGCTTCCATGGAAAAGTAAGGGGGAAAAAAAAATGTATTCCTCTGTTGTAGCCTGAAGGACAAGTTAAAATATTTATTGATAAAGGAAAACTTTTCATTGTATTCATTGTTCTCATAATTCCTTGTTTCCATTTACAATTTATTAGTTGAAGCCAAGAGTCTTAATTCATACGTCCACTCATGCAAAAGTAGGAGAAAATATATCAGTTCTACATATATTATGATCTGTGTACTTTTATACCCCCATCTGCCACCTCAGCAAACCAAGATTACAGCCTATTAACTTAAATTTGCTTTTGTCTAGCTTTTCTCCTCTGTTTGTACTGTAATATCTAAATTTCTTAATGCCAGAAAAGAAGAAGGAAAGTGAAGAGGAAGGGAAAAAAGACATCTGCTTAATAACTTCATCACATACAGGAGCAATTAAAGTATTGTATTGTAAAGTATACAATTTATTCTGTGAACATTTTCATAGAAATAGTTTTAAGAAAAGAGTTGTTTATGTGCAGTTACCCTTTTCCTTTCTCCTCCCTTTTCCTTAGAGTCCTTCCAAACTGTAATGACATGAAGTGAGGCAAATGCATTTAATTTCATCACAAGTTTAATAAAGTCATCAAAAGTACACTCTTTTCACTTATTCTTATGCAGGTGCATTTCACAAATGTGATTTATACTTTGCTGTCTCACATTTATAGTCTTCTTCTTCCTGTTCATCTTCATATCCCAAATCCAGTTTTCATTTCAATTCCACATTATGTCAATTCCTCTGGTCAGCTTCTTTGTTTTTCTGTCTCTGAAGCATTTTCCTTTGGAACAGTGAAAAAGGTTTCACTGGCAAAGTCTCTCCAAGTGCTTTATTATCAAAAGAATGAGAAGCAGAGTTCCCTTATGCTTGATGGCTCAGTTTTTGTTGGACAAACATCTGCATATCCTCCTTAGCCTGTTCTGCATCAAAAACAACTATTTTATTTTATTTTATTTATATTTGTTTTCTGGGATAGAGCACTGATCTTGGACTTTTTTCAGACAGCCTGGGAGCACTGTCTGGTTAAGTGACTTGCTTATAGTCACACAGGCAATGAAGGCTGAGGGAGTCAAACATTGCACCACTGGACCACAGGATACAGCTTGTTAACAGCTCCTTAATCCTGTAAACCAACTACCAGACTTATATTTAAAGATGATCAAAAGCCTGCAGTTTTGATACTTGAAGTAATCACAAAGAAAAAGAAACGTGGAGGCTTTTACTTGAATGTTTATAATTCTAGAAAATTGCAAGGCCAAGGGCACAGTTATAATGTTGCACCATTCTAAACATTGTCATTAGAGGACATCTTTTTGAGCCTTTCTGCTCCCCTCTGTCACCCTGTGGCAGTCAGTGTCCCACATCAGCTGCTGTGTCTGCTGGTTTCTTCTTTTTTTTCACCTTCCTTTGATACCAGCTGGGGTCAGAACAGATCCTAAGGGGGTCTTGGGGGCCTTAACATCCCCTTCAGCCAAAGGATTTATTAGTTTATGGCCTACCCAGTTAATTTATCCTCCTTTTGCTGTGTCATAGTTTCATCCAAGGGGTGTATCACCCCTCCTCTGCAGCAGCTCAGCCAAGTCTGTCACACTTTGCCCTCTGTAGACCCTGTCCCCTCACCATGACACTAGAGATAATCATAGGAAATGCCCATGGAACAACATTCCCCCAGGATGTGGATACCCTTCCCTCCCAGCCACTGCCTCAGATGCCTGAGACACTAACTGAACCTGGGATGCCTGACCTCGGTCCCCCTACACCATGGCACTGGCAAATAGGTGAGATGTATAATGTTATTAATGCTCATTAAAGGTTGTAACATATAGTGTCAGTGGTGATAACTGGAAGAATATACTGTCTTAATTAAGCAGTGCAATCGTCTTAATACTAAAGTGCCAGATATCCAGCAATTCTACACTTCCATGACAACTGATATCTCAGTCAGGATGAATTATGTACTTGGGATATTTGTATGAACATGTTAAATGAAATGGTGGGAGTATGGTGCAGGTAGATAGAAGGGCATATAATCTTAGCCATTTTGAAATGGGTACTTTAAATATAGTCCTGGTCTTTAAAGAGTGGACTTTAACTTACAGCAATGTCTGTGAATTGAAACTGCCTAACAGATTTGTAAACAGTCATCTCATTCAAGTCCTAGGTAAGAGTTTACCCCTCATTGGACCTTTTGGTATCCTTAGTGGTGCAGATCTAACACAACTGTTGTATTTTGTGCCTGTCAAGGAATACTATGGAATGCAGTTGGTTGCTCTAGGACAATTAGTCTTATCTTAGCTCCCATGTGACATAGTTGACCCTTTCACTGCCTGCTGTAAATTCTGAGTAAGGACCTTTTTGTTCAGATACCAGTAATTCCCCAGATTTTGGCTACTTTCATAACATGCTTTGCTGAACTGCCACAGATTATTCTGCAGTGAAGATAGAGCTAAGAAAAACTTTTAAAAGACTTCTATGGTAAGGAGGTCGAAATTCTCAAGCAATGCAGAAGCCTGAGGAATTTTTTATTTTTCTGCAGTGATTTGGGACTTCTTTGTGAGTCTTAGGCATGTAGTCCTGTCAAACCTTGCTCTATGTTAAATTTAACTAGTCAAACGTCTGTTCTATACTGGAAAGTAGCTGACACATTCCCCCAAAGGAGTAGTCCTTGCACTGCAAGGACCACTTACCAAACTGGCTACTGTCCTTTCACTTGACCATTAGATTACATGGTGTAAGACAGTTACTTTTCCTCCCTAGCTTTATGTTGTCTGCCTTCAGTAAATGTAAAAAAAAAACAACCAAACAAAAAATGTACTTCATGCCTGTTTGCTAATTATTGAGCACCAGCTATAAACTGATTGCTGTCTGTAATAAATGACCTAAGGATGAGAAGTCTGCCATGCTACCCTACCCTACCCGTCATATTCTGCCATTATACTTCCCACATATACCTATCACTTATGACACCCACTCCCTATATGTTCCCAAACAGTGCTATCAAAAAAAGCAGTGTTGTTTCTATTCTACTCTTCCCCACTTAACAATTAGCATCATCCCCAATAGTTATTCCTCCTCCCTATAATGCTTTGTACTATATTGACTCATACTCAGACCCTTCCTCAACTGTACCTCTATGTCATTCCAGAGCAAAACTCCTTTCATCTCTGCAGACTTTGCTCATATACTACAGTCACATTATTTATTTCTCATCTCTTCAAAAATCTCCCTCAGTCATTCCGTTATCTCTGTATACTGTTTCTACCCCTATACAATCATTCTCTCTACATCTATACACAATTAAGTCAGTACTTTTTGCTTACTGCCCTTCCTTACCATACCTGTTCTACACTGTTAGCAGGTTCCTTAGGGTCTATATTACAAGATCAAAACCTTAGGTAGTCCAATACCTAAAGGTCGATCTCTAAATATCGAAATGTAAAAATCGCAAATGGCCGTTTCCACACAGTGAAACAATGCCGTTGGCCAAATAAAAAAAAGTCTTAAACAGAAATCAAGTGGGAGGCTTTGCCCCCCCCCCCCAACTAAATATACCAGTTCTGAGATCGCGCTACATTGCAAAAAGGGCAAAATCCATGTAACGGCCAAATGACTTGTTTCCCTGTGTGGAAACAGACATTCGCAATTTTTACATTTCGATATTTAGTGATCGACCTTTAGGTATTCATCTACCTAAGGTTTTGATCTTGTGATATAGACCCGATTCCTTACCACATAAATTCATCCTCATTCATATCAATATTTCTTTACACCAACAGCCTTAAACACCCACACATCTCAAAATCATCTATAAGCCTACTGACTAAATACAATCTGTTATTCTACATTTCTACTTCTACCTCTCCCGAATAATCCCTCCTTACTTCCTATCTTAACTGTATCTGTATCCTCTATCCTTCCAAAACTTTCTGTTTCTTACATTTCAGAAACATGTTTCTCATACAGTTCATCATACTAGTACCTGTTCTCCTTCTAGCACACTTAACATCCTACCAGCTTCCATTGTCTTCACAATTCCAATAAAACTCTTATATTCTATCTTCTAAGCAAAATACTTCAGAACCTCATCTCCCAATCACACTCTGCCCATATCAGCGCTCATATATCCTACTGTTCAAGTACAATTATCCAAAGCAACTGCCATTTACTCACACATTTTGTATTAAACATAAAATCAAGCAAAAGTGCCTCTACCTGTAACGGCATACCTCCATATCCATAAAACGTAGAGGTGACATCCACCTAAACCAAGGCCTAGCTCAGCATGTCCAGGCATTGGACATCATATCACCATCAGTTCCTTTATCCCTACCACCTCATATATACCATTACAAAGTATTTATAACATACTACCTGAAGTGCATTGGATGGTAGTACATTCTCCAGATATCTTAGTTGCCAGAGAAACCTGGCTACACCATGAAACAAACAAACAAACAAACAACAAATTGACCCACCAAGCTGTAACATTATCGGATTAGACAGAGCCAAGGAAAAAGCTACTGCTGATGTTTTCTACAGAAACACACTAGATATCTCCCTTCCCCCACATCCTGCAAACTATCTCTAACTCAGAAATCCTACAAACCATGCTAAAACTAAACAGTCTCAAGACAGTCACAGTCATGCATATACATACCCCCAGGTAACAATGCTAAAACACTGGAAGATATTTCCTGCTGGGCTTCCTCAAAAATCCTTTATTAAACTATAATATCAGGTGATGTTAATATAGATTGGCTAACCACAGAATCTAAAATTCCAACAATAATTTATATCTGTATAATTTCACCTAATTTATAACCACACCAACTAGAAATAACAAAAGTAACAAAGCTTCAGTCAGACAATCAATCATCAAACCTCAGCTGGATCCTAATATCCTCTCCAAATGAAATGTTTTCCCATGGAACTCTATCAGGCAGTCTAAGTGATCACTTACCAATCTACACCATAAAGTAGAATTATAAGGTAGAATGCCACAAAGCATCATAGAAAATGATGAAAATGAGTGAAGTCTACATCAGATGGGATCACCCATTACCAATAGTTCAAAAATAGATGCGAGAAAACCAGATATAGTGGTCCATGGAAAGAAGACAAAAGTTGCATTGATCATTGAAATCACTACACCAAGTGACTACAGTGTCTTGCGTACAGAGAGGCACAAAGTTATAAAATATCAGGATTTGCAGGCAGAGACGAGAGCAATGTGGAAGAAAGATTCCCAGACAGTTCTAATACTAGTAGGAGCAATGGGTTTTATAGAAAAGAATCTACGATTGTATTTAGATACGTTACTGATACATGTAACTCCATACGAATTGCAGAAAGTCATTACTGGGCATGTTGCGGATGCTGTGAAGAGCACTTCTGTCTGACATCAAAGATTTGAAACAATGCTAATTTCATGAACTTTAAGCATACTTTGACTTAGGAATGGGTCCATATCCGTCATGGTATTAGAAACCCAAAAGATTTGGAGAAAAAAAAAAAGAATAAGGTACCAAAGGAACAGACCCAAAACATATCATTACAGCCTGGTAAGACAACCTACTACTTTTCTTGAAGAAACTTTTATTAATGCACTATATCTCCTTAATTGGTAGTCACTAAAAAATCTTCCCCATAGATGATGCTGTCTGTGAGGTCATTAAATTATTCCTAGGTGTTAAAAACACTGTTTATCCCACTGGGAGAAAAAAAAGTCAAAACAAACCTTTCCCCATGTATTTTCTTAGCAACTAAACACAGCATGAAACAGAGACAAAGCATAGAAGGTCTGGACAAAAAAAATAAAAAGTTCTCAAATGTATACGGGCAACTAAGAAACCTAACAAAACAACTTATCAGCAAAGATAAGAAAGTCTGTTAGCTTGTCAAAACATACATACTAGTAATCCAAAACTGTTCTGGGCCTCCATCTATAAACTGTATATCCAGGGCAAACTGCACAGCCAACACCAAAACAAAAGGATACCGTAGCAACCAATTAAATAACCACTTTATATATATTGAACGTACAGCCATTAATCAACCAGGTGACTAATCATGCGCTTGATGTTCCTTTTTAATCAAATAACTTCCTTCAACTTTTTTTCCTTCCAACCAGTTCTCACAAATGCCATCAAAAATACTTTAAAAATTAGCAAACAAGCAACACCTATAGGTAAACTGCCTTTTTGCCTCTCTAAACTGTATTTTTTTACTGTAGTTGATGCACTCCTTTTTGAATGTTAATGTGAATGCTTCTAACTATTAGCGCTTATTCTTTTTATATCTCAGTTTTACCAGCAAGTAATCCATGTAACAAACTTGTGTGAATCTCTGCATAAATCTCTAACTTTATTTACTGTTTATCCCATATATGTTGATGAAAATGTACTGCTTTTTACTGCTTCTTTCTTACTTGTTTGTGTATTTTCTATTCCTGGTAAATGTATTTGTATTTTCATACTTGTAAATTTTTTATTACTGGAGCTTTTCTCCCTGGGCCTTTGCTGAAAAAGGATCTGTGTCCAGTTGGATTTTCCTGGTAAACAAATGTAAAATAAATAAGGCCTACTATAACTTCCTATGACAGCCTACTTGGTGAATATATTAAAATGGTAGCTGAGGCTATTGCATATCAAGTTTCAGTTCTGATAAATCCCTATCTGAAAATAAAGTGCCCTCACTATGGAAAGAAAATCATTCATTATTCCACTGCATAAGGATGGAATCACTACAGATCTTTCAATCTACAGGCCAATTGCCATATTATTACTCCTATCAAAAATAGTAGAAAATGTATTCATGCACTGCTTTTCAACTATCATATAGATAACGGACTTCTTTCTTCACCCCATGACTGATACTCTTCTCATCACAGCACATCCACTGCTTTAGTGAATCTTGTTACTTCTATTAATACCAAGAGAATTGCTAGAAGCCTTGTCTCCACCATCTTCCTAGACTTAACAGCTTTTGATACTATCATCCACCAGAAACTCTTATATAAACTCATCTTTAAGGCTTACCAATTCTTCACTACGGTGATTCCATAGCTACATCTTAAACACAGCACAAGCAGTGAAATGCAAAAATGATTTCTCCACCCTCTTGTCTTTAAGTATTGGTGTCCCACAAGGATCTTTATAGGCCCCATACTTTTCAATATATTCATCAGTGATCTCTACATTGCTACACAAAATGCTACCCTAGTTCAATAAGCTGATGATTCAACCCTATTCTGTTCAGCCAAATCTCTTACTAAGCTGGAAAACCTTATACAACAATCCATCTGATATTGTTAATCCTCGTTCAGTCATTACGCATGGATATTGGTTCTGACCTCGGAATCAAGCAGACCATTTTCCAAGCTCGCCTCAGCTTCAAACTCTCGAGCTAAACTCTTACCCACAATCCCCCTCTCCCTGTTACCTCAGATTTCATTTACCACGTTGCCATTCGGTCATGTCAAGCTGCTTCTCTTGAGCTAAGTACAGTTATTTGTTGTCTAATAGTCATTTATATTACTTTTCTTTCAGAAAAATTTCTATTTCATTGTGTCTTACCCTGTTGCATCTAGCGACTATATTTTCTTGAGTTTTTCTTTTCTTTTCTCTACTTTTTTACCTTGAGGTATTTCTCCCCTTACCATTGTTAATGATCTTCCCTTTTTTTCATACCTTTGGGTATTCATTTGTACCATTGCTGGTACCCTTTTCTACTATCTAATTTTACTATCATGGCAGATAAGAAAGGTAGTCCGTGGTTTAAATGGTGTTCTGATTATGGACACAAACTAACTACATCTGATGCACACTCTTTGTGAGTTTATTGTTTGGGGCGTCCCACTTATTTGTTGACCCGCCCTGTACTATCTGTGAACATTTTTCATGTAGAACTTTGTTGGAAAGGAAAAACAAGTTGTTGCCGAATGGACTTCTTAAATCTCCCTTTTCAGAGGCTGTTTCTGGGTCGGAGGCCTCAACCCCTCCTAGAGCCCATAAGAAAATCTTGGATGTTCCTACCAAGGCTAAATCTTTGCCTTCGTCCCCAGCTGGGGACTCCCACCAACCAAAACCTAAAAAGGCTAAAGTTTCAGCTTCAGAGCTCACTCAGTCAGCCCCAGTGCTTTCGGTGCCTAGACCTTCGGCACCGAGGCCTTCGGCTCCATTAGTGATCTTGGCTCCGTCTTCTCCTGCAGCCTTCACTATATCGGCACCGAGGGGCTCCTTGGTTCAGACTATTACCACTGTATTAGCACCGACCACTCAGTCAGCGCAGACCTTGACCACGTTGGCTCCAACATCTTACTTGGATCCAACGCTTTTATTGTTGACTCCAGTTTTGTCGGTTCCAGCTTCGGTACCGACAACCACTTCGGCATCGATCCCTGTGTCAGTGCAGACCGTGACCTCGGCACCGATGACTTCTTCGGTGCAGACACCCGTAGTCCAGTCTCTCTTGGCACCATTGTTCTCAGTGTGGACTGATGAGATGGGCACCGAGTTTGCCTCTTCTGTGGACAGGTCTGTTTTTCCCTCAGTTTCTGTGAGGTCCAATAGAAGCCTTTCTGAACACGATGTGTTGCGTCTTGTGGATCAGGTGCTCTTGGCCAGAGGTATCCCACCCCCCAGGAACTATCCTTCCTTGGGAGGTGATGACCAATCTCCAAAGACCCCTTCTTATTCTCCTCCTTCATTGCCTTTGAAGTCCATCGATATAGCACAGTCTTCCCCTTCTGTAGTTCCCTTTTTGGATCTCACTAAGGAACCGCAGTTGCCTTCATGGCAGGAAAGTTTTGCTGCGACTCAGGATGTCAGTTGTGACACGCATAGTTTGCTGCTCCACAGCCATCCGGGGACTCCGGGTCGGCAGGCTTTGCCACTTAGGGGAGGGGTGACCCCTGTCCTGGAAATTTACTCCTCTTCAGGTGGACCAGCCTTCCAACTGATGGAGAAGGCTTTCACTGCTGCTGGCGATACTGGACTCTCTATCCCTCTGCCCTCCTCTGGTACGCTGGTTTCACAAGTCGCACCAAGCGGACACCGGGTGCAAGGGCCTCAGGACATATTCCCACAGGAAACCCCTTTTCTGTTGTCTTCCCCAGCTTCTCCCACTGAGGAAGTCCACTGGAAAAGTTAATGTAAGATGAAGCACATGGACTCCACAGAGGAGTCCCTCACTGAAGACACAGATTTTGATGAGGGGGAGGGATCCCCTCGGTCACCCTCTGAGGTATCCTTTGGTGATATCCTCGAAATCCTGAAACAGAGAGGTGACTGGCAGTACTCTAATCTGACCTCTGAGGAATCTGTGTTCATGCCCGACCCCCTACCTCCTGCCGATGAACTTGTCCAGCTTATCGTGCAGCGTGCTTGGAAGGCTCCTGACACCGTTGAAGCTATTCCCTGGAGGCCAGATAAGATTTTGTCACCTCCTGCTGCGGATCCCTATTGGTCAAAAGGTCTTCCTGTGGATGCTATGGTGGTGGCGGCTGCAACGAAAAAGGATCTGACAGAAGAAGAAATCCAGACTGTCCATCTTCCTAACAAAGAGTCCCGGGCCCTGGACAGGATAGGGAAGCGCACTTTTGCATCAGCGACCTATACTATCAGGTCCCTGAATTATATGGCACACTTAACCAGGCTTCAAAGGGATTTGATTTCTGAGCTCTCTGAAACCTTGGCTGGTGCCATGTCTGATGAGGTCCATGACAAAGTGGCCTCTCAGCTGGTCACCATTGAGTCAACACAAGCTGATTTAAGTATATATTTTTCTGCACTTATTTAAGATTTTAGTCAGTAAATATTGTGTGTCTTTGATTCACTAAATATTGTGTCTCTGTCTCTCTGCAGTTATCTGAGCTCACTGAAAGTTGTTAGACTGCTTTGAAATTCCTTTGTTAGTGTTACTTAGCTTGGGGGTTTCTGCTAGCATTAAAATCTGTGTTGGTTACATTTCTAGTAATCATTTTAAATCGAGTTGCTGGCTACTGAGACTTGTCTGCATATATCAATTGGACACAAGCTGATTTAAGTATATTTTTTCTGCACTTATTTAAGATTTGAGTCAGTAAATATTGTGTGTCTTTGATTCACTAAATATTGTGTCTCTGTCTCTCTGCAGTTAGTTCTCCACCCCCCTCCCTGTTTCTAGTTGTGGTGTTAATCTTGGTGGCTTTGGAATTGCCCCCCCTGCTGTAAATCTCTTTTTGCACACTCCTCCTGGACCCATCTCATTTGCTCACTCAACTGAGTACAGTGAGATCATATTTTGATTTTGGATACTCCTACCAGTCCCATCTCCTCTACAGAGAGAGCACTTGAGAAGGGCATTCCCCTATAGTATATTAATCTGCTCTGTTTTCTCCATCTCAAAAAAAAAAATGCACTTCATCTGCCTTACTGTATTTGTGTTTCTTCCTACTTTATTACCTTATTTTGCATTTGCCTCTTCTTAAAAGTACTCGATTGAATTTATTGAATTTATTCTGCTGCCTTTATTACTGCTTGTTAGTAGCCTGATTAAATTGTAACTGTTATTCTAAGGCCCTTGGTTTAAGCACTTGGGCTTCAAACCAGTTGTTTTACATTAAGAAGGTTTGTGGTCTGCACTGTTGTGGCAGGACAGGTAGCGTACATCCTTCTAAGTTGGGAACTGCTGATTGAAGGCTCAGTGTCTGTTATTCTAAAAGTGTATTAGTTCTGGGTTAAGAACTTGGGCTTTAGGCCAGTTATTTTACATTAAGAATGTTTGTGGTCTGCACTCTTGTGGGAGGAGAGGCTAGATTCTGCCTTTCTGAGCTGGGAATTTCTGGTTAAAGGCTTATTGCACATGCTTACTTGAACTGTTTCTTTCTGAAATCGGTACGCCTTGTTTGCTGTAGCATAGACTAGATTCAGGCCGGCTGGATCTAGCTTTGTTTGTATAACTTGTGCACTGATACAGGCCGTCTTTTTTGGAGAAGGTTTCTCTGTACCCTAGTGGCAGGACTGTGCAGTTAGAACTTGTCTGATTGAAGACTGCTGGAACAGGGCTCAGTTTTAAGCTTTTTAACTGGTTAATTGGGTAAAGTGTTGTTTTGATTGTATCTGCTCTATTTTCTGGAAAAAATATATATATACTTGTTTCTCGCCTTTCTGAACTAGTATAGTCCAGTTTTCATGTTATTGCTGAATCCAGGGCTATGTTACAAGTTTCTGTGTTGCCATACCTTACTTGGATAGAAGGAAGTTTCTCTGTTCACCTGTGAGAGAGGGGAGTTTTGAGCAGGCTATCTGTCCATGGAGGAGTGGTTTCAGCCCAGAAGTTAACAGTTTATTGGCCTTTTTGGGCTAATTTTGATTGTATCTGGTCCATTTTCTGAAAAAAAATTATATACTTGTTTCCCGCCTTTCTGAACTAGTATAGTCCAGTTTTCAGTTGATTTCTGAATCCAGGGCTGTGTTACAAGTTACTGTGTTGCCATTACCTTACTTGGATAGAAGGAAGTTTCTCTGTTCACCAGTGAGAGAGGGGAGCTTTGAGTAGCCTATCTGTCCCTGGAGGAGTGGTTTCAGCCCAGAAGTTAGTAGTTTATTGGCCATTTTGGGCTAATTTCTCTTTCACTTCCCTGCTATAAAAACCTCATTTGCACAGTTTTTACACTTGTATTCCACTCAGCAAGTGCCTTCCGGGTGTTCTGCAGAGTCTACAGCAGCAGAGAGACAAAAGAGTGACTTTGGAGTGATTAAGTATCACTTTTCTGCTTTTCTTGCTGTCTTAACTAATTCCGCCTAAAACGCCATTTTTTTAGCGAATCTGTGATTTAAAAAGTTTGTTATTGTATACAATGCCGCACAACTCCTCGTGGTGTCCTGCAGAGTGATACAGGCAACAGAGAGACCCAAGAGAGACTTTTCTCTGTTTTTTTTGCTCCGACTGCCTTTTCCCGCCTAAAAAGCAGATTTCTAACTGATCTGTGCTTTAAAAAGTTTAAATTGCATCTGCCTTCTGCTTTTTACAGTTTTTGCACTTGTTTTATATCAATTTAAGTAGTTTTTGTATTGTATAACTGTTGTAGGCTACACACTAAAGTGTGCTAGCCTGTTTATAGCATTTACAGTGTTTTCTGTGTGTTTTTCTGTGTTTCCTGAAAAAAAAATATTCTCTTTTCCCGCCTTTGCTGAACTAGATTAGTCCAAATTTCAGGTTTTGCTGAATTCCGGACTGTGGTATAGTTTCCTGTGTTGCCCATATCCTTGCTTGGATAGGAGGAAGCTTCTCTGTTCACCAGTGAGAGTGGGGAGCTTTGAGCAGCCTATTTGTCCCTGGAGGAGTGGTCTCAGCCCTGAAACTAGTAGCTTATTGGCCGTTTTGGGTCAATTCCTATCTCTTTCAGTTTCCCTGCTTTAAAACCCGGATTTGCACAGTTTTGCGCCAATATACAACTCTGCACAGCTCCTAGTGGTGTCCTGCAGAGTGCTACAGGCAACAGAGAGACCCAAGAGAGACTTTTCCAGATTTAAGTATTTTTTTCTCTGTTTTTTTGCTCTGACTGCCTTTTCCCGCCTAAAAAGTGAATTTCTAGCTGATCTGTGCTTTAAAAAGTTTAAATTGCATTTGCCTTCTGCTTTTTGCAGTTTTTGCACTTGTTTTATATCAATTTAAGTCATTTTTGTATTGCATAACTGTTGTAGGCTACACACTAAAGTGCACTGGCCTGATTATAACATTTACAGTGTTTTCTGTGTGTTTTTCTGCTGTTCCTGAAAAAAACAAACAAAAAAAAAATATTCTCTTTTCCCGCCTTTGCTGAAATAGATTAGTCCAGATTTCAGGTTTTGCTGAATTCCAGACTGTGGTATAGTTTCCTGTGTTGCCCATATCCTTACTTGGATAGGAGGAAGCTTCTCTGTTCACCAGTGAGAGTGGGGAGCTTTGAGCAGCCTATCTGTCCCTGGAGGAGTGGTCTCAGCCCTGAAACTAGTAGCTTATTGGCCGTTTTGGGTAAATTCCTATCTCTTTCAGTTTCCCTGCTTTAAAACCCACATTTGTACGGTTTTGCACGATTTTGCGCTTAAACGGGTTTAAACTATTCCCGGCTCCACAAAGTCTGCTCTTCACTTTTTCCCTTAGAACTGTTCTAAATCTCAAAGTAAGCACTCTATTTTCATTCTAAAGCCCTGCAGTTGCTCGTATAAGTAACCTTATAAGTAAGCACTAATAAACTAAAGCACTACACCCTCTTATACTCCCTTTAAGTACTTGGCTCCCTATTGGTCCTTTTTGATCAGTCAAAAAGTAGTTCCTTATACTATTCTGGCATGTCCAAAAGTCAGTTTCGGGTTTACTCTCCAGTCCAGCTGGTGAATCTGGGAATCTTGAGGCAATGTTACAACTGCCTTATGTACACAGACCACCCTCTCCTCCTCCCAACAAGCTCAAATATATGTGAGAGATGCAACTATATAGCCAAACTGGAGGCTGAGCTCTCTCACCCCAGTATTGTCACAGTCAGTCAGGAGGAGAAGATAACCACACACACTGCAAATCCAGTCTCACATAGACCTATCGCAACAGCGAACCAAACACATAAACACACAAAAACATACTTGGAAGCTCTAAATAAAAATCTGCCCAAGCAGCAGAGACCTCCAAAGCAGACATCCAAGCAACCGCTACCCAACAACAATACCCACGTATCACATAGTTCACAAAGTCAGTGTGCCACACAGTCACAGCCCTTAAGGCTAAACAACACACCTAATACACTTGTAATAGGTGACTCTATTGTCAGACACACTGACGTCCCACTCACCAGGCTGAACAAGGAGAAGGTCACTGTAAGCTGCCTGTCGGGTGCCAGGATCCACCACATAACACAAGCACTCAGGTCACTCCAAAGCAAGTACAAATATGACTCCGTCATTGTCCATGCTGGTGTGAATGACCTGAGACGTACCTCCCTGGACTACGTGAAAAGAGACATAGAGGAGCTCTCTGATCATATAGCCCAGGCAGGTATGACCCTGAGCTTGAGTAGCATCTTACCATCACCAAGAATGATGCCACAGTATAAAGACAAAATGATCAATTTTAACAATTGGCTAAAGTATTGGTGTCATTCAAAGGGGATCCAGTGTCTGTCAGCCTGGGATGACATGTTCGACACGTTGCTTCACTAGGGACGGCTTGCACCTGTCACCCCTGGGCTTTCGAATATTGGCTAAGGCTCTTGCCACCCCCATAATGCCATTTTTAGGCAAGGCTCAAAAGACAAACCCACCTCCATAGACAACACAAGGAAAAAGAAACTAAGGGTAATGCTGCTCAATGCCAGAAGTCTAAACCTCAAGATGCATGCACTCGAGGCTCTCCTCAGAATGGAGAATATCGATATCTGTGTAGTAACAGAAACCTGGTTCAAGGCTCCCGAGAGCACCCCAGCACTACCAGGTTATACCTCATACCATGCTTTTCGCCCCCAAAACTCGGACCGAACCACAAAAGGAGGGGGAGTATCCATATTCATCAAAGATACCCACACCTCCAGGTTAGTGGCACTGCACGAAGCATCAGAGACCATCCATGTGCAACTAACAGTGGGCAAAACTGCCTTTCAGTTTGTAGCCTGCTACAGACCACCCTCCCAAACTCAGGAACCCCACTCAGCTTTCCTGAGAACACAGGAGAATATGAAGGTCTCTCCAAACACCATCATATTGGGTGACTTCAACTACCCAGACATAGACTGGGAGCACTACTCAAGCCCCAACACCCTCGCCCAACGGTTCCTAGAATTTATAAACTCAAATGCTATGGAACAACTGTTCACCACTCCCACAAGAGGGGAAAACATATTGGACCTGATCATCACCAACATGGGGACTCTGTGTTCCATACCAGAGGTATACCCCTCATTGGTAAGATCTGACCATAAATTAATCTCACTGGACATCCATATCCCGTCCCCACCCCGAGCCAAAGAAACCACTGTGAAGAACTTCTCAAAAGCAAACTTCACACTTCTCAAAACCGAGGTGGAATCCTTCAAAGCCCCCAGGCCAGTGGAAAATATGGCCCAAACCACAGAATCCGTTACAAACGCATTCTATGGACACCTACAGGAATGCATGGATCGTGCTATCCCAAATAAAACCAAGACTCACTCCTCCAAAGGCAGGAGACCTGTCTGGTGGACCTCAGCCATAAATAAGCTATACAACAGAAGGAGGAAGTTACTACATGATAGAGCAAAATCCCAAAAAGGGAAGGCATCTCTGATCAGTGCTAGCAAGAAACTATGATCCCTCATAAAATTATCTAAGGCCAGCTTCGAAAGAAAAATTGCACAAGATGCTAAAGATAATCACAAGGCCTTCTTTAGTTATGTCAGGAATCTGGGTGGCAACTCCCAGATATGCTCTGAGTTAGTGCAAAATGACAAAAAATACACTGAACCCAAAGACATTGCCAACATCCTGGCAGACAGGTTCAGTGCAAACTTCTCCCCCCCTTCCCCCCCAAAAGAGCAAATGTCTATCCCAACAGAGTGTAGCCTCCCTGACATCACAGATGCACAGGTGAGAGCTGCCCTCTCCAAAGCTGCGTCTTACATGAGCTCCCGGGCTGCGTCTTACACGAGCTCCAAGAAGAAATGAACCCTCAAATAAAGTCACTGTTCAGTCTCAGCCTTACTACAGGATATGTACCCAAGGAATGGCGTACAGCAACAGTGGTCCCACTCCACAAAGGTGGTGCCACAATGGACCCCGGAAACTATCGCCCTATAAGCCTGACTAGCCTGGTCTGCAAAGCTATGGAGCGTATCATGTATCATCATGGAACTCATAAACAAAGACATTGGGAACCTCCAAACACTGGATCCTACCCAATTCGGCTTTGTTAAGGGCAGATGTTAATCGTGTTTCACTGTTGCAGTCATTGCTCTTGGGTTATCCTGCTGGCAGGCTACCCTCAGTCGGCCAGAATTCCAAAGTCTAGGTCCAGCGTCGTTTGCTGTCGCCTCTTCCCTGACGTCAGTGCGCCAGGGGTATAAAAGATGCAGCTGACGCCATTTTCTTCAGTCTTTCTTGCCGCGCGGTGCCCAAAGCAAAAGCAGTTCGCTAGTGCCGGTCGGCTGACTCCTGAGATTTTCAAATCCGAATTTCAGAACCAAAGTCTTCATTAAAGCTAAGTACTCCATTGGGGAAACTTTTTTCTTGCTCCAGACCGATGTCAGAAAAAGTTGACAATTGTATTTCTTGTAGGAAGCAAATACCTCATAAGGATTTTCACTCTTACTTTATTCCTTGCCTAGGCCCTGATCACAACGTTGCTAGCTGTTGGTTTTGTGCTAGATTTAACCAACGCACTGTCAAGCATCTGTTCGATTTTGCATTTCATTACTTTGGCAGAAGATTTAATTATATAATGCCGTTGGACCAGCCGACAACCGGAGTTTACAAAAAACGCAAGGACAAGGAAATGGATAGGCATCCGAGGTCCAAAACCAATGACGAAGCCTCTGCTAGGCCAGTCGCTGGTTTACTGGTTCTCAGTGAGGCGCTTTCGTAGCCCCTGGTGCCCGTTACCTCAGAGCCATAGGTCGCTTCCGACTCCCACGTGGAGCCGACTGGGCCTCTGGATACTCAAGGTATTGGACACTCGAAAATCATTCCCTCAGATGGGTCCAGAGCCGCTGAGCAGGCATCGGCTTCTGAGGGTGTCTTCAGACCTACACAACTATATATTAAGCCATCTTCAGCTTCAAAGACAAAGACTAAAGCAGCTCTAAAGACAAAGAAACAAGTACAGCATTCTCCTACTCAGACTTCCATGCCTAAAAAACAGATGCTCAAAATGGCCGAAGACCTAATTACTTTGATCAGGGGCTCCCATCCCCCTCCTGATAAGAGGCCTAGGCAAGAGACAGAGTATGATTCTTCTGATCAGGTTTCTATTTCCTCTGATTCCTCTTCTGAACAGGAATACTCTATGCTTCCCTATGAGGATTCTGATGCTGAAGAATCCATTCCTTCAGCCTCTCCTCCTGAGGATTATTCTTTTGGGGAAACCCTGCATACCAAGAGGGAGCATTTCCACTGGGAGAGCCAAGATTATTCTGAACCTAAGAAAAGGCTCAGAGACTTTCTGCTACTTCCTCAGCACAGACCCCTTGCTATTCCACCTGTTATAGACATTGTAGATGATGTATTTTCAGAGTCCGGCCTGTCCACTGACTCTTTACCTCCTGCACCTGCTAAGCCAGACAGATACTACAGGGTCCCAGATTCTCATAAATTCCTATATAAAAACCCCGCTGCTGACCCAGAAACTATATCGCAGGGTCCCAAAGGGGTTAAAGCTTCCACTGCAAAAAACCCTGTCCCCTCTGATAGGGATTCTAGGGCTCTAGACAGATGGGGGAAAAAAGTCTACACTTCTGCTACCCTGGCTGTAAGGGCTTTAAATTGTCAGTTTCATATGCTTAAATATCAGCAACATTTAATGTCACTGCTTAAACAGAAATTGTTGACAAATACTGAATGTTCAGAGAACAAGGAATTGCAGGATTTATTGCATGCAGCTGAACAAGTGGGAAAGCATACTTTGCAATGTGGTTATGATTCACTGGAGGCCTCTTGCAGGGCCGCTGTTACAGGTTCTGTTATTAGAAGGCATGCTTGGTTAAAGGAACAGAATCTGCCTGATCATGTTAAAGCAAAATTATTAGATGCACTATTACAGCATGATACTTTGTTTGGTACTAAAGCAGAAGAGGTGTTGAAAAATATGGAGGATAAACCAAAATCCATGCAGACAGTCAAGGATTTCTTACAGGTACAGCCACCCAGGTTTAGCAGGAACTGGCCTTCTAAAAATTGGTCCTCTCCAGTGTCAGACAGACCACAAAGAGGCAGATACAGGCGTCCCAGAGGCAGATCTCAGCCCCAAGGCTCATACAGGCCTAAACAATGGGGTGCTCCTACCTCCAAAAGCGGAGAAGACAAATCACAACCTTACAGAAAACAGTCCCAATGACTTTCCTCTACCAAATCCAAGCACTTTTCTTTTGGCAACCCCCTTAGGGGGAAAACTAGCACTTTTTTCATCAAATTGGCAAATGGTTACCCAAGACAAATGGGTCCTGAACATAGTGTCCCAAGGCTACAGGTTCCATTTTCACACTCTACCAAGGTCAAAAGGTATGCCAGACCTGCCACACAATCAATGGGCAGAGGCACAAAAACAAATTACAGCCCTCATGGACATGAGGGCCATTCAGCAAGTACCACAACAAGAGCAGGGGCAAGGATTTTACTCCAGACTTTTTCTAGTACCCAGAAAGGACAGAACCTGAAGACCAATACTGGACCTGTCTATACTAAATATGTTTCTGGAAGTTCCAAAATTCAAGATGTTGACTCTGCAGCAGCTACTGCCCATGCTGGGCAAGAAGGCTTGGCTCGTAACTTTGGACCTAAAAGAGGCATACCTGCATGTCCCAATCAGACAATCTTGCAGAAGATACCTCAGATTCATAGCTGGCTCAATGCATTACCAATTCTCTGCACTGCCCTTTGGCTTATCTACTGTGCCCAGGGTCTTCACAAAATGCCTGACGCCAGTAATTGCGTTTTGCAGACAAAAAGGAATTCAAATATATCCCTACTTGGACGACTGCCTAATTCAAGCAGAAAACAAAGACATTCTTCTAAAGCATCTGGCATTTGTAAAAAGATTACTAATTGGCCTAGGGTACACAGTAAACGAAAAGAAATCAAAACTAGTGCCCTCTCAAGAGATAATATTCCTGGGTGCAAGCTTAAATACAACTGCCCAGATGGCTTATCTCATGCGAGACAAACAAAAGCAACTGACTGCTTACTTCAAGAAATTGGCAACAAAAACCCACTTATCTGCAAGGAAAATCCTGCAGGCCTTGGGTTTCATGGCATCCTGCATTCTACTAATTAGATATGCCAGACTGCATATGAGGAAACTACAATGGTATCTAAAAAGTGTTTGGACTCAGCATTGCCACAGCCTGGAGACAGTAATTGCACTCATTCCCTGCCTGAAGCAGGAGTTTTGATGGTGGGCAGAAGCCTGTCACCATAACAAGGGTCTGCCATTCAGTTTACCCACAGCCAGACAAACACTGACAACGGATGCATCAGATTATGCCTGCGGGGCCCATATGGCAGGAAAATGTATTCAGGGCACATGGCCTGCAAACCAGATGCATCTTCACATCAATCAAAAAGAGATGCTAGCTGTTCAAAATGCCCTGACAGCTTTCAAGGACCTACTTCATCCAGGACAGTTAGTGCTAAAGACAGACACTATGGTCATGTGGTACATAAACAATCAGGGAGGTACACATTCCTACCCCCTCTGCAGACAAGCAATGACCTTATGGGACACAGCATTGGCTTTTTAAGTTCTCCTGCAAGCACAATTCCTGCCAGGAAAAACAAATACTCTGGCAGACGAACTAAGCAGAAACCTCATGGATCCCCACGAATGGAAACTGGATCCACAAGTCTTCAGCATGATAATAAGGAAATGGGGATGCCCAGACATAGATGTATTTGCCTCCCCTCACAAGTGCCAATTGCAGAGATTTTACACAAGGATTTTTCACAAGCAAGCATGGAAAGTGGACGCCTTATCCTTCAGCTGGAAAAATCTAACGGTATATGCTTTTCCCCCACTGCCTCTCCTTCCCAGGGTACTCCTAAAGGTCAGACAAGAGAAGCCAAAAATGATACTGATTGCACCAGACTGGCCTCGCCAGCACTGGTACCCAATCCTAAAGAGCTTGTCTCAAGGTCCAGCATGGGTATTGCCTCAAACTTCTCACTTGCTGACCCAACAAAACAATCAGATCCTGCACTGCCAACTCAGGACCTTAAATCTGGCAGCATGGTGGATAATGTAGCCATTCAGAACACTCCTCTTTCAAAAGCTGTTATGGATGTTATCTTGGAGGCCAGGAGGCCCAGTACCAGAAAATCTTATGCAGAAAAATGGAAGAGATTCTGTGCTTGGAACCAGGAACAAGGCATTGACACATCTGTACCAAATATTAGTCAGATTTTACAATACCTAACTGAGATGCTGAACAAAGGCCTTTCTTTCTCATCAATTAAGATTCATGCCTCTGCCATTTCAGCCCATTACAATACAGAACCACCTATCTTTACTCATCCTTTAATAAGGCAGTACCTCAGAGGGGCCAAAAACATTAGGCCTCCAAGGAGAGCACCAATTCTGGCCTGGGACCTGAATTATGTTTTGGAAAAACTCACACTGCCTCCTTTTGAGCCAGCATCAACAGCAGATATAAAATTCTTATCCTGGAAAACAGCTCTGCTCCTAGCAATAACCTCTGCAAGGTGAGTCTCGGAGTTACAAGCACTCATGGCTGTGGAACCTTTCATCATTTTTCATCCAGACAGGGTTTCTCTGAGGACAAACCCTACATTTATGCCTAAGGTGGTGTCCAGTATGGCCCTTAACCAAACCATTCACTTGCCTACCTTTTATCCAAATCCACAGAACAAGGGTGAGAAAATTCTGCATTCTTTGGACATACACAGGCAGTTACGCTTCTACTTGGACAGAACTAAAACTTTCAGAAAGACTGAGCAACTTTTAGTGTCATATGCTGCAGGATCACAAGGAAAGGTTATCTCAAAACAGACTATTTCTAAATGGATAGGCCATTGCATCCGTTTCTGCTATTTTCAACATGGCAAATCAGTGCCTAAGGCCATTAGGCCTCATTCCACCAGAGCAGCAGCCACTTCAGCAGCCTTCCTCAGTTGAGTACCAACCAAAGATATCTTAGAGGCTGCAACTTGGAGTTCAGTGCACACCTTCACAAAGCACTACCACTTACCTCTTTACTCTAAATCCAGAGCAGGCTTTGCCACTGCAGTTCTGCAGGGCCTCATAGCCTCTCCTAACCCTATTTAGCCCAGCCACCTATCCTCAGCTTTGGGATCCAACCCAAGAGTAATGACTGCAACAGTGAAACATGATGAACATAGTACAGTTGTGTACCTACCATAAATGTAGATGTTCGAGTGTGTTCACTGTTGCAGTCCAGGTTACCCACCCACCATCCCGCTTTTCTTAGCTGGGACTTATCTGCACTTCTCTATCCTACACAACCTATTTAGTGTATTTGCTTGTAGATGAAGGAAATGTTATTTTTGTGCATGCATTTTTATTGGCATATTTTTCAGCCTACCAATTTGGGGGCACCTGACATCTGGGGCAAGAAAAACTGAAGAAAATGGCGTCGGCTGCATCTTTAATACCCCTGGCGCACTGACGTCAGGGAAGAGGCGACAGCAACCGACGCTGGACCTAGACTTTGGAATTCTGGCCGACTGAGGGTAGCCTGCCAGCAGGATAACCCAAGAGTAATGACTGCAACAGTGAATACACTCGAACATCTACATTTATGTTAGGTACACAACTGTACTATCTTGCCTGTTGAACCTGGTTGACTTCTTTGAAACAGTCACCAAGGCCATAGATGAAGTGAAGGTAGTCCACACAGCCTACCTGGACCTCGCAAAAGCCTTCGACACAATACCCCACTCAGGCATCATAAATAAGCTCACCAGCTTAAATATCAACCCCTATGTCACAAGATGGGTTGCAAACTGGCTCAGGGATAGAACCCACATGGTCAGAATTGCAGGTGCCATGTCAGACTCTAAACCAGTTACAAGTGGCATCCCACAAGGCTCAGTCCTGGGACCTCTCTTGTTTGGTATAAATTTCTCTGAGGTACAAGCTAACACGGGAGGACTATGGCTGACCAAGTTCGCAGATGACTGCAAACTGGGTGCCATAATTGACTCGCCGACTGACACAAGTATTCTCCAAAAGGGTCTCACAGGGACGGATAACTGGTGCCAGAGCCATGGCCTAAAGCTAAATGCCAAAAAGTGCATAGTCATCCCCTTTGGGAAAAACAAAGTGCCCACAAATTACCACATAGGTGGTAATACATTAAGTATGGAAGAAGTAATTAGGGATTTGGGGACCCAAGTAGATAGCAATCTCTCCTTTGACAATCACGTTGCCAAAGTGGTTAGAAAGACCTTCTATATAGCCCACCTTATCATGAAAGGGTTCACATCTAGATCAAGAGAGGTCATTGTGCCCCTCTACTCATCCTTCATCAGGCCCATAATTGAATACAATGCCCCATTTGGGATGTACCTTACTCGACACCTGCAGCAACTGGAAAGACCCCAAAAGTACCTCACCAAGAGAATCAAGGGACCCAAACAGATGCCCTACGCAGTTAGGCTAAAGAAACTCCAGCTCTACTCAGTTGCTTACCGCCTACTCAGAGGCGATCTGTGCCTGACGCATAAAGCCATGTCCAAACCAGAATTAATGGACATGCTCCACCTCAGGAAATCCAAATCCCTTAGAGCTACACGCTCCAGGGACTTAAACCTCAGCACAGAAATAAATAGAACATGCTGGAGGGACAGATTCATATTCCAGAGGCTCCCCTCACTCTGGAACAAAATCCCAATCCATGTTAGGCAGAGCCCCTCAATGACCCTCTTCAAGAGAAATCTTGACGAGTGGATGGGAGATCGTAGGTTTACCCCTGGGATCTCTTCTGTGTCCCTACTAGACAGAGGCACAGTAAACTAACCTTAAAAGGGCTATCTTCTGTGACCTACTATACAGAGGCACAGTCAACTAATCTAAAAGGGTGGCGAAAGCCAAGCACACTCTGGCTAGGCTTATAAATGCCCTAGGGCAGATAGCCTAGTATCAACCTATGAACCTATATCTAACTCCTCTATGCAACTGATATCTCATGCATCAGAAGGAGCAGCTAGAGCAGTGGGTTCAGCTGCGGTCTTGAGACGACACGCCTGGATCCTCTTGTGCAATTTCACGGAACCCTTTAAGCCATCCTTTCTTAACGCTCCCATTGAGGCCTCTTCGTTGTTTGGACCCAAAGTTAAAAGCACACTGGCCAGATGTGAACAGGACGGTAAGACCCTTTCTGCCGTAGGTGTCTGTTTTTCTTCCCCTCAATGTGCTTTCTCCCGAAATCAAAAAAGTGGGAAGATATGGTTCAAGAAATCTCAGGGTCCTTTCTGTGACACACAGGCCGAGTCCTCCCCTAGAGGCAGAGGGTGAAACTCACAGGGAAGACGCTCCTTTCGGGGCAGAGGGGGTCTGTGTAACCAGGGTTCCAGGGACTCTTTCCCTGGCCAACCCTACCAGCGATCCTGAAAAGCGGCCCAACTCCTTTCCTCTGGAGGTGGTTGGGGGTCGTTTCTCCTTGTACCCTTCTGCCTGGCTAACCATCGCCACCGATTCTTGGGTACAAAGGATTATAACCAGAGGTTATCATATCCCCTTTGATATTTCTCCTGTCCCTTCAAAAAACCTTTCCGACGATCCACCCAGTCAAAGGGAAGAAGCAGCACTAGAGATAGAAAAGCTGCTAAGAAAGAGAGTCATCCAAATAGTCCCTCCAGACCAGATAGGATCCGGATTCTACTCAAGACTATTTTTGGTGCCAAAGAAGACCAGGGACTGGTGACCAATTTTGGATCTCAGTGTATTGAACAAGCTTGTGAGAGTACAAAAATTCCAGATGGACACAATGCAGTCTATCCTCCCGCTTTTGGAAAAAGACGATTGGATGTGCTCGATAGATCTTCAAGATGCGTACTACCACATAAAAATGGACAGGCCATCAAGAAGATTTCTGCACTCCTGTGCAGGAGCCAGTCACTACCAGTTCAGAGTACTGCCCTTTGGACTCTCTACAGCCCCCAGAGTGTTCACAATGTGCATGGCAGTCATCACAGCTCACTTGCAACTTCAAGGATTCCAGGTGTTTCCATACCTAGACGACTGGCTCATTTCCGCCCCCACCAGACATCTACTGGAAGAAGCCCTGGCATACTCTCTCCTCGCTGCACAAAGGCTAGGCATAACCATAAACTGGCAAAAATCCAATCTCACCACATCTCAGCTGACAGAATTCATAGGGGTTATCTTGGACACAAAGAACTGCAGAGCTGCCATTTCAGAGCACAGAATTTTAAGGATAAAGCAACAACTGATTCCAATCCTTTCAAGGGAGAAATCCACAGCTCACTTGGTTCTACAGCTGTTGGGTTCCATGGCAGCCTCCATCACCATTGTTCCCCTGGCCAGGTTTCACATGAGGCTTCTACAATGGCTACTGCTCACCCAGTGGTATCCCTTTCAGCATCCTCTTTCAGCCATGATTCCAGTAACCCACAGGTGCAAATAGCATTTAAATTGGTGGATGACACACAATCTGTTACAATGGTCTCGCCCCTTCTCCCCCCAGCAACCCAAGGCCACAGTGACCATGGACACCTCCCTGATGGGGTGGGGGGGCTGTGTTAGGGACAGACAGTCCAAGGCACTTGGTCCGGACTGGAGACCCATCTGCATATAACTGTTCTAGAGCTGAAGGCGGTGCTTCTGGTGTTGCAAGCATTCCATCCCCTGCTGCTGTCTGGGACAATTGCGATTCAATCAGACAACATGGTGGTGGTCTGGTACATCAACAAGCAAGGTGGAACCAAGTCTTACCCCCTTTGTCGAGAGTCCATGAGGATATGGCAATGGGCGATGGCTACCAACCATTTTCTTCTAGTAACGCACATTCCCGGGAGTTCCAACATGATAGCAGACAGACTCAGCAGGTGCATTCTTCAACCTCATGAGTGGTCCCTGAATCCCTTGATAGCAGTGAAGATTTTCCACCGCTGGGGCCGTCCTTGCTGCGACCTCTTTGCTTCCCCGACCAACTACAAATGCAGCAAGTACTTCGCCCTGATTACCCTCTGGGACAGTCAACCAGAATGCTCTAGTCCACGATTGGCCCTCGGGTCTTCTTTACACATTCCCACCCTTTCCCCTCATTCCCCAGTTTCTGAAGAAAGCCCGTTGGTTGAAGAGCAAGGTGATCCCCATAGCACCATATTGGCCTTGACAGATTTGGTTCCCCTTCCTTTGGCCTCACCTACTAGATCGACCATGGATTCTCCATCCAACCCCGGAGTTGATCTCACATCCACAGAACCTGATTCATCCCAACTTGAACAGCCTGAAGCTCACAGCTTGGTTACTCCAATTCCTTTGATTGCCAGGCAGAATGATCTTTCTTTACCAGTACGTGACATTCTCATTCCATCTCATAAGTCTTCCACTAGAATTACTTATCTGAGCAAGTGGAAAAGATTTACCTGTTGGCTGAAAGATAAACAAGTAGATCCCTTTTCAGCACCAGTGTCAATACTACTAAACTATCTGGCCGACCTTTTCCAATCGGGTCTGTCGGCCTCTACCATTAGAGTTCATTTGGCTGCAATTTCTAATTTTCATGAGGGTGTCCAAGATTCCTCTCTTATGTCCCACAAATTGTGCAAGACCTTCATAAAAGGTGTGAATCACCTGAAGCCACCTTTTAGAGAACCTATTCAACCATGGGATTTATCATTAGTTCTACAAGCTCTGACAATGCCACCCTTTGAACCAGCCTCTTCTTGTGACCTCAAGCATTTGTCATGGAATACCTTGTTTTTGGTTGCCATTACTTCTGCCAGAAGTATTTCTGAGCTTCAAGCTTTATGTATCAAGAGTCCATACTTGATTTTTGATAGAGATAGAGTGTCTCTGAGAACTAATCCGTCCTTTCTGCTAAAAGTGATCTATGAAATGTCCATTAATCAAACCATTGAATTGCCAGTTTTCTTTCCCAATCATTCAAACAGAGGAGAGAATTGCCTACATACCCTAGATATCCACGGGCAAATCCGTTTTTACTTAAACAGGACTAGGTCCTTTCATAAATCTGACCAGTTATTTTTGGCCTTTTCTGGACCTATATTAGGATCTGCTGTTGCTAAGGTCACATTAGCTAGATGGTTGAAGGACTGTGTGACCTTCATTTATGCACAACGTAATATCTCATTGCCTACTACCATGAAAGCTCATTCAACAAGGTCGGTAGCAACTTCTGCTGCCTTCCATGCCAGAGCTTCTTTACATGACATCTGTGCAGCTGCAACTTGGGCTACGCCTCATACCTTCATCAATCATTACAAATTGGATTTGGCCTCCAGGGGATGAGCATCTTTCGGTTCTATGGTGCTCAGGAATGTCCTTCCATGAGAGCCTCCCAGGAATAGAGATAGCTGGGGACTCAGTCCCATGCGTAAGGAATGAACGAGGATTAACAATATCAGATAAAGAAGTTATGTCTTACCATAACATTCCATCTGTATTGTTGATCCTCGTTCAGTCATTACGACCCTCCCTCCTTCCCCCTTCTGTGGCTTCTAGTGGATCTCACCATCTGGTTCTCTTAGGTTATTTGACCAGAGGTAGTCTCTACCTTCTTTTGACTTGCAAACTCAATCTGAGGTAACAGGGAGAGGGAGATTGTGGGTAAGAGTTTAGCTCGAGAGTTTGAAGCTGATGCGAGCTTGGAAAATGGCCGTAATGACTTAATGAGGATCAAAAACACAGATGGAATGTTATGGTAAGACATAGCTTCTTTTTCTTATAGATAGAAACATAGCATAGCTAAACAATTCACAACTACTGCTAATAGTAATATTACTAATATTCACAACTACTACTAACCCCCCCCCCCCAAAAAAAAACATCTCTTCTATAGCAACAGTATTCGCCATTGTCTCTGGGAACAACACCATGGTAGTACAATTAAAACACAAAATTACTGGATGTCATAGTAGATGACCAGCTAAAATTTGACCACCATGTATCATACATGTTTAAAAAAACATCATAAACTAGGTACACTGTACAGGGTAAAAACTAACTCAGTGAAATAGAAGAAGACATATAGCCTCGTTTTTCTTACTGACATCTCTTATCTATGCTGCTCCAATCTTCATTAACCTTCAAGTCTCACAATTGTCTAAACTTGAGCATTGTTATAATGTAACCAAATTTGCAGTAAACTATAAAAAATAATACATCACTGCCTAGCCTTCAACAAATTATACTGGTTAGAACTACCACATTACCTAAATTACCTAACTCTCAGCTAAGTACAATACACAGACTTCTTTATAAGCCAGCAATTGTCCTAGTCTTTAACAACTTAATACAACAATGCATCCCAAAGAAGAATTATAACCTGTAGAGGAAAATCACTAATCACTGTTACCAAATCATCTATAACTGTAGGAGAGACTCTGTACTCATACAGCATATCTAAATCTTGGGACCATGTTTCACTACCACTGAAATCCATTCTGAATGCAAACTCATTTAAAATGTCTCCAATCAAGTCAATGGATCTGCTCCTGTTTATCTATAGCATAAATGCCACTATTATTTTCAGCTTGCCATTTCATCAAACCATTCTTCTGCATTCAGAATCCCATGCCCCTGAATAGTTTTACTGACATCTCCCAGACATATACATAGTTTTGCAACACTACTCACCCCACCTTTATACTTATAACCTTTGAGAGCCATCTATACAACTGTGTATTAACCTGCTTTATTCACCCCCTCTTACCTACAGCAGTGACAGTTTCTTCCATCCCTAGTTCCTTCCTTCACTTCCATTTCTTTGATTTACTAAATGCTAATCACATGATCTATTTGTTATCCGTTTGACAAACCGTCTAATACACCTGTTCAGATGGTCATTGTTCTGCATCTACTAATGCGTATCTTTTAGATTGTAATAGTTTGCCTTTATTTCATATAAACAATTTAATTAGCAAATGAAAGTGTAATTGTTAATGTATGTTACTTAATGTCTGTTCACGTATATTACTGAATGTTTAAAAATGTTTGTAATATGTTAAAGCTTTTCTCTATGTGCCTCCACTGAAAAGGAGTTTTGACTAAAACCAGCAAACAAAAGCAAAATAAAAGTAAAATAAAATACAATACAAACCTTGCTGATGTATGAAATTTTACATAGGCTGCTGAAACTGGGCTATTAACTGTCATTTTGTGTGTGTGTGTGTGTGTGTGTGTGTGTGTGTGTGTGTGTGTGTGTGTGTGTGTGTGTGTGTGTGTGTGTGTGTGTGTGTGTATATATATATATATATATATATATATATATATATATATATATATATATATATATATATATACTGAGAAGTATATTCCTCCTGAGACTCTCTCTCTCTCTCTCTCTCTCTATATATATATATATATATATATATCGATAAATATATTCCTCCTGAGACTATGTCTGAGAAATCTAGCATCACTGTGTGCTGTTTTCAATGTAAAAATGAAACTATTATCATTTGAACAAGCAGCATCTTACAGCTTGAAATAGTTTTAATGTGACAGTTTATTTTCATTGGCAGCTTTGTCTTTGTTCAGTTTGTAACGTCAAGCTTGTCATTTTACAATGTATTTATTATCACTTATAAAAATAAGTTCTCTCTTTGAGCAAGTCCATTGTTTACTCCTAGAATGGCAATATTGTTTACATTTTTAAACGTGTATTCGTTTTACTTATAATAATTTCTAGTACATTGTAGAGGATGTATCACATTCTCTCTTAACATTAAATGGATATATTATTCATTATTTTAACTATTAAATTATAAAATATATAATTGCAATAAATGCATTTAATTTATGTAGCATTGTCATTATATTTATGTTGTCATCACAATTTAGCAGCACTGAAACACATTATTGTAAAAGATAATGGCACATCTATCCCTAACATCACAGAACAAAAATATCTGGGCTTACATTTGATGCCGCCATAAACCTTACAAAACATACATACAAAATATCTTCTAAAGTGCTACTCGCCTAAAATTATCACCAGATATCTGTGCAGCCATTGCAAAAATTGTGCTAATTTCCAGACATTTTAGTATGGCTTGCACCTGTTCTGTCTCTACTCAACCTGTAATACTTACAGACAGCAAGCCACTGAAAACAAAGTATTGATTTATCTTCTTAGCAGCCCACAGAAGCACCATTCTGAAGTATTAAAAGTCCAACTGTCTCCCCCTCTCAAATAGAGCTTGTCACCTACCAAGTACTCTGTAATTCAAAACACTGAAGCTTGGATACTGCTCCTCATAGAGCAAAGCTATTCCCACATGTTCTGAAGAAGCAGAAGACATTATTACAGCAAGACCTCAATTTAAAACTACTTCAGTAGAAAGGTAAGCTCTAGAGTTGTTCCTGCCACTTGGAACTACCTCCCTAATGAAGTCAAAAATCAGCTAATACTTAAAAGTTTCAGATCAGCATTAAAGGAACACCCTGAAGTTTATGTTGTTTGCCCTTGCTTTAGAGATACTGGGTAATAAAATGCTGTTTGCAAACTCCATCGACAGCGTTATACAGCCTCTGTAAAACTTGTTACTATTGACTCAGTTGTATCTGACCTATGTTTTGCCCATGATACCTGTAAATATTATATATAAACTAAAGACTTCATTTTAAATGAATAGTTTTAACTCCAAATTGTTAGACTTATTCTGCTCAATTGTATTGTACTTCTGTATGTACTTTATACAACTTAGGTCACAAAATGATAATAGTTTACTTGCTTACTGTATTTTACTTAACTTCCATTGTTGTGACAGTAAAAAATCAATGGAACAGCTCACCTATCCAGTAAACAATAATGCAAATGATAGATGAATACATGAATGAATACATAAACAATATTACCTGTGTCTTGTACTGCTTATTTACAGTTATATAGCAAAATGTCGTATCCTGTAAAATGTATTCTTTCTACATTCAATATCTGACAATAGAACTGATTTATATATATTACGTGCCCATGTTTATATTTAATTTATAACCTGTAAAATTCTTCCAGTCATTCTTCATTTAATGTAATCTTCCTTTGAGTCTGTATTATTTTTATAATTTTCCTCAAAATACAGTGTATCATTGTAAATGCTGTTGTTTATACTCAAAGCTTATTTTCCATTGTTTTGCTGTATTTGACTTTACCCACAGAAGTTAACATTATTCTGTTTATTTCTTATCTTTTATCACTAGTCATTTGTTAGTAATTGTGTAAATAAGCAATATTTCCATGTGTACTTAATTCTTCAAAAACAAAGTGGCTTTTTAAATTACTGCATGTCATCAGTTGTAACCTTACATGTCATTGAAGAAGACTGTTTGAAGTTTGCACTGTAAGTTGCATATCTTGAGAGATATTCAGTGATAGGTTCATAGGTGTGTACTAGGCTAATGGCCCTGGAGCCTATATAAGCCTAGCCCAGGAAGATTCCCTGGCATTATGCCGCCCAAAACTAGTTCGCAGTGTCCCTGTCAAGCAAGGCCACTAAAGTGATCCCCAGGATGAACTTCCTTTTGCCCATCCTCTCATCAAGATTTCTCTTAGAGGGCCAGTGAAGTGCTCTACTTGATGTGAAAGGGAAGTTTGTTCCAGAGTATGGGAAGTCTCTGGGTTAGGAACCTGTCCCTCCAGCATGTTCTGTTTATTGTGGTAATGAGGTTTAGGTCCCTTTGGGATTTCTTTTGGTGTAGCAGATCTAGCAGCTCTGGGTCAGACATGGCTTTGTAGGTCAAGCAGAGATCACCTCTAAGTAGGCGATAAGAGACAGAGTATAGCTGGAGTTTTTTGAGTCTGTCCATATAGGGCATGTGTCTAAGGCCTAAGATCCTCTTAGTGAGGTATTTTTGTGGCCTTTCCAGTTGTTGTAGGTGTCTAGTGAGGTACACCAAATGAGGCATTGTATTCTATAATAGGTCTAATGAGGGACAAGTAGAGAGGGATTATGACCTCTTTCTTCCTGGATGAGAAACCTTTTGTAACGAGATGTGCCACATAGAAGGACTTTCTGACTACAGTGGCGATGTGGTTATCAAAGGAGAGGTTGCTGTCAACCTGTGTCCCAAGGTCTCTTATCACACCTTTGGTGTTTAGTGGACTACTGACTATGTGGTAGTTCATGGGCACTGAATTTTTCCCAAGGGAATGACAATGCACTTTTTGGCATTAAGCTTAAGGCCATGGTTCTGGCACCAGTCATTGGTGTCAGCGAGGCCTTTTTGTAGAATGTCTACATCAGTTGGAGAATCAGTAATGGCTCAAAGTTTGCAATCATCTGCGAACTTGGTTAGCCAGAGTCCCTTTGTGTTGACTTGAACTTCAGAGAAGTAGATGCCAAACAGGAGAGGACCTAGGACCGATCCCTGTGGGACACCACTTGTAACTGGTCGGTAGTCAGATTTGGAGTCCGCTACTTTCACTTTGTGGGTTCTGTCAGTGAGCCAGTTGGCAACCCATCTTATGACGTAGGGGTTTATGCCTAGTTTAGTGAGTCTATCTATGATTCCTAAGTGAGGGATGGTGTCGAAGACCTTGGCAAGATCTAGGTAGGCTGTGTGAACTACCTTGCTCTCATCCACAGCTTTGGAGACAGACTCGAATAAGTCTGTCAGGTTGAGCAGGCATGAGCTACCTTTCACAAACCCAAACTTGTCCTTCTATTCTCATGTTACAGTATTCATAACCTTTGTGTTAGCCTCCACCTTGTGACCCAACTGTCCGGCCAGTATACAAAAGCTTTAGTCACTGCAAGGTATGTGGGACATCTGACATTGGCCGTAGGGTACATGGGCCGTAAAATTGATGTCTGCACGTACCTTCTTCAGAACTTCTCTGCCACCAGTCAAATGTTAGTTCATCCTGCCGTCGGATCCTGCGATTTAAGATAAGTAGCCCATTGGAGCCTTTTTTCTTGTTCTTCTTTGGTCACTGCATACCTGCCCAGGTTCATGTCATCCAGCAAAGAAAAGTGTAAGTGTGGACGTCAGATCCCACATAAGGTCACCCATGACCTGTGTCTGTTCTGCCTAGGGCTCAACCATGACCATAAGGCATGTTTGATTTGTCAGGCCTTTGTCCCAAGGACTCTTTGTAGCCATCTGCATGCCCTTAATATCTATTTAGAGAACCAACACCTCAAGCATCTTACTCTTGTGATGGAAGAGCTGTCTGGCCATAACGCTGAGCCACTGAAAAAGGAGGCCAAAGTTACCAGGCCTGAGCCTACTGCTACACCTCTTCCACCTGATGTTCTCCCAGTGTGTGGCCGAGGTATGCCTGGATGAAAGTACAGAACCAGGCGACTCTGGTATAGTGGGTACCATTCCAGAGGCTGCAAAACCAAGGTCTGAAAGCACGTCTGTTGAGGTAACACAGCTGTCAGGCGCCATTGACAAGGGGAAACCTCAGCTCACTGCAGACATCCAGACTGGTCCTTCCACCATTACTGAGGCTTCTGAACCTAGGCCTTGCTTACGACCTACACCCTTCAGAACTGTTTCTTCTTTAAAAAGGAAACAGAAAACCAAACATGCGTCTTCACCTGCTGAGAGCTTACTTGGTTGGCAAGCTTTCTCTCAGAGTTTATTTAATTTCTTTATGGCCCTTAGGCCTTCCATGGGTGCTTCTCCTGTGGCTGCCACTCCTGTTATCAGCCCTAGGCTTCAAACTGCAGAACCTCTTTCAATAGAGGCTGAACACTTTTCAGATTCCTCTTCAGAGGATTCCCTGTCGTATGCTTCACAAATGCCTTCCCCTCTAGAGTATGTTTCCTTAGAGGAGGACTCTGTTGAGGTGGATTCCCCTGGGGAGGACCTTACCTTTGGGGAAACCATCTCTCAGATGAGAAAGTTTTTCAAATGAAACTCCACAGAAATGTCTGAAGTCCAACAATGGATACCCTTCTCCTTCTGCCATTCCACCAATCCTCCCAGCCTTCTTAGATGCCGTTTTGGCAGCTTCTAAAAATCCTGAATCCCAATCCCCTGCTTCTAGAAGGTCTGACAGATTTTATAAGGTCCCAGAAGGGGGAACATTTCTTATAAAATGTCCTGTTGCAGATACTGGTACCATTTCTGTCTCTGTAGACAAACCCTCCAGACTGCTACCGTCTACCTCTGTCCTTCCTACTGATAAGGACAGCAAGACTATGGGGAGACTTGGCAGGAAGGTGTACACCTCCACCACTTTGGCATTTAGGGCCATCAACTACCAGACACATATGTCTAAGTACTCCCTGGCCATTTTGACTCAGGCTTCAAAGCTCTTGGCTGATCTCCCTGATTCAGTCACAAAGTCACAAATCTTTAACCTGATCCCCTTGTCCTCACAAGTGACAAGACAATCAAAAGCAGTTATGATGCTGCAGAGGGCCTCGGCTAGATCTGCAGCTTCTGCCTCACTGCTCAGAAGGTACTCTTGGTTGAGGCCTCAACTCCTACCTGACAATTTCAGGGCTAAACTTCTAGATGCTCCCTGGACAATACTGCCTTGTTTGGGGCCCAAGTGGCAGAACTTTTCAAAACCCTTCTACAGAACTGGAAATAACTACAGGATTTGAAACATTTATTAGTGTCACTTATTCCTAAATTCCATAGAAATTATCCTACTAAGATCCAGTTCATTAGGAAACATTCTGCTCCTCCTCCTACTAGGGGCAAAAAGAGTTCCAGAAAACAGCAGTCACCTTCCAGGCCTGCTCAGATACCAATCCAGAAACATTAATTTCAGGACAAGGCAGGTAGTCTGTGACAAACTGCCTCCTCTCTCTCTCTCCCTCCAGATACTATTCCCCTTTCCCAGAGACTCTCTTACTATCTCCCTTTGTGGAAAAGCATTACCTCAGACAAATGGGTCTTGTCAATCATATAAAAAGGTTACTTCATGACTTGGGTCATTCCTCCTCTCTTAAGAGGCATCCCACAACCACCAAAGGACCATCTGCCCCTATTCCAATCAGTCTTGGACAGCCTCTTCTCTTAAGGGACTATCCAACCAGTCCCTGCATCAGAAAAGGGAAGGGGCTTTTACTCCAGATGCTTCCTGGTCCCCAGAAAGGACAGCCCATGGAGAACCATCCTGGATCTCTCTCACCTCAACCTTTTTCTTCAAGTACCCACCTTCCACATGCTTATGCTTCGGACTCTTTTTTCCACTGCTAATGCCTCAGACATTTTTGGCCACCTTGGACATCAAAGATGCCTGCAACGTATCCCTATCCAGCCCAAATACAGGAAGTACTTATGCTTCTCTGGGTTCCTTGCATTTTCAGTTCTCTGCTTTACCCTTTGAACTATCTACTGCTTCAAGGGTATTCACCAAGTGTCTATCTCCAGTGGTAGTCTATTGCAGGGTCCTAGGGATACTGATTTTCCCATACCTGGACAACCTCCTTTTCCAGGCAGATTGTTACAGTACCTTCCAGAACCATCTCCAGACAGTCATTTCTGTTCTGGGTTTCACCATCAACTTTCCCAAATCCAGCCTAAACCCCTCCCAGGACCAGGTCTTCCTGGGGTGCAGAATCAGGATAGACATTATGATGGCATTCCTCCCACCCCAAAAGGTGGAAAGCCTGAATGAATATCTATTGTCTGTCATCCACACCCCTGCAATGACAGCAAGGGAATACCTCAGACTCTTAGGGCATATGGCTTCTACAATCCCCATATTGCTACTGGCAAGACTCCACACAAGGAAACTTCAGTGGTAGCTAAGGTCCACATAGACCCAAAACTCCCACCCTTGGACCACTCCATTCCCTTCCTACCTTGCCTAAGGAAGGAGATCCTTTTGTGGGTAGATCAAGTCTCTTTGAACCCAGGACTTCCCTTACAACCCCTAAGTCCAGTCCAGGAAATGTACACAGATCGTTCAGACCTGGGTTGGAGAGCTGCTATGAGCAGCTTGAAGGTGCAAGGCACATGGACAGGCCCCTGCAAGATGGAGCACATCAACATCAGAGAGATGAGGGCTCTCATCTTTGCACTGCGGGCCTTTCAAGATATTTTGAAGCAAAGACATACTAAAGTTGTTCACTGACAACACCACTGTTCTTTAGTATGTGAACAAACGGGGGGATCAAGATCATACTTGCTATGCAGACTTGCACTCCAGGCTTGGGAATTGGCAGTCCAGCATGGAGTCACATAGCAGGCTTTATATAGCCCTCAGCTCAGAACACTCAGGCAGACATCTTGAGCAGGTCCAAGTCACAATCCCACAAAAGGATGCTACACAGGGATGTGTTTCTGGACATAGTTCACAAGTGGGGTACGCCACAAATAGATCTGTTTGCCTCCCCTCTGAACAGACAACTTCCACAGTTTTGTACAAGTACACCCAGCCCCCTAGCAAGGGCAACGGATGCCTTCTCTGTCTCATGGAAGGGGATGTTTCTGTACGCATTCTCCCCCTTCTCACTCTTACAAAAAGCTCTAATGAAAAGTCATCAGGACAAACCAAAATCATGTTGGTGACTCCCTTTTGGCCAAGACAGCACTGGTTCTCCCTCCTTCTGCATTTAGCCAGGGGCAATCATAAAAAGTTACCTCACAGAGTGGACCTGCTGGGGTCCTGCTGGGACATTCAGTTCTGAGGAAGGTACATGCAGAAGTCACTTTTCTGGCACACGTACCCTACTGCCAACATCACATGTCCCACGTACCTTGCAGTGACTAAAACTTGTGTATACGGACCAGACGTTCGGATTGCTAGGTGGAGGCAAACACAAAGGTTATGAATATTGCAGCATGGAAGAGAAAGACATCTATGGTTATGGTAAGATTTTACACAACTATTCTTTATTTATATTGCTAATTTTACAATTAAGCAATATGTCTTCATATTTCTGCCAATATCAGTAAACATGCACTTAGAGAGGAATTTCTTGCTGTCATGTGAAAGCTTATGTCTATTTAACAAAAGTACTCAAACAATATATGTCTGGGTTGTACAGTTTCCAAGACAGGAGAATTTGTGAAAGTTTAGCAAAAAGTATAATTCTGGGTTTGTATGCATTATGAAGTATTATAGAGTTTATTTAAGGACTATGGATATATTGACTTTTGTCATTGTAATTAATCTTGTTTACTGATAATGTTGTTATTTGTATAATTCTAATAGAATTGTTCACAAAATATTTTTTTTGTTTGTATTATGCTTTTGGCTGATGTTTGTAGGCTGCTAGAGGTATAACATTCCACACCACATCTTATGTATGTGCTGGAATTTTTTTTTCTGCTTAGTAGTTCATGGTTATTAACCAGATGTTTTGCTTTAAAGATCGTCAATCAATCATTAGTAAACACTAATGAAACCTAACATTGTGATTGTGGTAGGTGATGGTCAGGTTGTATACCACAATTAATTGTGTTTTATGCCTGTGTCTTTTTCTTTTCAACTGCTTTATTTACAAGAAATGAATAGTATGGGATTTGTTAGAAAAAAAGAAAAGATAACGTTTTCAGCTGTATTTGTGGCTGACTTCCACTTCAAAAATCTGGTTTACATTTTTTTATTTCCCTTTTGTGCAAGACATGGAATTTAAGAAATCTTCTTACAAACAGGAAAGAAAGGAAAATATAATGAAGCTTAACAAATGTGAAACTTCATAGTGAGGAACTAAGACCCATAACAAACCTTGTCTACCTTGAATTATGAGGGGGGATGTGACATTCCACCACTGACAACCAATATGTGACATGGGTATCCCACCTCTGGTCCACTAATCAAGGAGCCTCAATCCTTACCACTGACACCAGTGGGGGGACATTCACTGGGCGGATAACAAGTAAACACTCAGTATTTCCAGATGCAGCTTTCTACATTAAGTGCAGTTTCCCTTAAGAGCACACAGAGACCACAGTAAGTCTGTCGCTGGTTTCTCACTCTTTCTCCAGATCCTCAATAAGACTCCCCACTGGCACAGCTACAGAGTTGAGATCTCAGCTGAGTGACCAAGCCAATATCTCCAGCACCCTCTCTTTCCAACCAGTACTTCATGTCCCTGCCAAGTAGCTGACACACTCTCTTTGACGTTTGATTTACACACACACACACACACACACACACACACACACACACACACACACACACACACACACACACACACACCTGGGAAAGGCTGGCACAGGTTTACTAGCTATACCCTCTTCTGCCCAGACTATAAGGTAGTTACCACTGCCACCAGTCACCCCTGCCAGCTACCTTGAGGCCCTTAACAAAGGGTGACCAATTTTACTGTGTAATATTAATATTAATACAAATGGTAGTTTGACCAAGAGGAAGGCTATTAGAAGTGGCCCACACAGTGTTTCCAAATAAATATGCAAGTACTCTTAAAACTAAATATCTCTAGAAAGATCAGCCTCAATGAAAGGTTTAAATATATTTAATAGTAAATAATAAAAGAACAAGAAAATACTAAGTATGTATTCACAGTGCCATCAGAGTTAAAAATCACAGGAAATATTTAAAACAACATTGAAGGACATTCTCAAGTAAATAAAGAAAAATAATATATAAACTAAGATTCACTATATTTCTGACTGTATCTAAGAAAATTACTATACCCTAAACACTTACTAATAGAGCAAGGCAGATGATGTGATGAGTGGTTGTTGTTGTCAGGTCAAAGACAGAATGCAGAATGCTCTGTCTCACTAAGAGACTTCTCAGAATAATATCTAAAATATTACTGCTGGGATAGCTTACAGAATGACATTTCTTGTCATCTGACATCTACTTCCCAGGTAAAACCTCCATCGCTGAAGCTGGCAGGACTTAGCACCTGCCTGTAAAAATACAAATACAAGGGTTTTTGCTCAGATCTTTGGCAGGTGCTGGAAGTCATAAAACAATTGCATTCTTCATGCTTTCAGAGTAGTTATTAGTTCACCCCAGAGACAATACAGAAAGCCTCCTAGTACAGACTTTGTGTCTCTGGCTGCATCGAAACCTGTGAAATAGCATATTTATGGCCTAGCTTATAAAGTAATTTAATTTCAGATATTTTTCTAAAGTTTACTGGACTGAGGTTAACCCTCCAGTTTCCTCAGTTAAAACAGATGCATTTAAACAGTTACAATAGTGCATGTATATTTCTGTTCTCTGCAGTAGGCACACTGTGGTTACATTTCAAACACAGCACTTTACAAATACATTTTCAACACACAAATTTGTACAAAGCAGTTTGATATGCACGTGACATACAGTTTTAATACATTTGTAACACCAGCATCTTGTATAAATTAGTTTGATATTCACAAATGACATATAATTATTTACAAAATTCTAGCTAGCTGTGCTGGCAGTACCTCCTTTTGTCACAAGGTTTAATAATATCCAAATTACTCCAAGAAGCAAGGGTATGAAGTCATTGTTCTCCTTCATAACCTTAGTTTTAGAAGAAGAAAAGACCTTATGCTGGTAACCTTAAGGACAGATCTATGGGTTCAATGAAGGATGAGCCCAGGACTTCATCACTGTTACATCAAGCTAGGTCTGATGCATCTGTTTCATGTCATTTCTTACTGAAGATTTCCGTTCACAACCAGACATTTAAAAATGAGTGTTTCATTATAGTACAACAGACTTTCCCATATCAGCAGGGGCTTATGTTAATACTGATTATTTTATTACTGACTCTACTTTTCATTGTGATTCTTCCAGCATGCCAACTCTGATTTGCACTCTGTATGTAATGCATGTATATATTATGTTTTGCAAGTCAATTTGTATATAATGTCTTTTATCTGTTGCCTTTATACACTCAAGCCAACGCTGATATTCACTGTGTATATAATTTATGTATATATTGCATTTTATCATTCAGTCTGTATTTAATGTCCTCTACCTATTGTGTTTACCCTGGGCTAATGCTGAGATTGGTCCAGTGAAATCACTGCTCTACCCCAGTTAACAAATTATTGAACCCAGTGGGGCACAGAGTGTGACCCATTTGAAGTACCTGCAAGGATTCAAGAGGAAAAACTGGGAAAAAAAATAATTCCTTCTTTTGGTTTATCTATCGAAAAGAGTCTCTATATGCTTTAAATACCCTATCTTTCTTGGCAAACAGAAAAAAAAACAAATATATTCCTTTATGGATGTAATACATTTTGTGAGATAATATTTTCTTCAGTGGACATACAGGATCTCACTCTTCTGAAAAGAGATGTGAAGAGATCACGATGCCTCCAGATGCAATGTGCATAGTCTTTTGGTTAGAAATTATATGTCTTACAATGTGTATCCTGCATTTATCTTCTGAAGAACATTCAAACAGCTTAGGAAAGTCATATCTTTTGAATTTCTATCACATTGGTAAGCATCTAATGCACTACAAACCATTAAATTAGTACTGTATTAATAAAGAAAAATGCACTGACCCTTGTCTAGGGATTGAGCCTAGGGCCCCCAACCCTCATTCCATGCAGTTGTCACTGCCATAGGACCAGCAAAGAGTATCTGGACAACTAGGTGCCTGTTTTAACCCAGGAGCAGTTGTTGTTCCTTTCATCTGAAAAACAACTACAATGGTGATTTTGAATGCACATGTATCTACTGCAGTACAAACCATTAATCTAATACTGCATTAACAATGGAACAGGGAAGGAAAATACTGACATCAGTTTGACTAACACTGGTATTTCTAGATAAAGATGGTTAAAGGTATACACATCTAGTATTTTTACAGTTGAAGTACTAATATTTAACTTGAACAGTTTTCATCAACAGTTCAATTATATGGAGATTCTGCCTGATAGAAATTACTGCACTTATGGAGAGAGACAATAGGCAAGAGGGTGCTGGAATATATTGGAGAAAACCGGTAAAAGAACCAAGGTATCAGTAGCAAATAATTAGAGAGGAAAGGGGACTAGAATGGGAAGAAGACAGGAATTTATTTTGACTGCAGGATAGAGATTGCCTTCCCTATCAAAGGTGGATATCAGAGTAAAGGCAAAGAGAAAGAAATAGGGGGCTTCTAAGTGAAAGACAAACACTGGTAGAGTTTTTAGTAGAATCTAGAACAAAAGCTACTTTTTAAAAAGGAATATTAGAGCATACAAAATATTACATGATAACTATAAGAATCAATCAGAGGAGATTAGAAAGGATTTGGAAGAGAGATTGGATAAGCAATTCACAAAGAAACAATGGGATATATATATATATATATATATATATATATATATATATATATATATGGGTTCCATACACTAGATCGAATTTTCACTAATTCAAAATAGTGCATGGAATGCTCACTGCAGCGAAAGTGCACTTAATTAAAAGTGCACTTACACGAAGTTCAGTACAACGAACGGGTGTTGTACTGAACTTCCGTGCAGTACTCATGGACCTTAGGGTTAGGGCACGGGTCATAGTAAGGGGATAGCCCTTACCATGACCCGTGCCCTAACCCTAAGGTCTGTGATGACTGCAGCGCAGTGATGGACATAGCAATGTCCTCCACTATGTTGCGATAGTCACGAACCTCAGGGTTAGGACATGGGTTAGGGTAAGGGGATAGCTTTACTAGCAATCCCCCTACCCTAACCCGTGCCCTAACCCTAAGGTCTGTGACTATTGCACCATAGTGGAGGACATAGCTTGTTTTTTATGTCCTCCGCTGTGCTGCGGTGTTTTCGGTGAAGTGCACTTACGTAAAGTTCACTTTCGTTAAAGTGAACTTTCGCAGAAGTGAGGCTTCCTATTACAAGTTCGAAGTAGTGAACTTTCGTTCTTGTAATAGGAATCCATATATATATATACATGATGTAAATTGCAGAAAGCTGAAACCCATATGGCTGAGACCATATGTTCGACTTCCACAATTTCAAACATGTAAAAAAAAAAATACACAGTATTAACACACTTTCTAATTGTTAACAGGGGGGCTGTGCTTCCCACACCCCCTGTAAATTTTATTATACCAACTCCGAGATCGCACTACAGTGCAGAAATGGAAATATTTCCATTCCGCACTGCACGGAGATGTCCATTACACATGGTCGGGATTCTAAAAGTCGAACATATGGTCTCGGCCATATGGGTTTTGACTTTGTGGCATTTTGATCATGTGTACAGGACCCATATATATATATATATATATATATATATATATATATATAAAATATATATATTATATATATATATATATATATATATATATATATATATATATATATATATATATATATATATATATATATATATATCACAAATATGCAACAAAATCTATAAGATTTAGGTTCTTTGCTTGGAAGTGTTTACATAGGTATTTTTATACTCCATGTAGACTCTAAAGAAGTTTTCCTCCGGTAGATGGCAAATGTTGGAGGTGTGATGGGGAAGAAAGATGTAACTGGGAACATATTTTCTGGGTGTGTAATGTGCTGACAAACTTTAAAGATTTTTTGAGCTATGATATAGATTTTGAATTGCTTAGACATAGTAAGGCCTTGCTGAGTCTAATTATGGTGGCTGCCAAAAAAGCAGTTACTAGGGGCGTGGCCAAGGATGAACACAGGATAGCAGCAGATTTCTTCAGCTCCACCAACATAACTACACTGACAGGAAGTAATTACTTTAAAATTCAACTAATGTAATAATTTTCTTTCTAAAAACGTTTGGAATATCAGTATCTTGAATAATATCTAAAAAAGAAAGAAAATTTAAATAATTTTCCTGTCAGAAATCTTCTTGGAAATTTCTCTTTCATCACCTCTGTTCAGAATGAGTTCCAGTAAGGCTAACAGTCAGGATTCCAGCATCAAGAAAGAGCTTCAGTCTTTACTATTAACTATTCAGCAACTAACAACTAAAATGGACAGACTGGATGTTAAAATTGATAAATTTATAGAAAAAAACCCATAAAACAAATGGATTTGTTACATCAAGATTTACAACATCAGAAAGCTCAGATTACAGGTATAGAAGAGACTCTTAATGATATGGACAACAGAATTCAGGAAGAAGAAATTAACATTGATTTCTTATTGAAACAGAACACACACCTTCAATCCAAACTAGATGACTCGGAAAACAGATCCAGACGCAATAATATAAGGATTTTTGGACTGCCAGAAAATATAGAAGGTAACAACATTACATCCTTTTTAAATACTTGGCTTCCCAAAACTTTAGATCTGTCAGAAGCATTTTCTTTTGGTATTGAAAGAACCCATAGGTCTTTATCTAATTCTAATATAAATAAAAAGTATCCTAGATCAGTTATTGTAAGATTTTTATCATCTTATGACAAGGAGATGGTATTAAAATCTGCATGGGCTAAAGCACCTATAAAAATTAATGAGGCAACTGTGCGTTTTGACAATGACTATTCTTCCTTGGTAATAACAAAAAGAAAAGTGTTTCTGCCATTAATAAGAGAGCTTAAAAAAGCACAGTTCAAAACTCATCTTTTATTTTCTTCCGAACTAAAAATCTTTTTACCGGATGGCCCTAGAATTTTTGAAGACTTGGACTCTGCTTTGCTGTATATTAAAAAAAATAAAATATTAGATAAAATAGAAGATATGGAATGGGCAAGTCCTTCGCTAAAGAGGATGGCAACAGGAACTTCTTGGAAGACTTCAGAGAAGCAAAAAAGACTAAAAAACAAATGACATGTTTTATATTTCTTTGAACTCTTTAATTACAGTAGCTACATTTTCAAGAAAGCCACAAATATCTTAAGGATTTATCAAAGTTATTTTTTTGTGTGCAAAGAACTGATTTTTTTTTATAAATAATCAAACTTCCTGAGGAACAAATAACCTGATATGAATCAACTTGTTTCTCTTTGTGATAAAGAGACCTAAGGTTAGTAATTTGATACATTTCCTTTCTCTTCTTGTTTTAAATAATGGCATTCTCTTTAAACTAAACATTTAGTGAAGGGTGGGGAAGGGCAGGGAGAGGTGTTTGATGAAAAATAGGAAATAAGGGGAAAAATAATTTATTATTTCTTTAAAATTATTTATGCTGTTTAAATACTGTTGCTAAATATTATACCATGACTTAATTGCTTAATACATGATTTCAAATAATATGTCATGATATAATTGCAGTTAACTAGAACTAAAGTAGTTGAAAGTAATATGTCACATGTTCTACTTTATTAAAACAAACAGCAAGTAAAATATCTTTGTAGATGCTCTTTGTAGGTTCTTTTTTTTTTTTTTCTTCTCTCTCTCTCTCTCTCTTATTTATAAAGTTATATGCTTCTGATAATACTGATATGTGTATGTAATAAGCTCTGAATAAGAAAATGAAATGGGGCATATAAAAATAAGTTGTGTTTATGTTAAACAACTGAAGGCTTGGTTTCACTGTCATAGAGACTGTAATGACTTGTAAAGTGCTTCGAGAAGGTTTTGCACTGTTTAGATCCATTTGTATTACAAAATGAATGCCAGTCACTTACTTTTATTAAAATTCCCACCAGAATGTTATGGGAGACAATCTGGGATGTGGGTTTCCTCGTGAATAGTGTCCTCAAGTTGTTTTAAAAGCTTCAACACTCAGAAAACACGCCGAGAAGCTGAAAGCAGCCATTTTGAACTTTGACCCCTGATTTCACACTGACACATCGCAAATTCAAGAAGTAAACTGTTTCAGGAAGTAGAACTGCTGTAAATGCGATTTTGTGATGAAAAACGAACTTTATGACATCTAAATGTGAGTGTTTCTTTATAATAACTTACTTATTTAAGATGTAACTTATAAAATATAAAAGTTATAATGATTTTAAGTGACTTAATATGCCATAGTAAACAAATGAGATATTTTAGAAGGCATAGAAGGTAAAACTCATACACACTTGTTTTTGAAAGCTTATATGACTGCTGCACTTTAATGTATATAGATGCTCATGATTTAAAGATGTGTAATGTTATAAATCATTTGCCTTGACTAACAGACAAGTATATGTATCATTATGATTATATTTCAGAAGAAATTGTTATGTGACATATTTTAAAGATATATTTTGAAGCTGCAGTTCAGATATATAAAATACAGATGGCTTTCATCACAATGATTTATGTATAACTAGGGATCAATATTGCTGTGCAGTATGTTCTTTTAACTTATGCATGGGAATAATTATTTTATTTAATTGGCAATAATAAATATGAGAAGGAAGCTTCTGGTGCAAGTAATTTAAAGTTTTAAAGCTTTTAACTGTATTACTATGGCAGAAAGTGGGAATACCCTAATATAAGTAATGTCTGAGTCATAATAGCCTAAGATAATAAATGTTATTGAATTCAAATGAGCATAAACGTATAATAAGAACTTATTTTTACAAACTTTTATTAAACTACCATATGGATATTCCTTTTTTTTTTTTTTTTTTTTTCTCTCTCTCACTTCTTTGCTCCCATTACCAAGATTGTTAGAATGCTATTTTGATTATGAGTTTATTATATAGAATAGATGTACATAGCAATATTAGTTGTTTCTAAATGTTTTATATGTTTATATGAAGCTGTTATATAAATTGTTTAGCCTTGTTATAGTAGATAATCAAATTAAATGAGGTTAACTTTAGTTAATAATAGTATCAAATTAATTTGGTGGCAGCTGAAGTACTGCTGCTTAGGATAGGGGGATAACTTGAGTGGTATTTGCTACTTGAAGTTGGAGTTTCCAACTCCAGGCTGGGTGCACTGTTTAATCCAAACATTATTTTCACCTGATTATTGTTGTGTGTATATAGTTTTGACATCCACATCGCATTTTATAAACTCATTGTCACTACAAATAAAAGTGAAAATTACACAAAATTCCATAAGATTTTCATTAAATACAGCTATAATTAATAGAACACCTAAAGGAGGAGACATAATAATACTTATTTTAGTAAATGTTATTCTGATTATATGTTTTATATGTTTATAAAAGTTAAATGGTATCTCTAAAAGGAATTTCTTTAAACATTAATGGATTGAATAACCCATGTAAAAGGGCAAGTTTAATGAGATATATTAATTTGCATAGAGCCAATTTAATATTCCTTCAAGAAACACATTTCTTGAAAAAGGATATAGATAAATTAGCCACTAATAAATATACAGTCTTGGTTAGTTCAGAACACACACAGAAAAAAAGAGGAATGGCTATCTTATGGAACAAAAATATGCCCATACCTAAAACTGTTAAGTCTTATAAAGATGATAAAGGAATGTTCTGTATGGTTACAATACAGATTAATGGGAAAATATACACATTAATCAATGTATATTGGATACCAGGAATTGGCATTAATACAGTGAAACACCATCTCAATAAGATTATATCATTTTCTATAGGAGATATTATTTTAGCAGGTGATTTTAATTGTATCCTGCATGAAAAGATACTACTACTACTATAGGAAAAAGGAAAATTACATCTAATGCAAAACATTTAAAGGATTTTATTAATTTATATCATTTGAATGATATTAATAATCAGATAGATTCTAAATCATTACCATACACTTTTTTTCTAACAGATATAAAACTTATTCAAGAATAGATAGAGTCTTTATTTCTAACCAAATGGTAACAGACTTAATTAATTCCAAAATCATTTCATGTCCTATATCAGATCATAATTCAATTGTTTTTGAATTTATGGTAAAGAGTACTTATAATGTTCAGATCAAAAGAATACCAGCATACTTAACTCAATTAAAGGACTATAAAGATTATATACTTACAGAGGTGCAACATTTCTTAGACTTAAACACTACACCTGATGTCTCCATTATTCCCATTTGGGATGCTCTAAAATCATATTTATATGGACAAAGTATCAGATGGTATAATAATAAAAGGAAATCTTGGGACAAGGGATTAATAGATATTCAAAGCAAATTAGACTCATATAAACATAATAATAAAGAAAATATTATGGACAAACAAGTCATTGAGGAAATAAATAAATTAAATGAGAAATACAAAGAAATTTTAAGTCACAAAGTCAAAATAACATTAGAGAAATATAAATTTTTGTCTTATTCAATAAGTCCCAAATATTTACATAAACTTAAAAATAAAACAAAAAAGCTGAATAAACAAAATCACATCAAAGAAAAAGAAGAATGTCTCTAGTTTACCAGAAATATTAGATGAATTTAGAAATCACTTTCATATCATTAACCATAATAACATTAATATGGATTCTAAAGACAAAATAAAGAACTTTATAGTTACAAACATGAACAAAAAACTTAATAAACAACAGACAAATTAATAGATAAAAATATTTCATATACAGAGGTTATTACACAAATAAACAAACTTAAATCAAACAAAGCACCTGGTAATGATGGTATTATACCAGAGATTTATAAAATTCTTCCTAAGAATACTTACTCATTAATACATAGGGTTTTCATTTCAGCTCAAAATGAGTTAACAACTCCCCCATCCTGGCAATACACATTTATTTCACCAATTTTAAAACCCAATAAAGACCCAACCAGATGCACTTCATATAGACCTATTTCATTACTTAATGTTGACTATAAAATGTTCATGAGTATTTTTGCTGACAGATTAAAGACAATCATTCCAGGTATAATAGATATAGATCAGACAGGCTTTATTATAAATAGAAATACTTTTGATAATATAAGGAGAACTTTAACGCTAATTGATTATGCAAACAGGAAAAGAAAGACTTAACACTTATTAGTCTTGATATAAGTTCAGCATTTGACTCAGTAAGTTGGGACTACTTGTTTATCTTATTGAAGTGTACAAATTTCTCTGATGCATTTGTGAATTTAATTGAACATCTATATAAAGGAGCATTGGCTTACATTAAGATAGGAACATATGTCTCACAAAAAATACCCATATTAAAAGGTACAAAACAAGGGTGTCCACTTTCACCACTATTATTTACTTTAATAATGGAGCCTTGGGCTAATTTGATTAGAAACAGCACTGATATAGAAGGATTTGATATAGATGAAAATACAATATCTAAAATTCAACTTTTTGCAGATGATGTTCTAATTACGTCAGCAGGAACTAACTCTTCTATGCAGTCATTATTTGATAAAATGACAGATTTTAAAAATATCTCTGGTTTGATATTTAATGAAGAAAAACTAAAATATTACCAATATACGCATGAAAAAATGTCCTCACTAATGATTTTCACAAATATATACCCAACTCAGGTCAGATAACTTACTTAGGCATAATATTAACTAAAGATATTAAATCCATTATACATAATAATTATGGTAACTGTCTTCATAATATACAAAATCTTTTCAATAGCTGGAACAATATGTTTTTTACCATGGAAGAGAGACTCACAATTATTAAAATGATAATATTCCCTAAGATATTATACTTAATACAATCAATAATACTCCCACCTACAAAAATAATTATTAAGAAATTGAATTCACAAATGTTAAATTTCTTATGGGCACCTAATAGACCTAGGATTGCATTAAAGAAACATACTAATGGTTGGTCTCAAGGGGGCATTTCATTTCCAGACTTTAATTTATATACTATCGCTTCTATTATAAAAGTTATTACTTTGTTAATAGATCAGTCATATGTTGCAAAATGGAAGGAATATTGGGAACTAATTAGCATTCACTTCATGAAAATATCATTAATACATAAAAATACTATTGTAAATAACCCCAAGTTATGGTTACTAAAAGAATTTTGTACCTCATCTATTACACCAAAATATATAGCTAGTTACCCATTAAATATTATTATTAGATATCGTAACTTTATATTTATGCTTCCTAAATATAAGGAATGGAATTTTATCCTATTCCCTATAATGTATACACAAGGTATTCTTTTATCATCCACCTCTGAAAGAATTCTTCTAGTCACAGAGAATGATTTAAAGTATTGGTATCAGTTGCTGTCTGACAATAAAGTAAAAAAATTAGACTTCTTAAAGCAAGAATTTGATTTGAGAGAAACATGTTGGTTAGAGATTCAGACTTTTAGACAACATCTTATTAATAAACTTGATTTAATGTCTTTAACAGTTAAAGAATCTGTCCCAATTCTGATTGATTACTTGATATTAAATTTACAACATAGGGTTTCTGATAAAGGTAAGCTCTCACACATACATAAAATTATTAGAGAAGAAACACATTACAGTTCAGATACTTATTGGAATTATTTAATTTCCATTAATGGTGAATCACCAAAACAACAAGATAAACAATATATATTGGAATCTGCTTATAAAACTACTTCTTCCATTAATTGGAGACTTTTTACTTGGAAATTTTTACATAGATCTTTCTATACACCTTTAATGATGAATAAAATAAATAATAAAGACAACTTATGTAAGAGATGTAATGTAGAAATAAATGCTGATTGGGCACATATGTTTTATGACTGTATAAAATTTAAGGAATATTGGATGTTAATCAATGATTTTTTGCAGGCTCTTTTCACAGATAATTTCAATGTCTCTAAATCACTTATATTATTTAACACCCCTGTTCCTAAAAGTGTTAAAAAAGTTAAACTTCCCTTATTATGGTCTATTCTAGCAGTGGCTAGAAAAATAATAACCAGAAATTGGATTTCAGATACTCCTCCTTCATTTAATGAATTTAAAAATGTTATGACTGAAGTGTGTCATATGGAACTAATGACAATAAAGTCAAGAACCACTAGAAAAATGTCTTACTATACTATATGGGATACTTTACAAAACCTGTTAAAAAAGTCTTAGTTTCATTAGTAAGACATTACAGTTTAATCAATTGATTTGATTTGTAGTGGATGTCTTTGTAAATATTTTGGTTGTTTTATCAAATGTTATAACTATTTACATTTTAACTGCTTGTATAAGATTGTTATGATATTTATTTTGTATGTTAAAAACAATAAACTTGTTTAAAAAAAAAGCAGTTACTAGAAAATGGAAATCAAAGTCTAAACCATCTTTACTAGAAGTAGTGAATATTGTATAAGAGATAAAACAACTAGAATTGGGATCTTTAGAAAAGTTAGTAGCAAATTACGTAGGAGAAATGGAAATTGTGGGAACAATACATGTAGAGGAGGAACAAGGTTTAAAAGAAGGCAGGATTTGAATGAGCTAGGTAATGTTTGACTGACAATGACTCGATTAATTATAAGTGATGTCTAATGTTTGCAAGTAAAATTATGTCAATATGGTTTGTTTTCATTGATATAAATGTATGATTGCCTATGCCATAGATGATAATTTAATATAATAATGTATAATGTATAATGTTTGCAAGTAAAATTATGTCAATATGGTTTGTTTTCATTGATATAAATGTATGATTGCCTATGCCATAGATGATAATTTAATAAAGATGTTTCTTGTGTAAAAAACAAACAAAAAAAACAATTCCTTTATACAAGGAGATTCATTATAACATTTTGTTTGTATTAGCAGCAACATTGCCAACAGAACAGATAAACAACATGCTACACTGGACAAAATAGGAGTCCACACATTAATGTCTGCATAACATTTGCCACTTTTCTATTTCTCATTGCAAGTGATATTCAACCAAATCTTGATCCTGTTGATGTTACATTCCCTAGTCAACCAAGTGAAATTAAAAACCTATACTGGTTTGCATGAACATTTGTAGTATCAATTATAAGCAGCCTCAGTTGATCTAGAAATATGGTATTAACAATACAACCCTGAAGTTACTGCCCTCACTTAGTCTTTTCAGATGAAAGCAACTTATTTTATTTCTACACAACTTATTAATATGTATATACTGTTTACTGATAACAGACCAAGCAATAGGAATTTAGGAGGTGCATGTTTGCTTTCAGAGATTGAAGGAAAACTGTCCCCCTAGTTCTGAGTACCAATAAATGAGCCCAACAACTGGTTACTTGTACAAGTTTCCTTGGGTGATCACATAATGATACATTTGGCAATAGTCTATATTCCACCTCCATCATCTGTTTCTTTGATAGATGCTATATTAAACAAGAATCTGGACATTACTTCAAGGCATCACAAATTCATCATGATGTGTGATCTAAATTTAGGCTAGTTACTGCACATCAACTAACCCAGTTAGTCATAGATGGCACCAGACCAAATCCTACGTAACTTCCAAAACACCTCTTTACGTTATGTGGTTATAACCAATATGCCCAATAAATTAAAATAGCTGCAGATGCTGTCAAATTCTGTAAGCAACCACTGTTCCATACTTTTTTAAATTTCTGCAAATGTTTTGGGTTTCTAATACTGTGAATGGAACGGACCCCATTCCTAAGTCAGGGTATGATTAGAGTTCATGAAATTAGTATTGCTTCAATCTTTAATGTTAGCCATGAGTGCTCTTCTCAGTACCTACAATGTAGCAGAATTGCCTCCTTGTGCAGGTCATGTGGGTTCATACGTAGTGGTAGCATATGCATATTTAGGTATGACTGTAAATTCCTTTTTATTAGTCAAGTTACTCCTATAATTCGGAATTATACTGAACTGTCTGAATATCATTCTTCCACATTTCTCTCCTCTCTGCTGGCAAATCCTGATATTTTATGACTTTGTGTCTTTCAGTACATAAGATACTGTAATGGCTGAGTGTAGCAGTTTTAATGATTAATGGTACTTTTGTATTTCTTTCTTGGAATACTATATCTGGTTTTCTTGCATTTTTTCAGCTGTTGGTATTGGGTATCAATAATGCTTTGTGCTCCATGTTTCCAAAGCTTTTCAGCTACTTCTGTGTTGTAGTGTTTGCCCATCCTAAATGCAACAGTCTTGCCAGAATACTATGCCTTTTACTATACAGAACCCAAAACATGAGTATGTGATACCCAGCAACAAGATGTGCAAGTATTTTCAGTTCTGTTTTGCATAACCTGTATTTTTCTGTTTCTCTGACATTTTCAGTAGATTTTGTAAACTAACATGTATGTAGCCCACTATCTTGGGGTGCCATTTTTTTTCGTTTAAATTCACCTCTCCTTAACCATTCTTGTGTCAAATCTTGTTTTCTATATTTGCTATTATATCACAATTTTCTTTCCTTTTCTCCTGGTCATTTTCTACATTCTTTCTTTTGTTTTTTTATACTTTCATTCACTGTCTAATTCATGTCTACTGTTGGTTTGATTTCTATTTGCACTGCTTGCCAAAATCCATTTGCTAAACTAAACAAAGGTGTCATCTTAAGCTTCTCTTTATGCTTTAGAAGTTTCACTCTGTTGGGATCTGATGAGGTCAGCAAATATTTTGGAGTCCCCCACTTGCACACCTAGACATGTAGTCAATTTTGTAGAAGCAAAGACCTGACTGAAGGATGTATCAACTTTGTATGCTCTGCTTTTTACTTATCATTAGATAAACATGAAACAGTTTTCTTGTTTTCTTGTCTGATTCAGTTCTGTTTAGGGCCAGTGAGTCACAACAGAGATGTAAGTTATAACAGGAAGAGCAAATTGATTTATAGCTTGGACTTTATGTCAAGGCAGTTTTCAATATTAATTTTAATCTTCTGAAATATTGCTTGCTAACCATTATTTTCATTTGTTCCTATGTTATTGCTTACCCTTCATCTCTTCCCAAATGTTTATATATCCGCCCCCCTCCCGCTGAAGTTTCTTTATACCACATACTTGTCCCAGGTTAATATTTTCTTGGTGCTGCAACTTTCCTTTTATGAATCATAATCAAATGTCATTCTTATGTCTTCTGAGAAAGTTTTATAGTTGTGTTTTCAAGTCCTCTTGTGACAAACTATATGATTTCAAATCATTCACATACAGTAGAAGAGATGCCTTTGACAAAGTTGTTTTCTGGGAGCCAAGCTGTAATTATAGCCTACTCTATTAAGTAAACAGCTTAATGTATACTCTCTGTCTGGACTTTCAAATGTTATAAATCTAAACCCATTATTTTGGCAACCAATGTAATCCCTCATACTGCTGCAGATGCTGTGTCTGCAGAGCATCAATAATTGGATTGGAGTTCCTTCCATCAGTGCAGTGCCCCATAACATAAGAGCCTTCTTCCTTTCTACAACTTTCTCTCTCCCATTCAGGATAAAGTGTTACCTATGAAAAGAACAAAGATTTAAAGCACATACTCCTCTTGACCAATCCATGATATTATTCAACAAGTAAAACAGAGATAAAGCCTGGACAAAACAGAAAAAGTAACCATTCTGTATACATAAATTCATCATGTACCAACATTTAAAAACAGAAACTAGGCTGAAAATCAATTGTACCAAAACTGAATATACCAGACAAATACAAACTACTTATCTTGGACATCCAAAATGATTTTGGAAGACAATAGAACAACTCAACGTGTTCAATGTTTCCCCCAAAACAGGTAGTTGTAGAACTCTTACAAGATACGATTCTGAACTAAGACAGGATTTTAGCAGTCCCTCACTGCCTGCCAGGCTGAATTCATCTAACCCTTTTTGTTTCCAAGTGTTTTCACCACTTCACAAGTCTGTGTTCCAAGACTGACTTCCCTAAATTCTATTTCAGGGCCATTACCAAATAAGAGATGCAAAAACTCCTTGAAAACTTGGACACATGCTACAACCAAGAGTTTCACAGTTTACATCCCAAAATTCTAATATTAGCTAGCTATACAGTGATGGTATTGTTGGCTCCAATGCCCATTTTTGTGGCATGACCCATTGTCTCATGCACTGGTTACCACTGGTCCTGTTGTCTCCAGTATATTTAGTGCTAGTCTTCATAGCATCTATAATGCTGATGTTAGTTTGTCAAGTGACAGTGGGTTGGACAGTGCCTATCTAACACTCTTGTCGTTTTGACACCAAGTTTCTCAGCACCCACACCTCAGGAGCCAACAGTTCTTATACTGGCTTTTCTTAGGTTATTATGTAAGCACTAAGCTAGCTGCTCTTGTGGGCCATTTTAAGCCTATCCAGTTTCCGTCAAGGATAAGACTCAAACCCTTTATTTTCTGTCTGTGAGGTAGAAACCTTAACCATGATGACAAACCCAAATGCAAAAAAACTGTACTTGTATCAAGATTATATCACCCCAGATGGAATTCAAACTCACAATCCCTAGCTTAGGAAGCCAGTGCCATATCCATTAAGCTATACAGACAATGGCATTCTCTATAGTTTCTTTCATCTCCTTTCTCCACTTTGTTGAACACTCATGTAGACCTTTTCTGCCATATTCTATACCAAACTGGTATTCCCTAGATTTAGCACTCATAGATATCCATTTGTCTCCTTTTGAGTTTATATTTTATGCTGTGACATTAAACATGGCAAAAATATCACTTTTTCTGAGAAACGAGTATCATGTTTGGTACTCATTTCATAAGAATGCTTCCACTATAACTCATTGAGCTACAACTGAATGAGAAGCCAACTCAATCTGCACAATTGATCAGGAATTCAACCCAATGAAAAAAATTAAATGTAACAGTCCCGTGCACCCACACTCATGAACTTATATATGCCAACTGCATGGTTGCATAAACATGAAGAAAGGAGAAATCTCCCAAAGGCAGAAATCACAGCTGGTTAACTCTTAGAAACCAAACCAGCATCAATTTTCAATTGTGATTAGGGAGTTAATTTTGTCAAACTGAATGTGACCTGATGCAGCCTCATCTAGTTTGCAGTTAATTAATGGAATAAGAACCCCATTGATATGATTCAGATATATGCTTTGTTTGTTTGAAAAGGTATTAAATGTAAATTTGCTGGGAACCAAGTGGTGAAAAATAGAACCCCCAAATGGTAATTAAGACTAGTGGTAATGCATATCTATATTTGTCTGTATCTCTTGAATCATTAGAATTATTATAACACATTTCTTAGAAAAAAATATGTAATGACTCAACTACAGAATGCACTTCCTTTGTGATTCTAGGTTTAAAGACTTGTATGCAACTTTATCTTCTTGTAATTTACTTTACTGCATATGAGTCTACATAATTCCCTTTACAATGTAAATATACAAGATTTTTTTATTCTGATGTAATAACTCATAGATAAATTCTGGGCCAGT